>NW_027184616.1:1242727-1553409 GCF_032405125.1 Capricornis sumatraensis | reverse complement strand
TGGGACAGCCCTGTGGGAAAGCCTCGAGGGAAAGCCTCGAGGGAAAACCACAGATCCTTTGATCCACTCGACGGGAAGCGTGACATTGCTGCTACAGCCTGGAAGGAAAGCGCACGTGCATGCCCACACTCGAGATGAGGCCTGTCTCCCCTGGCGAGACTCCAGAAGTACCCAAAGATCCATATCAGCCCCTGAAAGGAATCCTCGGTTCCGGCCCTAACTCCACACAAGGTTTTTGGCCCCGGTATCGATGGGAGAGGAATCCCGAGAGGCTCCCTAGCAAGTCGCATGGGGACTGGCCTCTCCTGAGGCCACCAGGGCGGGTCCCTGAGGTCCCCGTCGTAACTCGAGAACACCTGCCGCAACTCGAGAAAATCCAGGAAGTTCTCCCTTCCAGGCGAGATGAGGCCTATTTCCGATGAGGCGTCTGGAGACTAATGACACCTAACCTCTGGAACTTCGAAAGGGTCTTTCACACCCTTGCTGCAACTCAAGAAGTTCACCGCCATACCCGTCTCCACTCGAGAGGAAGCACGATGTTCCCGCCCACATCCAGAGGAGCCCCGTTTCCCCCTCGTAGCTCGAGATGAGGGATCCTTTCCCTGCTTTCAACGGGAAAGAATTCCCGGCGTTCCCTTCGCATCTCAAGAGGAGGCACTCTCAACAGGAAAGGCGAGAGGAACTCCATGGTCGTACCACCATTCCAAGAGTCCCCCAGATGTCTCAGTCCATTCAAGAGGAACCTCTTTGCCCTGCACTGGCTCATCTTTCACGCCGAGGATCGACTCACACCACGGTGGCACGTGGGACAGCCCTGTGGGAAAGGCTCGAGGGAAAGCCTCCAGGGAAAACCACAGATCGTTTGATTCACGCCACGGGAAGCGTGACATTGCTGCTACAGCCTTGAAGGAAAGCACACGTGCATGCCCCCACTCGAGACGAGGCCTGACTCCCCTGGGGAGACTCCAGAAGTACCCAAAGATACATGTCAGCCACTGAGAGGAATCCTCGGTTCCGGCCCTGACTCCACACAAGGTTTTTGGCCCCGGTATCGACGGGAGAGGAATCCCGAGAGGCCCCCTAGCAACTCGCATGGGGACTGGCCTCTCCTAAGGCCACCAGGGCGGGTCCCTGAGGTCCCCGTCGTAACTCGAGAACACCTGCCACAACTCGAGAAATTCCTGGAAGTTCCCCCTTCCAGGCGAGATGAGGCCTATTTCCAATGAGGCGTCTGGAGACTAATGACACCTAACCTCTGGAACTTCGAAAGGGTCTTTCACACCCTTGCTGCAACTCAAGAAGTTCACCGCCACACCCGTCTCCACTCGAGAGGAAGCACGATGGTCCCGCCCACATCCAGAGGAGCCCCGTTTCCCCCTCGTAGCTCGAGATGAGGGATCCTTTCCCTGCTTTCAACGGGAAAGAATTCCCGGTGTTCCCGTCGCATCTCAAGAGGAGGCACTCTCAACAGGAAAGGCGAGAGGAACTCCATGGTCGTACCACCATTCCAAGAGTCCCCCAGATGTCTCAGTCCATTCCAGAGGAACCTCTTTGCCCTGCACTGGCTCATCTTTCACGCCGAGGATCGACTCACACCACGGTGGCACGTGGGACAGCCCTGTGGGAAAGCCTCGAGGGAAAACCACAGATCCTTTGATCCACGCGATGGGAAGCGTGACATTGCTGTTACAGCCTGGAAGGAAAGCGCACGTGCATGCCCCCACTCGAGATGAGGCCTGTCTCCCCTGGCGAGACTCCAGAAGTACCCAAAGATACATATCAGCCCCTGAAAGGAATCCTCGGTTCCGGCCCTAACTCCACACAAGGTTTTTGGCCCCGGTATCGATGGGAGAGGAATCCCGAGAGGCCCCCTAGCAACTCGCATGGGGACTGGCCTCTCCTGAGGCCACCAGGGCGGGTCCCTGAGGTCCCCGTCGTAACTCGAGAACACCTGCTGCAACTCGAGAAATTCCAGGAAGTTCCCCCTTCCAGGCGAGATGAGGCCTATTTCCGATGAGGCGTCTGGAGACTAATGACACCTAACCTCTGGAACTTCGAAAGGGTCTTTCACACCCTTGCTGCAACTCAAGAAGTTCACCGCCATACCCGTCTCCACTCGAGAGGAAGCACGATCGTCCCGCCCACATCCAGAGGAGCCCCCTTTCCCCCTCGTAGCTCGAGATGAGGAATCCTTTCCCTGCTTTCAATGGGAAAGAATTCCCGGCGTTCCCGTCACATCTCAAGAGGAGGCACTCTCAACAGGAAAGGCGAGAGGAACTCCATGGTCGTACCACCATTCCAAGAGTCCCCCAGATGTCTCAGTCCATTCCAGAGGAAGCTCTTTGCCCTACACTGGCTCATCTTTCACGCCGAGGATCGACTCACACCACGGTGGTACGTGGGACAGCCCTGTGGGAAAGCCTCGAGGGAAAGCCTCGAGGGAAAACCACAGATCCTTTGATCCACGCGACGGGAAGCGTGACATTGCTGCTACAGCCTGGAAGGAAAGCGCACGTGCATGCCCCGACTCGAGACAAGGCCTGACTCCCCTGGGGTGACTCCAGAAGTACCCAAAGATCCATGTCAGCCCCTGAGAGAAATCCTCGGTTCCGGCCTTGACACCACACAAGGTTTTTGGCCCCAGTATCGACGGGATAGTAATCCCGAGAGGGCCCCTAGCAACTCGCATGGGGACTGGCCTCTCCTGAGGCCACCAGGGCGGGTCCCTGAGGTCCCCGTCGTAACTCGAGAACACCTGCCACAACTCGAGAAATTCCTGGAAGTTCCCCCTTCCAGGCGAGATGAGGCCTATTTCCAATGAGGCGTCTGGAGACTAATGACACCTAACCTCTGGAACTTCGAAAGGGTCTTTCACACCCTTGCTGCAACTCAAGAAGTTCACCGCCACACCCGTCTCCACTCGAGAGGAAGCACGATGGTCCCGCCCACATCCAGAGGAGCCCCGTTTCCCCCTCGTAGCTCGAGATGAGGGATCCTTTCCCTGCTTTCAACGGGAAAGAATTCCCGGTGTTCCCGTCGCATCTCAAGAGGAGGCACTCTCAACAGGAAAGGCGAGAGGAACTCCATGGTCGTACCACCATTCCAAGAGTCCCCCAGATGTCTCAGTCCATTCCAGAGGAACCTCTTTCCCTGCACTGGCTCATCTTTCACGCCGAGGATCGACTCACACCACGGTGGCACGTGGGACAGCCCTGTGGGAAAGCCTCGAGGGAAAGCCTCGAGGGAAAACCACAGATCGTTTGATTCACGCCACGGGACGCGTGACATTGCTGCTACAGCCTTGAAGGAAAGCGCACGTGCATGCCCCCACTCGAGACGAGGCCTGACTCCCCTGGGGAGACTCCAGAAGTACCCAAAGATCCATGTCAGCCACTGAGAGGAATCCTCGGTTCCGGCCCTGACTCCACACAAGGTTTTTGGCCCCGGTATCGACGGGAGAGGAATCCCGAGAGGCCCCCTAGCAACTCGCATGGGGACTGGCCTCTCCTGAGGCCACCAGGGCGGGTCCCTGAGGTCCCCGTCGTAACTCGAGAACACCTGCCGCAACTCGAGAAAATCCAGGAAGTTCTCCCTTCCAGGCGAGATGAGGCCTATTTCCGATGAGGCGTCTGGAGACTAATGACACCTAACCTCTGGAACTTCGAAAGGGTCTTTCACACCCTTGCTGCAACTCAAGAAGTTCACCGCCATACCCGTCTCCACTCGAGAGGAAGCACGATAGTCCCGCCCACATCCAGAGGAGCCCCGTTTCCCCCTCGTAGCTCGAGATGAGGGATCCTTTCCCTGCTTTCAACGGGAAAGAATTCCCGGCGTTCCCGTCGCATCTCAAGCGGAGGCACTCTCAACAGGAAAGGCGAGAGGAACTCCATGGTCGTACCACCATTCCAAGAGTCCCCCAGATGTCTCAGTCCATTCCAGAGGAAGCTCTTTGCCCTGCACTGGCTCATCTTTCACGCCGAGGATCGACTCACACCACGGTGGCACGTGGGACAGCCCTGTGGGAAAGCCTCGAGGGAAACCCTCGAGGGAAAACCACAGATCCTTTGATCCACTCGACGGGAAGCGTGACATTGCTGCTACAGCCTGGAAGGAAAGCGCACGTGCATGCCCACACTCGAGATGAGGCCTGTCTCCCCTGGCGAGACTCCAGAAGTACCCAAAGATACATATCAGCCCCTGAAAGGAATCCTCGGTTCCGGCCCTAACTCCACACAAGGTTTTTGGCCCCGGTATCGATGGGAGACGAATCCCGAGAGGCTCCCTAGCAAGTCGCATGGGGACTGGCCTCTCCTGAGGCCACCAGGGCGGGTCCCTGAGGTCCCCGTCGTAACTCGAGAACACCTGCCGCAACTCGAGAAAATCCAGGAAGTTCTCCCTTCCAGGCGAGATGAGGCCTATTTCCGATGAGGCGTCTGGAGACTAATGACACCTAACCTCTGGAACTTCGAAAGGGTCTTTCACACCCTTGCTGCAACTCAAGAAGTTCACCGCCATACCCGTCTCCACTCGAGAGGAAGCACGATGGTCCCGCCCACATCCAGAGGAGCCCCGTTTCCCCCTCGTAGCTCGAGATGAGGGATCCTTTCCCTGCTTTCAACGGGAAAGAATTCCCGGCGTTCCCTTCGCATCTCAAGAGGAGGCACTCTCAACAGGAAAGGCGAGAGGAACTCCATGGTCGTACCACCATTCCAAGAGTCCCCCAGATGTCTCAGTCCATTCAAGAGGAACCTCTTTGCCCTGCACTGGCTCATCTTTCACGCCGAGGATCGACTCACACCACGGTGGCACGTGGGACAGCCCTGTGGGAAAGCCTCGAGGGAAAGCCTCCAGGGAAAACCACAGATCGTTTGATTCACGCCACGGGAAGCGTGACATTGCTGCTACAGCCTTGAAGGAATGCACACGTGCATGCCCCCACTCGAGACGAGGCCTGACTCCCCTGGGGAGACTCCAGAAGTACCCAAAGATACATGTCAGCCACTGAGAGGAATCCTCGGTTCCGGCCCTGACTCCACACAAGGTTTTTGGCCCCGGTATCGACGGGAGAGGAATCCCGAGAGGCCCCCTAGCAACTCGCATGGGGACTGGCCTCTCCTGAGGCCACCAGGGCGGGTCCCTGAGGTCCCCGTCGTAACTCGAGAACAACTGCTGCAACTCGAGAAATTCCAGGAAGTTCCCCCTTCCAGGCGAGATGAGGCCTATTTCCGATGAGGCGTCTGGAGACTAATGACACCTAACCTCTGGAACTTCGAAAGGGTCTTTCACACCCTTGCTGCAACTCAAGAAGTTCACCGCCATACCCGTCTCCACTTGAGAGGAAGCACGATCGTCCCGCCCACATCCAGAGGAGCCCCGTTTCCCCCTCGTAGCTCGAGATGAGGGATCCTTTCCCTGCTTTCAACGGGAAAGAATTCCCGGCGTTCCCTTCGCATCTCAAGAGGAGGCACTCTCAACAGGAAAGGCGAGAGGAACTCCATGGTCGTACCACCATTCCAAGAGTCCCCCAGATGTCTCAGTCCATTCAAGAGGAACCTCTTTGCCCTGCACTGGCTCATCTTTCACGCCGAGGATCGACTCACACCACGGTGGCACGTGGGACAGCCCTGTGGGAAAGCCTCGAGGGAAAGCCTCCAGGGAAAACCACAGATCGTTTGATTCACGCCACGGGAAGCGTGACATTGCTGCTACAGCCTTGAAGGAAAGCACACGTGCATGCCCCCACTCGAGACGAGGCCTGACTCCCCTGGGGAGACTCCAGAAGTACCCAAAGATACATGTCAGCCACTGAGAGGAATCCTCGGTTCCGGCCCTGACTCCACACAAGGTTTTTGGCCCCGGTATCGACGGGAGAGGAATCCCGAGAGGCCCCCTAGCAACTCGCATGGGGGCTGGCCTCTCCTAAGGCCACCAGGGCGGGTCCCTGAGGTCCCCGTCGTAACTCGAGAACACCTGCCACAACTCGAGAAATTCCTGGAAGTTCCCCCTTCCAGGCGAGATGAGGCCTATTTCCAATGAGGCGTCTGGAGACTAATGACACCTAACCTCTGGAACTTCGAAAGGGTCTTTCACACCCTTGCTGCAACTCAAGAAGTTCACCGCCACACCCGTCTCCACTCGAGAGGAAGCACGATGGTCCCGCCCACATCCAGAGGAGCCCCGTTTCCCCCTCGTAGCTCGAGATGAGGGATCCTTTCCCTGCTTTCAACGGGAAAGAATTCCCGGTGTTCCCGTCGCATCTCAAGAGGAGGCACTCTCAACAGGAAAGGCGAGAGGAACTCCATGGTCGTACCACCATTCCAAGAGTCCCCCAGATGTCTCAGTCCATTCCAGAGGAACCTCTTTGCCCTGCACTGGCTCATCTTTCACGCCGAGGATCGACTCACACCACGGTGGCACGTGGGACAGCCCTGTGGGAAAGCCTCGAGGGAAAACCACAGATCCTTTGATCCACGCGATGGGAAGCGTGACATTGCTGTTACAGCCTGGAAGGAAAGCGCACGTGCATGCCCCCACTCGAGATGAGGCCTGTCTCCCCTGGCGAGACTTCAGAAGTACCCAAAGATACATATCAGCCCCTGAAAGGAATCCTCGGTTCCGGCCCTAACTCCACACAAGGTTTTTGGCCCCAGTATCGATGGGAGAGGAATCCCGAGAGGCCCCCTAGCAACTCGCATGGGGACTGGCCTCTCCTGAGGCCACCAGGGCGGGTCCCTGAGGTCCCCGTCGTAACTCGAGAACACCTGCTGCAACTCGAGAAATTCCAGGAAGTTCCCCCTTACAGGCGAGATGAGGCCTATTTCCGATGAGGCGTCTGGAGACTAATGACACCTAACCTCTGGAACTTCGAAAGGGTCTTTCACACCCTTGCTGCAACTCAAGAAGTTCACCGCCATACCCGTCTCCACTCGAGAGGAAGCACGATCGTCCCGCCCACATCCAGAGGAGCCCCCTTTCCCCCTCGTAGCTCGAGATGAGGAATCCTTTCCCTGCTTTCAATGGGAAAGAATTCCCGGCGTTCCCGTCACATCTCAAGCGGAGGCACTCTCAACAGGAAAGGCGAGAGGAACTCCATGGTCGTACCACCATTCCAAGAGTCCCCCAGATGTCTCAGTCCATTCCAGAGGAACCTCTTTGCCCTGCACTGGCTCATCTTTCACGCCGAGGATCGACTCACACCACGGTGGCACGTGGGACAGCCCTGTGGGAAAGCCTCGAGGGAAAACCACAGATCCTTTGATCCACGCGATGGGAAGCGTGACATTGCTGTTACAGCCTGGAAGGAAAGCGCACGTGCATGCCCCCACTCGAGATGAGGCCTGTCTCCCCTGGCGAGACTCCAGAAGTACCCAAAGATACATATCAGCCCCTGAAAGGAATCCTCGGTTCCGGCCCTAACTCCACACAAGGTTTTTGGCCCCAGTATCGATGGGAGAGGAATCCCGAGAGGCCCCCTAGCAACTCGCATGGGGACTGGCCTCTCCTGAGGCCACCAGGGCGGGTCCCTGAGGTCCCCGTCGTAACTCGAGAACACCTGCTGCAGCTCGAGAAATTCCAGGAAGTTCCCCCTTCCAGGCGAGATGAGGCCTATTTCCGATGAGGCGTCTGGAGACTAATGACACCTAACCTCTGGAACTTCGAAAGGGTCTTTCACACCCTTGCTGCAACTCAAGAAGTTCACCGCCATACCCGTCTCCACTCGAGAGGAAGCACGATCGTCCCGCCCACATCCAGAGGAGCCCCCTTTCCCCCTCGTAGCTCGAGATGAGGAATCCTTTCCCTGCTTTCAATGGGAAAGAATTCCCGGCGTTCCCGTCACATCTCAAGCGGAGGCACTCTCAACAGGAAAGGCGAGAGGAACTCCATGGTCGTACCACCATTCCAAGAGTCCCCCAGATGTCTCAGTCCATTCCAGAGGAACCTCTTTGCCCTGCACTGGCTCATCTTTCACGCCGAGGATCGACTCACACCACGGTGGCACGTGGGACAGCCCTGTGGGAAAGCCTCGAGGGAAAACCACAGATCCTTTGTTCCACGCGATGGGTAGCGTGACATTGCTGCTACAGCCTGGAAGGAAAGCGCACGTGCATGCCCCGACTCGAGACAAGGCCTGACTCCCCTGGGGAGACTCCAGAAGTACCCAAAGATCCATGTCAGCCCCTGAGAGAAATCCTCGGTTCCGGCCCTGACACCACACAAGGTTTTTGGCCCCAGTATCGACGGGAGAGGAATCCCGAGAGGGCCCCTAGCAACTCGCATGGGGACTGGCCTCTCCTGAGGCCACCAGGGCGGGTCCCTGAGGTCCCCGTCGTAACTCGAGAACACCTGCCGCAACTCGAGAAAATCCAGGAAGTTCTCCCTTCCAGGCGAGATGAGGCCTATTTCCGATCAGGCGTCTGGAGACTAATGACACCTAACCTCTGGAACTTCGAAAGGGTCTTTCACACCCTTGCTGCAACTCAAGAAGTTCACCGCCATACCCGTCTCCACTCGAGAGGAAGCACGATGGTCCCGCCCACATCCAGAGGAGCCCCGTTTCCCCCTCGTAGCTCGAGATGAGGGATTCTTTCCCTGCTTTCAACGGGAAAGAATTCCCGGCGTTCCCTTCGCATCTCAAGAGGAGGCACTCTCAACAGGAAAGGCGAGAGGAACTCCATGGTCTTACCACCATTCCAAGAGTCCCCCAGATGTCTCAGTCCATTCAAGAGGAACCTCTTTCCCTGCACTGGCTCATCTTTCACGCCGAGGATCGACTCACACCACGGTGGCACGTGGGACAGCCCTGTGGGAAAGCCTCGAGGGAAAGCCTCGAGGGAAAACCACAGATCGTTTGATTCACGCCACGGGAAGCGTGACATTGCTGCTACAGCCTTGAAGGAATGCGCACGTGCATGCCCCCACTCGAGACGAGGCCTGACTCCCCTGGGGAGACTCCAGAAGTACCCAAAGATCCATGTCAGCCACTGAGAGGAATCCTCGGTTCCGGCCCTGACTCCACACAAGGTTTTTGGCCCCGGTATCGACGGGAGAGGAATCCCGAGAGGCCCCCTAGCAACTCGCATGGGGACTGGCCTCTCCTGAGGCCACCAGGGCGGGTCCCTGAGGTCCCCGTCGTAACTCGAGAACACCTGCCTCAACTCGAGAAAATCCAGGAAGTTCTCCCTTCCAGGCGAGATGAGGCCTATTTCCGATGAGGCGTCTGGAGACTAATGACATCTAACCTCTGGAACTTCGAAAGGGTCTTTCACACCCTTGCTGCAACTCAAGAAGTTCACCGCCATACCCGTCTCCACTCGAGAGGAAGCACGATAGTCCCGCCCACATCCAGAGGAGCCCCGTTTCCCCCTCGTAGCTCGAGATGAGGGATCCTTTCCCTGCTTTCAACGGGAAAGAATTCCCGGCGTTCCCGTCGCATCTCAAGCGGAGGCACTCTCAACAGGAAAGGCGAGAGGAACTCCATGGTCGTACCACCATTCCAAGAGTCCCCCAGATGTCTCAGTCCATTCCAGAGGAAGCTCTTTGCCCTGCACTGGCTCATCTTTCACGCCGAGGATCGACTCACACCACGGTGGCACGTGGGACAGCCCTGTGGGAAAGCCTCGAGGGAAAGCCTCGAGGGAAAACCACAGATCCTTTGATCCACTCGACGGGAAGCGTGACATTGCTGCTACAGCCTGGAAGGAAAGCGCACGTGCATGCCCACACTCGAGATGAGGCCTGTCTCCCCTGGCGAGACTCCAGAAGTACCCAAAGATCCATATCAGCCCCTGAAAGGAATCCTCGGTTCCGGCCCTAACTCCACACAAGGTTTTTGGCCCCGGTATCGATGGGAGAGGAATCCCGAGAGGCTCCCTAGCAAGTCGCATGGGGACTGGCCTCTCCTGAGGCCACCAGGGTGGGTCCCTGAGGTCCCCGTCGTAACTCGAGAACACCTGCCGCAACTCGAGAAAATCCAGGAAGTTCTCCCTTCCAGGCGAGATGAGGCCTATTTCCGATGAGGCGTCTGGAGACTAATGACACCTAACCTCTGGAACTTCGAAAGGGTCTTTCACACCCTTGCTGCAACTCAAGAAGTTCACCGCCATACCCGTCTCCACTCGAGAGGAAGCACGATGGTCCCGCCCACATCCAGAGGAGCCCCGTTTCCCCCTCGTAGCTCGAGATGAGGGATCCTTTCCCTGCTTTCAACGGGAAAGAATTCCCGGCGTTCCCTTCGCATCTCAAGAGGAGGCACTCTCAACAGGAAAGGCGAGAGGAACTCCATGGTCGTACCACCATTCCAAGAGTCCCCCAGATGTCTCAGTCCATTCAAGAGGAACCTCTTTGCCCTGCACTGGCTCATCTTTCACGCCGAGGATCGACTCACACCACGGTGGCACGTGGGACAGCCCTGTGGGAAAGCCTCGAGGGAAAGCCTCCAGGGAAAACCACAGATCGTTTGATTCACGCCACGGGAAGCGTGACATTGCTGCTACAGCCTTGAAGGAAAGCACACGTGCATGCCCCCACTCGAGACGAGGCCTGACTCCCCTGGGGAGACTCCAGAAGTACCCAAAGATACATGTCAGCCACTGAGAGGAATCCTCGGTTCCGGCCCTGACTCCACACAAGGTTTTTGGCCCCGGTATCGACGGGAGAGGAATCCCGAGAGGCCCCCTAGCAACTCGCATGGCGACTGGCCTCTCCTGAGGCCACCAGGGCGGGTCCCTGAGGTCCCCGTCGTAACTCGAGAACACCTGCTGCAACTCGAGAAATTCCAGGAAGTTCCCCCTTCCAGGCGAGATGAGGCCTATTTCCGATGAGGCGTCTGGAGACTAATGACACCTAACCTCTGGAACTTCGAAAGGGTCTTTCACACCCTTGCTGCAACTCAAGAAGTTCACCGCCATACCCGTCTCCACTCGAGAGGAAGCACGATCGTCCCGCCCACATCCAGAGGAGCCCCCTTTCCCCCTCGTAGCTCGAGATGAGGAATCCTTTCCCTGCTTTCAATGGGAAAGAATTCCCGGCGTTCCCGTCACATCTCAAGCGGAGGCACTCTCAACAGGAAAGGCGAGAGGAACTCCATGGTCGTACCACCATTCCAAGAGTCCCCCAGATGTCTCAGTCCATTCCAGAGGAAGCTCTTTGCCCTACACTGGCTCATCTTTCACGCCGAGGATCGACTCACACCACGGTGGTACGTGGGACAGCCCTGTGGGAAAGCCTCGAGGGAAAGCCTCGAGGGAAAACCACAGATCCTTTGATCCACGCGACGGGAAGCGTGACATTGCTGCTACAGCCTGGAAGGAAAGGGCACGTGCATGCCCCGACTCGAGACAAGGCCTGACTCCCCTGGGGAGACTCCAGAAGTACCCAAAGATCCATGTCAGCCCCTGAGAGAAATCCTCGGTTCTGGCCTTGACACCACACAAGGTTTTTGGCCTCAGTATCGACGGGATAGGAATCCCGAGAGGGCCCCTAGCAACTCGCATGGGGACTGGCCTCTCCTGAGGCCACCAGGGCGGGTCCCTGAGGTCCCCGTCGTAACTCGAGAACACCTGCCGCAACTCGAGAAAATCCAGGAAGTTCTCCCTTCCAGGCGAGATGAGGCCTATTTCCGATGAGGCGTCTGGAGACTAATGACACCTAAACTCTGGAACTTCGAAAGGGTCTTTCACACCCTTGCTGCAACTCAAGAAGTTCACCGCCATACCCGTCTCCACTCTAGAGGAAGCACGATGGTCCCGCCCACATCCAGAGGAGCCCCGTTTCCCCCTCCTAGCTCGAGATGAGCGATCCTTTCCCTGCTTTCAACGGGAAAAAATTCCCGGCGTTCCCGTCGCATCTCAAGAGGAGGCACTCTCAACAGGAAAGGCGAGAGGAACTCCATGGTCGTACCACCATTCCAAGAGTCCCCCAGATGTCTCAGTCCATTCCAGAGGAACCTCTTTGCCCTGCACTGGCTCATCTTTCACGCCGAGGATGGACTCACACCACGGTGGCACGTGGGACAGCCCTGTGGGAAAGCCTCGAGGGAAAGCCTCGAGGGAAAACCACAGATCGTTTGATTCACGCCACGGGAAGCGTGACATTGCTGCTACAGCCTTGAAGGAAAGCGCACGTGCATGCCCCCACTCGAGACGAGGCCTGACTCCCCTGGGGAGACTCCAGAAGTACCCAAAGATCCATGTCAGCCACTGAGAGGAATCCTCGGTTCCGGCCCTGACTCCACACAAGGTTTTTGGCCCCGGTATCGACGGGAGAGGAATCCCGAGAGGCCCCCTAGCAACTCGCATGGGGACTGGCCTCTCCTGAGGCCACCAGGGCGGGTCCCTGAGGTCCCCGTCGTAACTCGAGAACACCTGCCGCAACTCGAGAAAATCCAGGAAGTTCTCCCTTCCAGGCGAGATGAGGCCTATTTCCGATGAGGCGTCTGGAGACTAATGACACCTAACCTCTGGAACTTCGAAAGGGTCTTTCACACGCTTGCTGCAACTCAAGAAGTTCACCGCCATACCCGTCTCCACTCGAGAGGAAGCACGATAGTCCCGCCCACATCCAGAGGAGCCCCGTTTCCCCCTCGTAGCTCGAGATGAGGGATCCTTTCCCTGCTTTCAACGGGAAAGAATTCCCGGCGTTCCCGTCGCATCTCAAGCGGAGGCACTCTCAACAGGAAAGGCGAGAGGAACTCCATGGTCGTACCACCATTCCAAGAGTCCCCCAGATGTCTCAGTCCATTCCAGAGGAATCTCTTTGCCCTGCACTGGCTCATCTTTCACGCCGAGGATCGACTCACACCACGGTGGCACGTGGGACAGCCCTGTGGGAAAGCCTCGAGGGAAAGCCTCGAGGGAAAACCACAGATCCTTTGATCCACTCGACGGGAAGCGTGACATTGCTGCTACAGCCTGGAAGGAAAGCGCACGTGCATGCCCACACTCGAGATGAGGCCTGTCTCCCCTGGCGAGACTCCAGAAGTACCCAAAGATCCATATCAGCCCCTGAAAGGAATCCTCGGTTCCGGCCCTAACTCCACACAAGGTTTTTGGCCCCGGGATCGACGGGAGAGGAATCCCGAGAGGCTCCCTAGCAAGTCGCATGGGGACTGGCCTCTCCTGAGGCCACCAGGGCGGGTCCCTGAGGTCCCCGTCGTAACTCGAGAACACCTGCCGCAACTCGAGAAAATCCAGGAAGTTCTCCCTTCCAGGCGAGATGAGGCCTATTTCCGATGAGGCGTCTGGAGACTAATGACACCTAACCTCTGGAACTTCGAAAGGGTCTTTCACACCCTTGCTGCAACTCAAGAAGTTCACCGCCATACCCGTCTCCACTCGAGAGGAAGCACGATGGTCCCGCCCACATCCAGAGGAGCCCCGTTTCCCCTCGTAGCTCGAGATGAGGGATCCTTTCCCTGCTTTCAATGGGAAAGAATTCCCGGCGTTCCCTTCGCATCTCAAGAGGAGGCACTCTCAACAGGAAAGGCGAGAGGAACTCCATGGTCGTACCACCATTCCAAGAGTCCCCCAGATGTCTCAGTCCATTCAAGAGGAACCTCTTTGCCCTGCACTGGCTCATCTTTCACGCCGAGGATCGACTCACACTACGGTGGCACGTGGGACAGCCCTGTGGGAAAGCCTCGAGGGAAAGCCTCCAGGGAAAACCACAGATCGTTTGATTCACGCCACGGGAAGCGTGACATTGCTGCTGCAGCCTTGAAGGAAAGCACACGTGCATCCCCCCATTCGAGACGAGGCCTGACTCCCCTGGGGAGACTCCAGAAGTACCCAAAGATACATGTCAGCCACTGAGAGGAATCCTCGGTTCCGGCCCTGACTCCACACAAGGTTATTGGCCCCGGTATCGACGGGAGAGGAATCCCGAGAGGCCCCCTAGCAACTCGCATGGGGACTGGCCTCTCCTAAGGCCACCAGGGCGGGTCCCTGAGGTCCCCGTCGTAACTCGAGAACACCTGCCACAACTCGAGAAATTCCTGGAAGTTCCCCCTTCCAGGCGAGATGAGGCCTATTTCCAATGAGGCGTCTGGAGACTAATGACACCTAACCTCTGGAACTTCGAAAGGGTCTTTCACACCCTTGCTGCAACTCAAGAAGTTCACCGCCACACCCGTCTCCACTCGAGAGGAAGCACGATCGTCCCGCCCACATCCAGAGGAGCCCCGTTTCCCCCTCGTAGCTCGAGATGAGGGATCCTTTCCCTGCTTTCAATGGGAAAGAATTCCCGGCGTTCCCGTCGCATCTCAAGGGGAGGCACTCTCAACAGGAAAGGCGAGAGGAACTCCATGGTCGTACCACCATTCCAAGAGTCCCCCAGATGTCTCAGTCCATTCCAGAGGAACCTCTTTGCCCTGCACTGGCTCATCTTTCACGCCGAGGATCGACTTACACCACGGTGGCACGTTGGACAGCCCTGTGGGAAAGCCTCGAGGGAAAGCCTCGAGGGAAAACCACAGATCCTTTGATCCACGCCACGGGAAGCGTGACATGGCTGCTACAGCCTGGAAGGAAAGTGAACGTGCATGCCCCGACTCGAGACGAGGACTGACTCCCCTTGTGAGACTCCAGAAGTACCCAAAGATCCATGTCAGCCCCTGAGAGGAATCCTCGGTTACGGCCCTGACTCCACACAAGGTTTTCGGCCCCGGTATCGACGGGAGAGGAAACCCGAGAGGCCCCCTAGCAACTCGCATGGGGACTGGCCTCTCCTGAGGCCACCAGGGCGGGTCCCTGAGGTCCCCGTCGTAACTCGAGAACACCTGCCGCAACTCGAGAAATTCTAGGAAGTTTCCCCTTCCAGGCGAGATGAGGCCTATTTCCGATGAGGCGTCTGGAGACTAATGACACCTAACCTCTGGACCTTCGAAAGGGTCTTTCACACCCTTTCTGCAACTCAATAAATTCAACGCCATACCCGTCTCCACTCGAGAGGAAGCACGATGGTCCCGCCCACATCCAGAGGAGCCCCGTTTCCCCCTCGTAGCTCGAGATGAGGGATCCTTTCCCTGCTTTCAACGGGAAAGAATTCCCGGCGTTCCCGTTGCATCTCAAGAGGAGGCACTCTCAACAAGAAAGGCGAGAGGAACTGCATGGTCTTACCACCATTTCAAGAGTCCCCCAGATGTCTCAGTCCATTCCAGAGGAACCTCTTTGCCCTGCACTGGCTCATCTTTCACGCCGAGGATCGACTAACACCACGGTGGCACGTGGGACAGCCCTGTGGGAAAGCCTCGAGGGAAAGCCTCGAGGGAAAACCACAGATCCATTGATCCAGGCCACGGGAAGCGTGACATTACTGCTACAGCCTGGAAGGAAAGTGCACGTGCATGCCCCGACTCGAGACGAGGCCTGACTCCCCTGGGGAGACTCCAGAAGTACCCAAAGATCCATGTCAGCCCCTGAGAGGAATCTTCGTTTCCGGCCCTGACTCCACACAAGGTTTTTGGCCCCGGTATCGACGGGAGAGGAATCCCGAGAGGCCCCCTAGCAAGTCGCATGGGGACTGGCCTCTCCTGAGGCCACCAGGGCGGGTCGCTGAGGTCCCCGTCGTAACTCGAGAACACCTGCCGCAACTCGAGAAAATCCAGGAAGTTCTCCCTTCCAGGCGAGATGAGGCCTATTTCCGATCAAGCGTCTGGAGACTAATGACACCTAAACTCTGGAACTTCGAAAGGGTCTTTCACACCCTTGCTGCAACTCAAGAAGTTCACCGCCATACCCGTCTCCACTCTAGAGTAAGCACGATGGTCCCGCCCACATCCAGAGGAGCCCCGTTTCCCCCTCCTAGCTCGAGATGAGCGATCGTTTCCCTGCTTTCAACGGGAAAGAATTCCCGGCGTTCCCGTCGCATCTCAAGAGGAGGCACTCTCAACAGGAAAGGCGAGTGGAACTCCATGGTCGTACCACCATTCCAAGAGTCCCGCAGATGTCTCAGTCCATTCCAGAGGAACCTCTTTGCCCTGCACGGGCTCATCTTTCACTCCGAGGATCGACTCACACCACGGTGGCACGTGGGACAGCCCTGTGGGAAAGCCTCGAGGGAATGCCTCGAGGGAAAACCACAGATCCTTTGATCCACGCGATGGGAAGCGTGACATTGCTGCTACAGGTTGGAAGGAAAGCGCACGTGCATGCCCCCACTCGAGATGAGGCCTGTCTCCCCTGGCGAGACTCCAGAAGTACCCAAAGATCCATAACAGCCCGTGAAAGGAATCCTCGGTTCCGGCCCTGACTCCACACAAGGTTTTTGGCCCGGGTATCGACGGGAGAGGAATCCCGAGAGGCCCCCTAGCAACTCGCATGGGGACTGGCCTCTCCTGAGGCCACCAGGGCCGGTCCCTGAGGTCCCCGTCGTAACTCGAGAACACCTGCCGCAACTCGAGAAAATCCAGGAAGTTCTCCCTTCCAGGCGAGATGAGGCCTATTTCCGATGAGGCGTCTGGAGACTAATGACACCTAACCTCTGGAACTTCGAAAGGGTCTTTCACACCCTTGCTGCAACTCAAGAAGTTCACCGCCATACCCGTCTCCACTCGAGAGGAAGCACGATCGTCCCGCCCACATCCAGAGGAGCCCACTTTCCACCTCGTAGCTCGAGATGAGGAATCCTTTCCCTGCTTTCAATGGGAAAGAATTCCCGGCGTTACCGTCGCATCTCAAGCGGAGGTACTCTCAACAGGAAAGGCGAGAGGAACTCCATGGTCGTACCACCATTCCAAGAGTCCCCCAGATGTCTTAGTCCATTCCAGAGGAAGCTCTTTGCCCTGCACTGGCTCATCTTTCACGCCGAGGATCGACTCACACCACGGTGGCACGTGGGACAGCCCTGCGGGAAAGCCTCGAGGGAAAGCCTCGAGGGAAAACCACAGATCCTTTGATCCACGCCATGGGAAGCGTGACATTGCTGCTACAGCCTGGAAGGAAAGTGCACGTGCATGCCACGACTCGAGACGAGGCCTGACTCCCCTGGGGAGACTCCAGAAGTACCCAAAGATCCATGTCAGCCCCTGAGAGGAATCCTCGGTTACGGCCCTGACTCCACACAAGGTTTTTGGCCCCGGTATCGACGGGAAAGGAATCCCGAGAGGCCCCCTAGCAACTCGCATGGGGACTGGCCTCTCCTGAGGCCACCAGGGCGGGTCACTGAGGTCCCCGTCGTAACTCGAGAACACCTGCCGCAACTCGAGATATTCCAGGAAGTTCCCCCTTCCAGGCGAGATGAGGCCTATTTCCGATGAGGCGTCTGGAGACTAATGACACCTAACCTCTGGAACTTCGAAAGGGTCTTTCACACCCTTGCTGCAACTCAAGAAGTTCACCGCCATACCCGTCTCCACTCGAGAGGAAGCACGATCGTCCCGCCCACATCCAGAGAAGCCCCCTTTCCCCCTCGTAGCTCGAGATGAGGAATTCTTTCCCTGCTTTCAATGGGAAAGAATTCCCGGCGTTCCCGTCGCATCTCAAGCGGAGGCACTCTCAACAGGAAAGGCGAGAGGAACTCCATGGTCGTACCACCATTCCAAGAGTCCCCCAGATGTCTCAGTCCATTCCAGAGGAACCTCTTTGCCCTGCACTGGCTCATCTTTCACGCCGAGGATCGACTCACACCACGGTGGCACGTGGGACAGCCCTGTGGGAAAGCCTCGAGGGAAAGCCTCGAGGGAAAACCACAGATCCTTTGATCCACGCCACGGGAAGTGTGACATTGCTGCTACAGCCTGGAAGGAAAGCGCACGTGCATGCCCCCACTCGAGACGAGGCCTGACTCCCATGGGGAGACTCCAGAAGTACCCACAGATCCATTCAGCCCCTGAGAGGAATCCTCGGTTCCGGCCCTGACTCCACACAAGGTTTTTGGCTCCGTTATCGACGGGAGAGGAATCCCGAGAGGCCCCCTAGCAAGTCGCATGGGGACTGGCCTCTCCTGAGGCCACCAGGGCGGGTCCCTGAGGTCCCCGTCGTAACTCGAGAAAACCTGCCGCAACTCGAGAAAATCCAGGAAGTTCTCCCTTCCAGGCGAGATGAGGCCTATTTCCGATGAGGCGTCTGGAGACTAATGACACCTAACCTCTGGAACTTCGAAAGGGTCTTTCACACCCTTGCTGCAACTCAAGAAGTTCACCGCCATACCCGTCTCCACTCGAGAGGAAGAACGATGGTCCCGCCCACATCCAGAGGAGCCCCGTTTCCCCCTCCTAGCTCGAGATGAGCGATCCTTTCCCTGCTTTCAACGGGAAAGAGTTTCCGGCGTTCCCGTCGCATCTCAAGAGGAGGCACTCTCAACAGGAAAGGCGAGAGGAACTCAATGGTCGTACCACCATTCCAAGAGTCCCCCAGATGTCTCAGTCCATTCCAGAGGAACCTCTTTGCCCTGCACTGGCTCATCTTTCACGCCGAGGATCGACTCACACCACGGTGGCACGTGGGACAGCCCTGTGGGAAAGCCTCGAGGGAAAGCCTCGAGGGAAAACCACAGACCCTTTGATCCACGCGATGGGAAGCGTGACATTGCTGCTACAGCCTGGAAGGAAAGCGCACGTGCATGCCCCCACTCCAGATGAGGCCTGTCTCCCCTGGCGAGACTCCAGAAGTACCCAAAGATCGATATCAGCCAGTGAGAGGAATCCTCGGTTCCGGCCCTGACTCCACACAAGGTTTTTGGCCCGGGTATCGATGGGAGAGGAATCCCGAGAGGCCCCCTAGCAACTCGCATGGGGACTGGCCTCTCCTGAGGCCACCAGGGCGTGTCCCTGATGTCCCCGTCTTAACTAGAGAACACCTGCCGCAACTCGAGATATTCCAGGAAGTTCCCCCTTCCAGGCGAGATGAGGCCTATTTCCGATGAGGCGTCTGGAGACTAATGACACCTAACCTCTGGAACTTCGAAAGGGTCTTTCACACCCTTGCTGCAACTCAAGAAGTTCACCGCCATACCCGGCTCCACTCGAGAGGAAGAACGATCGTCCCGCCCACATCCAGAGGAGCCCTCTTTCCCCCTCGTAGCTCGAGATGAGGAATCCTTTCCCTGCTTTCAATGGGAAAGAATTCCCGGCGTTCCAGTCGCATCTCAAGCGGAGACACTCTCAACAGGCAAGGCGAGAGGAACTCCATGGTCGTACCACCATTCCAAGAGTCCCCCAGATGTCTCAGTCCATTCCAGAGGAAGCTCTTTGCCCTGCACTGGCTCATCTTTCACGCCGAGGATCGACTCACACCACGGTGGCACGTGGGACAGCCCTGTGGGAAAGCCTCGAGGGAAAGCCTCGAGGGAAAACCACAGATCCTTTGATCCACGCCACGGGAAGCGTGACATTGCTGCTACAGCCTGGAAGGAAAGTGCACGTGCATGCCCCGACTCGAGACGAGGCCTGACTCCCCTGGGGAGACTCCAGAAGTACCCAAAGATCCATGTCAGCCCCTGAGAGGAATCCTCGGTTCCGGCCCTGACTCCACACAAGGTTTTTGGCCCCGGTATCGACGGGAGAGGAATCCCGAGAGGCCCCCTAGCAACTCGTATGGGGACTGGCCTCTCCTGAGGCCACCAGGGCGGGTCCCTGAGGTCCCCGTCGTAACTCGAGAACACCTGCCGCAACTCGAGAAAATCCAGGAAGTTCTCCCTTCCAGGCGAGATGAGGCCTATTTCCGATGAGGCGTCTGGAGACTAATGACACCTAACCTCTGGAACTTCGAAAGGGTCTTTCACACCCTTGCTGCAACTCAAGAAGTTCACCGCCATACCCGTCTCCACTCGAGAGGAAGCACGATAGTCCCGCCCACATCCAGAGGAGCCCCGTTTCCCCCTCGTAGCTCGAGATGAGGGATCCTTTCCCTGCTTTCAACGGGAAAGAATTCCCGGCGTTCCCGTCGCATCTCAAGAGGAGGCACTCTCAACAGGAAAGGCGAGAGGAACTCCATGGTCGTACCACCATTCCAAGAGTCCCCCAGATGTCTCAGTCCATTCCAGAGGAAGCTCTTTGCCCTACACTGGCTCATCTTTCACGCCGAGGATCGACTCACACCACGGTGGCACGTGGGACAGCCCTGTGGGAAAGCCTCGAGGGAAAACCACAGATCGTTTGATTCACGCCACGGGAAGCGTGACATTGCTGCTACAGCCTTGAAGGAAAGCGCACGTGCATGCCCCCACTCGAGACGAGGCCTGACTCCCCTGGGGAGACTCCAGAAGTACCCAAAGATCCATGTCAGCCACTGAGAGGAATCCTCGGTTCCGGCCCTGACTCCACACAAGGTTTTTGGCCCCGGTATCGACGGGAGAGGAATCCTGAGAGGCCCCCTAGCAACTCGCATGGGGACTGGCCTCTCCTGAGGCCACCAGGGCGGGTCCCTGACGTCCCCGTCGTAACTCGAGAACACCTGCCGCAACTCGAGAAAATCCAGGAAGTTCTCCCTTCCAGGCGAGATGAGGCCTATATCCGATGAGGCGTCTGGAGACTAATGACACCTAAACTCTGGAACTTCGAAAGGGTCTTTCACACCCTTGCTGCAACTCAAGAAGTTCACCGCCATACCCGTCTCCACTCTAGAGGAAGAACGATGGTCCCGCCCACATCCAGAGGAGCCCCGTTTCCCCCTCCTAGCTCGAGATGAGCGATCCTTTCCCTGCTTTCAACGGGAAAGAATTCCCGGCGTTCCCGTCCCATCTCAAGAGGAGGCACTCTCAACAGGAAAGGCGAGAGGAACTCCATGGTCGTACCACCATTCCAAGAGTCCCCCAGATGTCTCAGTCCATTCCAGAGGAACCTCTTTGCCCTGCACTGGCTCATCTTTCACTCCGAGGATCGACTCACACCACGGTGGCACGTGGGACAGCCCTGTGGGAAAGCCTCGAGGGAAAGCCTCGAGGGAAAACCACAGATCCTTTGATCCACGCGATGGGAAGCGTGACATTGCTGCTACAGGCTGGAAGGAAAGCGCACGTGCATGCCCCCACTCGAGACGAGGCCTGACTCCCATGGGGAGACTCCAGAAGGACACAAAAATCCATGTCAGCCCCTGAGAGGAATCCTCGGTTCCGGCCCTGACTCCACACAAGGTTTTTGGCCCCGGTATCGACGGGAGAGGAATCCCGAGAGGCCCCCTAGCAACTCGCATGGGGACTGGCCTCTCCTGAGGCCACCAGGGCGGGTCCCTGAGGTCCCCGTCGTAACTCGAGAACACCTGCCGCAACTCGAGAAAATCCAGGAAGTTCTCCCTTCCAGGCGAGATGAGGCCTATTTCCGATGAGGCGTCTGGAGACTAATGACACCTAACCTCTGGAACTTCGAAAGGGTCTTTCACACCCTTGCTGCAACTCAAGAAGTTCACCGCCATACCCGTCTCCACTCGAGAGGAAGCACGATAGTCCCGCCCACATCCAGAGGAGCCCCGTTTCCCCCTCGTAGCTCGAGATGAGGGATCCTTTCCCTGCTTTCAACGGGAAAGAATTCCCGGCGTTCCCGTCGCATCTCAAGAGGAGGCACTCTCAACCGGAAAGGCGAGAGGAACTCCATGGTCGTGCCACCATTCCAAGAGTCCCCCAGATGTCTCAGTCCATTCCAGAGGAAGCTCTTTGCCCTACACTGGCTCATCTTTCACGCCGAGGATCGACTCACACCACGGTGGCACGTGGGACAGCCCTGTGGGAAAGCCTCGAGGGAAAGCCTCGAGGGAAAACCACAGATCGTTTGATTCACGCCACGGGAAGCGTGACATTGCTGCTACAGCCTTGAAGGAAAGCGCCCGTGCATGCCCCCACTCGAGACGAGGCCTGACTCCCATGGGGAGACTCCAGAAGTACCCAAAGATCCATGTCAGCCCCTGAGAGGAAGCCTCGTTTCCGGCCCTGACTCCACACAAGGTTTTTGGCCCCGGTATCGACGGGAGAGGAATCCCGAGAGGCCCCCTAGCAACTCGCATGGGGACTGGCCTCTCCTGAGGCCACCAGGGCGGGTCCCTGAGGTCCCCGTCGTAACTCGAGAACACCTGCCACAACTCGAGAAAATCCAGGAAGTTCTCCCTTCCAGGCGAGATGAGGCCTATTTCCGATGAGGCCTCTGGAGACTAATGACACCTAAACTCTGGAACTTCGAAAGGGTCTTTCACACCCTTGCTGCAACTCAAGAAGTTCACCGCCATACCCGTCTCCACTCTAGAGGAAGCACGATGGTCCCGCCCACATCCAGAGGAGCCCCGTTTCCCCCTCCTAGCTCGAGATGAGCGATCCTTTCCCTGCTTTCAACGGGAAAGAATTCCCGGCGTTCCCGTCGCATCTCAAGAGGAGGCACTCTCAACAGGAAAGGCGAGAGGAACTCCATGGTCGTACCACCATTCCAAGAGTCCCACAGATGTCTCAGTCCATTCCAGAGGAACCTCTTTGCCCTGCACTGGCTCATCTTTCACGCCGAGGATCGACTCACACCACGGTGGCACGTGGGACAGCCCTGTGGGAAAGCCTCGAGGGAAAGCCTCGAGGGAAAACCACAGATGCTTTGATCCACGCGATGGGAAGCTGGACATTGCTGCTACAGCCTGGAAGGAAAGCGCACGTGCATGCCCCCACTCGAGATGGGGCCTCTCTCCCCTGGCGAGACTCCAGAAGTACCCAAAGATCCATATCAGCCCGTGAGAGGAATCCTCGGTTCCGGCCCTGACTTCACACAAGGCTTTTGGCCCGGATATCGACGGGAGAGGAATCCCGAGAGGCCCCCTAGCAACTGGCATGGGGACTGGCCTCTCCTGAGGCCACCAGGGCGGGTCCCTGAGGTCCCCGTCGTAACTCGAGAACACCTGCCGCAACTCGAGAAAATCCAGGAAGTTCTCCCTTCCAGGCGAGATGAGGCCTATTTCCGATGAGGCGTCTGGAGACTAATGACATCTAACCTCTGGAACTTCGAAAGGGTCTTTCACACCCTTGCTGTAACTCAAGAAGTTCACCGCCATACCCGTCTCCACTCGAGAGGAAGCACGATCATCCCGCCCACATCCAGAGGAGCCCCCTTTCCCCCTCGTAGCTCGAGATGAGGAATCCTTTCCCTGCTTTCAATGGGAAAGAATTCCCGGCGTTCCCGTCGCATCTCAAGGGGAGGCACTCTCAACAGGAAAGGCGAGAGGAACTCCATGGTCGTACCACCATTCCAAGAGTCCCCCAGATGTCTCAGTCCATTCCAGAGGAACCTCTTTGCCCTGCACTGGCTCATCTTTCACGCCGAGGATCGACTTACACCACGGTGGCACGTTGGACAGCCCTGTGGGAAAGCCTCGAGGGAAAGCCTCGAGGGAAAACCACAGATCCTTTGATCCACGCCACGGGAAGCGTGACATTGCTGCTACAGCCTGGAAGGAAAGTGAACGTGCATGCCCCGACTCGAGACGAGGACTGACTCCCCTTGTGAGACTCCAGAAGTACCCAAAGATCCATGTCAGCCCCTGAGAGGAATCCTCGGTTACGGCCCTGACTCCACACAAGGTTTTTGGCCCCGGTATCGACGGGAGAGGAAACCCGAGAGGCCCCCTAGCAACTCGCATGGGGACTGGCCTCTCCTGAGGCCACCAGGGCGGGTCCCTGAGGTCCCCGTCGTAACTCGAGAACACCTGCCGCAACTCGAGAAATTCCAGGAAGTTTCCCCTTCCAGGCGAGATGAGGCCTATTTCCGATGAGGCGTCTGGAGACTAATGACACCTAACCTCTGGAACTTCGAAAGGGTCTTTCACACCCTTTCTGCAACTCAATAAGTTCACCGCCATACCCGTCTCCACTCGAGAGGAAGCACGATGGTCCCGCCCACATCCAGAGGAGACCCGTTTCCCCCTCGTAGCTCGAGATGAGGGATCCTTTCCCTGCTTTCAACGGGAAAGAATTCCCGGCGTTCCCGTTGCATCTCAAGAGGAGGCACTCTCAACAAGAAAGGCGAGAGGAACTGCATGGTCTTACCACCATTTCAAGAGTCCCCCAGATGTCTCAGTCCATTCCAGAGGAACCTCTTTGCCCTGCACTGGCTCATCTTTCACGCCGAGGATCGACTAACACCACGGTGGCACGTGGGACAGCCCTGTGGGAAAGCCTCGAGGGAAAGCCTCGAGGGAAAACCACAGATCTTTTGATCCAGGCCACGGGAAGCGTGACATTACTGCTACAGCCTGGAAGGAAAGTGCACGTGCATGCCCCGACTCGAGACGAGGCCTGACTCCCCTGGGGAGACTCCAGAAGTACCCAAAGATCCATGTCAGCCCCTGAGAGGAATCTTCGTTTCCGGCCCTGACTCCACACAAGGTTTTTGGCCCCGGTATCGACGGGAGAGGAATCCCGAGAGGCCCCCTAGCAAGTCGCATGGGGACTGGCCTCTCCTGAGGCCACCAGGGCGGGTCCCTGAGGTCCCCGTCGTAACTCGAGAACACCTGCCGCAACTCGAGAAAATCCAGGAAGTTCTCCCTTCCAGGCGAGATGAGGCCTATTTCCGATCAAGCGTCTGGAGACTAATGACACCTAAACTCTGGAACTTCGAAAGGGTCTTTCACACCCTTGCTGCAACTCAAGAAGTTCACCGCCATACCCGTCTCCACTCTAGAGTAAGCACGATGGTCCCGCCCACATCCAGAGGAGCCCCGTTTCCCCCTCCTAGCTCGAGATGAGCGATCCTTTCCCTGCTTTCAACGGGAAAGAATTCCCGGCGTTCCCGTCGCATCTCAAGAGGAGGCACTCTCAACAGGAAAGGCGAGTGGAACTCCATGGTCGTACCACCATTCCAAGAGTCCCGCAGATGTCTCAGTCCATTCCAGAGGAACCTCTTTGCCCTGCACGGGCTCATCTTTCACTCCGAGGATCGACTCACACCACGGTGGCACGTGGGACAGCCCTGTGGGAAAGCCTCGAGGGAAAGCCTCGAGGGAAAACCACAGATCCTTTGATCCACGCGATGGGAAGCGTGACATTGCTGCTACAGCCTGGAAGGAAAGCGCACGTGCATGCCCCCACTCGAGATGAGGCCTGTCTCCCCTGGCGAGACTCCAGAAGTACCCAAAGATCCATATCAGCCCGTGAAAGGAATCCTCGGTTCCGGCCCTGACTCCACACAAGGTTTTTGGCCCGGGTATCGACGGGAGAGGAATCCCGAGAGGCCCCCTAGCAACTCGCATGGGGACTGGCCTCTCCTGAGGCCACCAGGGCCGGTCCCTGAGGTCCCCGTCGTAACTCGAGAACACCTGCCGCAACTCGAGAAAATCCAGGAAGTTCTCCCTTCCAGGCGAGATGAGGCCTATTTCCGATGAGGCGTCTGGAGACTAATGACACCTAACCTCTGGAACTTCGAAAGGGTCTTTCACACCCTTGCTGCAACTCAAGAAGTTCACCGCCATACCCGTCTCCACTCGAGAGGAAGCACGATCGTCCCGCCCACATCCAGAGGAGCCCACTTTCCACCTCGTAGCTCGAGATGAGGAATCCTTTCCCTGCTTTCAATGGGAAAGAATTCCCGGCGTTACCGTCGCATCTCAAGCGGAGGTACTCTCAACAGGAAAGGCGAGAGGAACTCCATGGTCGTACCACCATTCCAAGAGTCCCCCAGATGTCTTAGTCCATTCCAGAGGAAGCTCTTTGCCCTGCACTGGCTCATCTTTCACGCCGAGGATCGACTCACACCACGGTGGCACGTGGGACAGCCCTGTGGGAAAGCCTCGAGGGAAAACCACAGATCCTTTGATCCACGCCACGGGAAGCGTGACATTGCTGCTACAGCCTGGAAGGAAAGTGCACGTGCATGCCACGACTCGAGACGAGGCCTGACTCCCCTGGGGAGACTCCAGAAGTACCCAAAGATCCATGTCAGCCCCTGAGAGGAATCCTCGGTTACGGCCCTGACTCCACACAAGGTTTTTGGCCCCGGTATCGACGGGAAAGGAATCCCGAGAGGCCCCCTAGCAACTCGCATGGGGACTGGCCTCTCCTGAGGCCACCAGGGCGGGTCACTGAGGTCCCCGTCGTAACTCGAGAACACCTGCCGCAACTCGAGATATTCCAGGAAGTTCCCCCTTCCAGGCGAGATGAGGCCTATTTCCGATGAGGCGTCTGGAGACTAATGACACCTAACCTCTGGAACTTCGAAAGGGTCTTTCACACCCTTGCTGCAACTCAAGAAGTTCACCGCCATACCCGTCTCCACTCGAGAGGAAGCACAATCGTCCCGCCCACATCCAGAGAAGCCCCCTTTCCCCCTCGTAGCTCGAGATGAGGAATTCTTTCCCTGCTTTCAATGGGAAAGAATTCCCGGCGTTCCCGTCGCATCTCAAGAGGAGGCACTCTCAACAGGAAAGGCGAGAGGAACTCCATGGTCGTACCACCATTCCAAGAGTCCCCCAGATGTCTCAGTCCATTCCAGAGGAACCTCTTTGCCCTGCACTGGCTCATCTTTCACGCCGAGGATCGACTCACACCACGGTGGCACGTGGGACAGCCCTGTGGGAAAGCCTCGAGGGAAAGCCTCGAGGGAAAACCACAGACCCTTTGATCCACGCGATGGGAAGCGTGACATTGCTGCTACAGCCTGGAAGGAAAGCGCACGTGCATGCCCCCACTCCAGATGAGGCCTGTCTCCCCTGGCGAGACTCCAGAAGTACCCAAAGATCCATATCAGCCAGTGAGAGGAATCCTCGGTTCCGGCCCTGACTCCACACAAGGTTTTTGGCCCGGGTATCGATGGGAGAGGAATCCCGAGAGGCCCCCTAGCAACTCGCATGGGGACTGGCCTCTCCTGAGGCCACCAGGGCGGGTCCCTGATGTCCCCGTCTTAACTAGAGAACACCTGCCGCAACTCGAGATATTCCAGGAAGTTCCCCCTTCCAGGCGAGATGAGGCCTATTTCCGATGAGGCGTCTGGAGACTAATGACACCTAACCTCTGGAACTTCGAAAGGGTCTTTCACACCCTTGCTGCAACTCAAGAAGTTCACCGCCATACCCGTCTCCACTCGAGAGGAAGCACGATAGTCCCGCCCACATCCAGAGGAGCCCCGTTTCCCCCTCGTAGCTCGAGATGAGGGATCCTTTCCCTGCTTTCAACGGGAAAGAATTCCCGGCGTTCCCGTCGCATCTCAAGAGGAGGCACTCTCAACAGGAAAGGCGAGAGGAACTCCATGGTCGTACCACCATTCCAAGAGTCCCCCAGATGTCTCAGTCCATTCCAGAGGAAGCTCTTTGCCCTACACTGGCTCATCTTTCACGCCGAGGATCGACTCACACCACGGTGGCACGTGGGACAGCCCTGTGGGAAAGCCTCGAGGGAAAACCACAGATCGTTTGATTCACGCCACGGGAAGCGTGACATTGCTGCTACAGCCTTGAAGGAAAGCGCACGTGCATGCCCCCACTCGAGACGAGGCCTGACTCCCCTGGGGAGACTCCAGAAGTACCCAAAGATCCATGTCAGCCACTGAGAGGAATCCTCGGTTCCGGCCCTGACTCCACACAAGGTTTTTGGCCCCGGTATCGACGGGAGAGGAATCCCGAGAGGCCCCCTAGCAACTCGCATGGGGACTGGCCTCTCCTGAGGCCACCAGGGCGGGTCCCTGAGGTCCCCGTCGTAACTCGAGAACACCTGCCGCAACTCGAGAAAATCCAGGAAGTTCTCCCTTCCAGGCGAGATGAGGCCTATTTCCGATGAGGCGTCTGGAGACTAATGACACCTAACCTCTGGAACTTCGAAAGGGTCTTTCACACCCTTGCTGCAACTCAAGAAGTTCACCGCCATACCCGTCTCCACTCGAGAGGAAGCACGATAGTCCCGCCCACATCCAGAGGAGCCCCGTTTCCCCCTCGTAGCTCGAGATGAGGGATCCTTTCCCTGCTTTCAACGGGAAAGAATTCCCGGCGTTCCCGTCGCATCTCAAGAGGAGGCACTCTCAACCGGAAAGGCGAGAGGAACTCCATGGTCGTGCCACCATTCCAAGAGTCCCCCAGATGTCTCAGTCCATTCCAGAGGAAGCTCTTTGCCCTGCACTGGCTCATCTTTCACGCCGAGGATCGACTCACACCACGGTGGCACGTGGGACAGCCCTGTGGGAAAGCCTCGAGGGAAAGCCTCGAGGGAAAACCACAGACCCTTTGATCCACGCGATGGGAAGCGTGACATTGCTGCTACAGCCTGGAAGGAAAGCGCACGTGCATGCCCCCACTCCAGATGAGGCCTGTCTCCCCTGGCGAGACTCCAGAAGTACCCAAAGATCCATATCAGCCAGTGAGAGGAATCCTCGGTTCCGGCCCTGACTCCACACAAGGTTTTTGGCCCGGGTATCGATGGGAGAGGAATCCCGAGAGGCCCCCTAGCAACTCGCATGGGGACTGGCCTCTCCTGAGGCCACCAGGGCGGGTCCCTGATGTCCCCGTCTTAACTAGAGAACACCTGCCGCAACTCGAGATATTCCAGGAAGTTCCCCCTTCCAGGCGAGATGAGGCCTATTTCCGATGAGGCGTCTGGAGACTAATGACACCTAACCTCTGGAACTTCGAAAGGGTCTTTCACACCCTTGCTGCAACTCAAGAAGTTCACCGCCATACCCGTCTCCACTCGAGAGGAAGCACGATAGTCCCGCCCACATCCAGAGGAGCCCCGTTTCCCCCTCGTAGCTCGAGATGAGGGATCCTTTCCCTGCTTTCAACGGGAAAGAATTCCCGGCGTTCCCGTCGCATCTCAAGAGGAGGCACTCTCAACAGGAAAGGCGAGAGGAACTCCATGGTCGTACCACCATTCCAAGAGTCCCCCAGATGTCTCAGTCCATTCCAGAGGAAGCTCTTTGCCCTACACTGGCTCATCTTTCACGCCGAGGATCGACTCACACCACGGTGGCACGTGGGACAGCCCTGTGGGAAAGCCTCGAGGGAAAACCACAGATCGTTTGATTCACGCCACGGGAAGCGTGACATTGCTGCTACAGCCTTGAAGGAAAGCGCACGTGCATGCCCCCACTCGAGACGAGGCCTGACTCCCCTGGGGAGACTCCAGAAGTACCCAAAGATCCATGTCAGCCACTGAGAGGAATCCTCGGTTCCGGCCCTGACTCCACACAAGGTTTTTGGCCCCGGTATCGACGGGAGAGGAATCCCGAGAGGCCCCCTAGCAACTCGCATGGGGACTGGCCTCTCCTGAGGCCACCAGGGCGGGTCCCTGAGGTCCCCGTCGTAACTCGAGAACACCTGCCGCAACTCGAGAAAATCCAGGAAGTTCTCCCTTCCAGGCGAGATGAGGCCTATTTCCGATGAGGCGTCTGGAGACTAATGACACCTAACCTCTGGAACTTCGAAAGGGTCTTTCACACCCTTGCTGCAACTCAAGAAGTTCACCGCCATACCCGTCTCCACTCGAGAGGAAGCACGATAGTCCCGCCCACATCCAGAGGAGCCCCGTTTCCCCCTCGTAGC
Organism: Capricornis sumatraensis; assembly: GCF_032405125.1. NCBI lineage: Eukaryota > Metazoa > Chordata > Mammalia > Artiodactyla > Bovidae > Capricornis > Capricornis sumatraensis. The sequence goes on along the minus strand of NW_027184616.1, from coordinate 1,523,992 downwards.
TCGAGATGAGGGATCCTTTCCCTGCTTTCAACGGGAAAGAATTCCCGGCGTTCCCGTCGCATCTCAAGAGGAGGCACTCTCAACCGGAAAGGCGAGAGGAACTCCATGGTCGTGCCACCATTCCAAGAGTCCCCCAGATGTCTCAGTCCATTCCAGAGGAAGCTCTTTGCCCTACACTGGCTCATCTTTCACGCCGAGGATCGACTCACACCACGGTGGCACGTGGGACAGCCCTGTGGGAAAGCCTCGAGGGAAAGCCTCGAGGGAAAACCACAGATCGTTTGATTCACGCCACGGGAAGCGTGACATTGCTGCTACAGCCTTGAAGGAAAGCGCCCGTGCATGCCCCCACTCGAGACGAGGCCTGACTCCCATGGGGAGACTCCAGAAGTACCCAAAGATCCATGTCAGCCCCTGAGAGGAAGCCTCGTTTCCGGCCCTGACTCCACACAAGGTTTTTGGCCCCGGTATCGACGGGAGAGGAATCCCGAGAGGCCCCCTAGCAACTCGCATGGGGACTGGCCTCTCCTGAGGCCACCAGGGCGGGTCCCTGAGGTCCCCGTCGTAAGTCGAGAACACCTGCCGCAACTCGAGAAAATCCAGGAAGTTCTCCCTTCCAGGCGAGATGAGGCCTATTTCCGATGAGGCCTCTGGAGACTAATGACACCTAAACTCTGGAACTTCGAAAGGGTCTTTCACACCCTTGCTGCAACTCAAGAAGTTCACCGCCATACCCGTCTCCACTCTAGAGGAAGCACGATGGTCCCGCCCACATCCAGAGGAGCCCCGTTTCCCCCTCCTAGCTCGAGATGAGCGATCCTTTCCCTGCTTTCAACGGGAAAGAATTCCCGGCGTTCCCGTCGCATCTCAAGAGGAGGCACTCTCAACAGGAAAGGCGAGAGGAACTCCATGGTCGTACCACCATTCCAAGAGTCCCACAGATGTCTCAGTCCATTCCAGAGGAACCTCTTTGCCCTGCACTGGCTCATCTTTCACGCCGAGGATCGACTCACACCACGGTGGCACGTGGGACAGCCCTGTGGGAAAGCCTCGAGGGAAAGCCTCGAGGGAAAACCACAGATCCTTTGATCCACGCCACGGGAAGCGTGACATTGCTGCTACAGCCTGGAAGGAAAGTGCACGTGCATGCCCCGACTCGAGACGAGGCCTGACTCCCCTGGGGAGACTCCAGAAGTACCCAAAGATCCATGTCAGCCCCTGAGAGGAATCCTCGGTTCAGGCCCTGACTCCACACAAGGTTTTTGGCCACGGTATCGACGGGAGAGGAATCCCGAGAGGCCCCCTAGCAACTCGCATGGGGACTGGCCTCTCCTGAGGCCACCAGGGCGGGTCCCTGAGGTCCCCGTCGTAACTCGAGAACACCTGCCACAACTCGGGAAATTCCAGGAAGTTCCCCCTTCCAGGCGAGATGAGGCCTATTTCCGATGAGGCGTCTGGAGACTAATGACACCTAACCTCTGGAACTTTGAAAGGGTCTTTCACACCCTTGCTGCAACTCAAGAAGTTCACCGCCACACCCGTCTCCACTCGAGAGGAAGCACGATGGTCCCGCCCACATCCAGAGGAGCCCCGTTTCCCCCTCGTAGCTCGAGATGAGGGATCCTTTCCCTGCTTTCAACGGGACAGAATTCCCGGCGTTCCCGTCGCATCTCAAGAGGAGGCACTCTCAACAGGAAAGGCGAGAGGAAATCCATGGTCGTACCACCATTCCAAGAGTCCCCCAGATGTCTCAGTCCATTCCAGAGGAAGCTCTTTGCCCTGCACTGGCTCATCTTTCACGCCGAGGATCGACTCACACCACGGTGGCACGTGGGACAGCCCTGTGGGAAAGCCTCGAGGGAAAGCCTCGAGGGAAAACCACAGATCCTTTGATCCACGCGACGGGAAGCGTGACATTGCTGCTAGAGCCTGGAAGGAAAGGGCACGTGCATGCCCCCACTCGAGACGAGGCCTGACTCCCATGGGGAGACTGCAGAAGTACCCACAGATCCATGTCAGCCCCTGAGAGGAATCCTCGGTTCCGGCCCTGACTCCACACAAGGTTTTTGGCCCCGGTATCGACGGGAGAGGAATCCCGAGAGGCCCCCTAGCAACTCGCATGGGGACTGGCCTCTCCTGAGGCCACCAGGGCGGGTCCCTGAGGTCCCCGTCGTAACTCGAGAACACCTGCCGCAACTCGAGAAAATCCAGGAAGTTCTCCCTTCCAGGCGAGATGAGGCCTATTTCCGATGAGGCGTCTGGAGACTAATGACACCTAAACTCTGGAACTTCGAAAGGGTCTTCCACACCCTTGCTGCAACTCAAGAAGTTCACCGCCATACCCGTCTCCACTCGAGAGGAAGCACGATGGTCCCGCCCACATCCAGAGGAGCCCCGTTTCCCCCTCCTTGCTCGAGATGAGCGATCCTTTCCCTGCTTTCAACGGGAAAGAATTCCCGGCGTTCCCGTCGCATCTCAAGAGGAGGCACTCTCAACAGGAAAGGCGAGAGGAACTCCATGGTCGTACCACCATTCCAAGAGTCCCGCAGATGTCTCAGTCCTTTCCAGAGGAACCTCTTTGCCCTGCACTGGCTCATCTTTCACGCCGAGGATCGACTCACACCACGGTGGCACGTGGGACAGCCCTGTGGGAAGCCTCGAGGGAAAGCCTCGAGAGAAAACCACAGATCCTTTGATCCACGCGATGGGAAGCGTGACATTGCTGCTACAGCCTGGAAGGAAAGCGCACGTGCATGCCCCCACTCGAGATGAGGCCTGTCTCCCCTGGCGAGACTCCAGAAGTACCCAAAGATCCATATCAGCCCGTGAGAGGAATCCTCGGTTCCGGCCCTGACTCCACACAAGGTTTTTGGCCCGGGTATCGACGGGAGAGGAATCCCGAGAGGCCCCCTAGCAACTCGCATGGGGACTGGCCTCTCCTGAGGCCACCAGGGCCGGTCCCTGAGGTCCCCGTCGTAACTCGAGAACACCTGCCGCAACTCGAGAAAATCCAGGAAGTTCTCCCTTCCAGGCGAGATGAGGCCTATTTCCGATGAGGCGTCTGGAGATTAATGACACCTAACCTCTGGAACTTCGAAAGGGTCTTTCACACCCTTGCTGCAACTCAAGAAGTTCACCGCCATACCCGTCTCCACTCGAGAGGAAGCACGATCGTCCCGCCCACATCCAGAGTAGCCCCCTTTCCCCCTCGTAGCTCGAGATGAGGAATCCTTTCCCTGCTTTCAAAGGGAAAGTATTCCCGGCGTTCCCGTCGCATTTCAAGCGTAGGCACTCTCAACAGGAAAGGCGAGAGGAACTCCATGGTCGTACCACCATTCCAAGAGTCCCCCAGATGTCTCAGTCCATTCCAGAGGAAGCTCTTTGCCCTGCACTGGCTCATCTTTCACGCCGAGGATCGACTCACACCACGGTGGCACGTGGGACAGCCCTGTGGGAAAGCCTCGAGGGAAAGCCTCGAGGGAAAACCACAGATCCTTTGATCCACGCCACGGGAAGCGTGACATTGCTGCTACAGCCTGGAAGGAAAGCGCACGTGCATGCCCCCACTCGAGACGAGGCCTGACTCCCATGGGGAGACTCCAGAAGTACCCAAAGATCCATGTCAGCCCCTGAGAGGAATCCTCGGTTCCGGCCCTGACTCCACACAAGGTTTTTGGCCCCGGTATCGACGGGAGAGGAATCCCGAGAGGCCCCCTAGCAAGTCGCATGGGGACTGGCCTCTCCTGAGGCCACCAGGGCGGGTCCCTGAGGTCCCCGTCGTAACTCGAGAACACCTGCCGCAACTCGAGAAAATCCAGGAAGTTCTCCCTTCCAGGCGAGATGAGGCCTATTTCCGATGAGGCGTCTGGAGACTAATGACACCTAACCTCTGGAACTTCGAAAGGGTCTTTCACACCCTTGCTGCAACTCAAGAAGTTCACCGCCATACCCGTCTCCACTCGAGAGGAAGCACGATAGTCCCGCCCCCATCCAGAGGAGCCCCGTTTCCCCCTCGTAGCTCGAGATGAGGGATCCTTTCCCTGCTTTCAACGGGAAAGAATTCCCGGCGTTCCCGTCGCATCTCAAGAGGAGGCACTCTCAACAGGAAAGGCGAGAGGAACTCCATGGTCGTACCACCATTCCAAGAGTCCCCCAGATGTCTCAGTCCATTCCAGAGGAAGCTCTTTACCCTACAGTGGCTCATCTTTCACGCCGAGGATCGACTCACACCACGGTGGCACGTGAGACAGCCCTGTGGGAAAGCCTCGAGGGAAAGCCTCGAGGGAAAACCACAGATCCTTTGATCCACGCGACGGGAAGCGTGACATTGCTGCTACAGCCTGGAAGGAAAGCGCACGTGCATGCCCCGACTCGAGACAAGGCCTGACTCCCATGGGGAGACTCCAGAAGTACCCAAAGATCCATGTCAGCCCCTGAGAGAAATTCTCGGTTCCGGCCCTGACACCACACAAGGTTTTTGGCCCCGGTATCAACGGGAGAGGAATCCCGAGAGGGCCCCTAGCAACTCGCATGGGGACTGGCCTCTCCTGAGGCCACCAGGGCGGGTCCCTGAGGTCCCCGTCGTAACTCGAGAACACCTGCCGCAACTCGAGAAAATCCAGGAAGTTCTCCCTTCCAGGCGAGATGAGGCCTATTTCCGATGAGGCGTCTGGAGACTAATGACACCTAACCTCTGGAACTTCGAAAGGGTCTTTCACACCCTTGCTGCAACTCAAGAAGTTCACCGCCATACCCGTCTCCACTCTAGAGGAAGCACGATGGTCCCGCCCACATCCAGGGGAGCCCCGTTTCCCCCTCGTAGCTCGAGATGAGGAATCCTTTCCCTGCTTTCAACGGGAAAGAATTCCCGGCGTTCCCGTCGCATCTCAAGAGGAGGCACTCTCAACAGGAAAGGCGAGAGGAACTCCATGGTTGTACCACCATTCCAAGAGTCCCCCAGATGTCTCAGTCCATTCCAGAGGAACCTCTTTGCCCTGCACTGGCTCATCTTTCACGCCGAGGATCGACTCACACCACGGTGGCACGTGGGAGAGCCCTGTGGGAAAACCACAGATCCTTTGATCCACGCGATGGGAAGCGTGACATTGCTGCTACAGCCTGGAAGGAAAGCGCACGTGCATGCCCCCACTCGAGATGGGTTCTGTCTCCCCTGGCGAGACTCCAGAAGTACCCAAAGATCCATATCAGCCCGTGAGAGGAATCCTCGGTTCCGGCCCTGACTCCACACAAGGTTTTTGGCCCGGGTATCGACGGGAGAGGAATCCCGAGAGGCCCCCTAGCAACTCGCATGGGGACTGGCCTCTCCTGAGGCCACCAGGGCGGGTCCCTGAGGTCCCCGTCGTAACTCGAGAACACCTGCCGCAACTCGAGAAAATCCAGGAAGTTCTCCCTTCCAGGCGAGATGAGGCCTATTTCCGATGAGGCGTCTGGAGACTAATGACACCTAAACTCTGGAACTTCGAAAGGGTCTTTCACACCCTTGCTGCAACTCAAGAAGTTCACCGCCATACCCGTCTCCACTCGAGAGGAAGCACGATGGTCCCGCCCACATCCAGAGGAGCCCCGTTTCCCCCTCCTAGCTCGAGATGAGCGATCCTTTCCCTGCTTTCAACGGGAAAGAATTCCCGGCGTTCCCGTCGCATCTCAAGAGGAGACACTCTCAACAGGAAAGGCGAGAGGAACTCCATGGTCGTACCACCATTCCAAGAGTCCCGCAGATGTCTCAGTCCATTCCAGAGGAACCTCTTTGCCCTGCACTGGCTCATCTTTCACGCCGAGGATCGACTCACACCACGGTGGCACGTGGGACAGCCCTGTGGGAAAGCCTCGAGGGAAAGCCTCGAGGGAAAACCACAGATCCTTTGATCCACGCGACGGGAAGCGTGACATTGCTGCTACAGCCTGGAAGGAAAGCGCACGTGCATGCCCCCACTCGAGACGAGGCCTGACTCCCATGGGGAGACTCCAGAAGTACCCACAGATCCATGTCAGCCCCTGAGAGGAATCCTCGGTTCCGGCCCTGACTCCACACAAGGTTTTTGGCCCCGGTATCGACGGGAGAGGAATCCCGAGAGGCCCCCTAGCAACTCGCATGGGGACTGGCCTCTCCTGAGGCCACCAGGGCGGGTCCCTGAGGTCCCCGTCGTAACTCGAGAACACCTGCCGCAACTCGAGAAAATCCAGGAAGTTCTCCCTTCCAGGCGAGATGAGGCCTATTTCCGATGAGGCGTCTGGAGACTAATGACACCTAACCACTGGAACTTCGAAAGGGTCTTTCACAACCTTGCTTCAACTCAAGAAGTTCACCGCCATACCCGTCTCCACTCGAGAGGAAGCACGATGGTCCCGCCCACATCCAGAGGAGCCCCGTTTCCCCCTCCTAGCTCGAGATGAGCGATCCTTTCCCTGCTTTCAACGGGAAAGAATTCCCGGCGTTCCCGTCGCATCTCAAGAGGAGGCACTCTCAACAGGAAAGGCGAGAGGAACTCCATGGTTGTACCACCATTCCAAGAATCCCCCAGATGTCTCAGTCCATTCCAGAGGAAGCTCTTTGCCCTGCACTGGCTCATCTTTCACGCCGAGGATCGACTCACACCACGGTGGCACGTGGGACAGCCCTGTGGGAAAGCCTCAAGGGAAAGCCTCGAGGGAAAACCACAGATCCTTTGATCCACGCGATGGGAAGCGTGACATTGCTGCTACAGCCTGGAAGGAAAGCGCACGTGCATGCCCCCACTCGAGATGAGGCCTGTCTCCCCTGGCGAGACTCCAGAAGTACCCAAAGATCCATATCAGCCCGTGAGAGGAATCCTCGGTTCCGGCCCTGACTCCACACAAGGTTTTTGGCCCGGGTATCGACGGGAGAGGAATCCCGAGTGGCCCCCTAGCAACTCGCATGGGGACTGGCCTCTCCTGAGGCCACCAGGGCGGGTCCCTGAGTTCCCCGTCGTAACTCGAGAACACCTGCCGCAACTCGAGAAAATCCAGGAAGTTCTCCCTTCCAGGCAGGATGAGGCCTATTTCCGATGAGGCGTCTGGAGACTAATGACACCTAACCTCTGGAACTTCGAAAGGGTCTTTCACACCCTTGCTGCAACTCAAGAAGTTCACCGCCATACCCGTCTCCACTCGAGAGGAAGCACGATAGTCCCGCCCCCATCCAGAGGAGCCCCGTTTCCCCCTCGTAGCTCGAGATGAGGGATCCTTTCCCTGCTTTCAACGGGAAAGAATTCCCGGCGTTCCCGTCGCATCTCAAGAGGAGGCACTCTCAACAGGAAAGGCGAGAGGAACTCCATGGTCGTACCACCATTCCAAGAGTCCCCCAGATGTCTCAGTCCATTCCAGAGGAAGCTCTTTACCCTACAGTGGCTCATCTTTCACGCCGAGGATCGACTCACACCACGGTGGCACGTGAGACAGCCCTGTGGGAAAGCCTCGAGGGAAAGCCTCGAGGGAAAACCACAGATCCTTTGATCCACGCGACGGGAAGCGTGACATTGCTGCTACAGCCTGGAAGGAAAGCGCACGTGCATGCCCCGACTCGAGACAAGGCCTGACTCCCATGGGGAGACTCCAGAAGTACCCAAAGATCCATGTCAGCCCCTGAGAGAAATTCTCGGTTCCGGCCCTGACACCACACAAGGTTTTTGGCCCCGGTATCAACGGGAGAGGAATCCCGAGAGGGCCCCTAGCAACTCGCATGGGGACTGGCCTCTCCTGAGGCCACCAGGGCGGGTCCCTGAGGTCCCCGTCGTAACTCGAGAACACCTGCCGCAACTCGAGAAAATCCAGGAAGTTCTCCCTTCCAGGCGAGATGAGGCCTATTTCCGATGAGGCGTCTGGAGACTAATGACACCTAACCTCTGGAACTTCGAAAGGGTCTTTCACACCCTTGCTGCAACTCAAGAAGTTCACCGCCATACCCGTCTCCACTCTAGAGGAAGCACGATGGTCCCGCCCACATCCAGGGGAGCCCCGTTTCCCCCTCGTAGCTCGAGATGAGGAATCCTTTCCCTGCTTTCAACGGGAAAGAATTCCCGGCGTTCCCGTCGCATCTCAAGAGGAGGCACTCTCAACAGGAAAGGCGAGAGGAACTCCATGGTTGTACCACCATTCCAAGAGTCCCCCAGATGTCTCAGTCCATTCCAGAGGAACCTCTTTGCCCTGCACTGGCTCATCTTTCACGCCGAGGATCGACTCACACCACGGTGGCACGTGGGAGAGCCCTGTGGGAAAACCACAGATCCTTTGATCCACGCGATGGGAAGCGTGACATTGCTGCTACAGCCTGGAAGGAAAGCGCACGTGCATGCCCCCACTCGAGATGGGTTCTGTCTCCCCTGGCGAGACTCCAGAAGTACCCAAAGATCCATATCAGCCCGTGAGAGGAATCCTCGGTTCCGGCCCTGACTCCACACAAGGTTTTTGGCCCGGGTATCGACGGGAGAGGAATCCCGAGAGGCCCCCTAGCAACTCGCATGGGGACTGGCCTCTCCTGAGGCCACCAGGGCGGGTCCCTGAGGTCCCCGTCGTAACTCGAGAACACCTGCCGCAACTCGAGAAAATCCAGGAAGTTCTCCCTTCCAGGCGAGATGAGGCCTATTTCCGATGAGGCGTCTGGAGACTAATGACACCTAAACTCTGGAACTTCGAAAGGGTCTTTCACACCCTTGCTGCAACTCAAGAAGTTCACCGCCATACCCGTCTCCACTCGAGAGGAAGCACGATGGTCCCGCCCACATCCAGAGGAGCCCCGTTTCCCCCTCCTAGCTCGAGATGAGCGATCCTTTCCCTGCTTTCAACGGGAAAGAATTCCCGGCGTTCCCGTCGCATCTCAAGAGGAGACACTCTCAACAGGAAAGGCGAGAGGAACTCCATGGTCGTACCACCATTCCAAGAGTCCCGCAGATGTCTCAGTCCATTCCAGAGGAACCTCTTTGCCCTGCACTGGCTCATCTTTCACGCCGAGGATCGACTCACACCACGGTGGCACGTGGGACAGCCCTGTGGGAAAGCCTCGAGGGAAAGCCTCGAGGGAAAACCACAGATCCTTTGATCCACGCGACGGGAAGCGTGACATTGCTGCTACAGCCTGGAAGGAAAGCGCACGTGCATGCCCCCACTCGAGACGAGGCCTGACTCCCATGGGGAGACTCCAGAAGTACCCACAGATCCATGTCAGCCCCTGAGAGGAATCCTCGGTTCCGGCCCTGACTCCACACAAGGTTTTTGGCCCCGGTATCGACGGGAGAGGAATCCCGAGAGGCCCCCTAGCAACTCGCATGGGGACTGGCCTCTCCTGAGGCCACCAGGGCGGGTCCCTGAGGTCCCCGTCGTAACTCGAGAACACCTGCCGCAACTCGAGAAAATCCAGGAAGTTCTCCCTTCCAGGCGAGATGAGGCCTATTTCCGATGAGGCGTCTGGAGACTAATGACACCTAACCACTGGAACTTCGAAAGGGTCTTTCACAACCTTGCTTCAACTCAAGAAGTTCACCGCCATACCCGTCTCCACTCGAGAGGAAGCACGATGGTCCCGCCCACATCCAGAGGAGCCCCGTTTCCCCCTCCTAGCTCGAGATGAGCGATCCTTTCCCTGCTTTCAACGGGAAAGAATTCCCGGCGTTCCCGTCGCATCTCAAGAGGAGGCACTCTCAACAGGAAAGGCGAGAGGAACTCCATGGTTGTACCACCATTCCAAGAATCCCCCAGATGTCTCAGTCCATTCCAGAGGAAGCTCTTTGCCCTGCACTGGCTCATCTTTCACGCCGAGGATCGACTCACACCACGGTGGCACGTGGGACAGCCCTGTGGGAAAGCCTCAAGGGAAAGCCTCGAGGGAAAACCACAGATCCTTTGATCCACGCGATGGGAAGCGTGACATTGCTGCTACAGCCTGGAAGGAAAGCGCACGTGCATGCCCCCACTCGAGATGAGGCCTGTCTCCCCTGGCGAGACTCCAGAAGTACCCAAAGATCCATATCAGCCCGTGAGAGGAATCCTCGGTTCCGGCCCTGACTCCACACAAGGTTTTTGGCCCGGGTATCGACGGGAGAGGAATCCCGAGTGGCCCCCTAGCAACTCGCATGGGGACTGGCCTCTCCTGAGGCCACCAGGGCGGGTCCCTGAGTTCCCCGTCGTAACTCGAGAACACCTGCCGCAACTCGAGAAAATCCAGGAAGTTCTCCCTTCCAGGCAGGATGAGGCCTATTTCCGATGAGGCGTCTGGAGACTAATGACACCTAACCTCTGGAACTTCGAAAGGGTCTTTCACACCCTTGCTGCAACTCAAGAAGTTCACCGCCATACCCGTCTCCACTCGAGAGGAAGCACGATAGTCCCGCCCCCATCCAGAGGAGCCCCGTTTCCCCCTCGTAGCTCGAGATGAGGGATCCTTTCCCTGCTTTCAACGGGAAAGAATTCCCGGCGTTCCCGTCGCATCTCAAGAGGAGGCACTCTCAACAGGAAAGGCGAGAGGAACTCCATGGTCGTACCACCATTCCAAGAGTCCCCCAGATGTCTCAGTCCATTCCAGAGGAAGCTCTTTACCCTACAGTGGCTCATCTTTCACGCCGAGGATCGACTCACACCACGGTGGCACGTGAGACAGCCCTGTGGGAAAGCCTCGAGGGAAAGCCTCGAGGGAAAACCACAGATCCTTTGATCCACGCGACGGGAAGCGTGACATTGCTGCTACAGCCTGGAAGGAAAGCGCACGTGCATGCCCCGACTCGAGACAAGGCCTGACTCCCATGGGGAGACTCCAGAAGTACCCAAAGATCCATGTCAGCCCCTGAGAGAAATTCTCGGTTCCGGCCCTGACACCACACAAGGTTTTTGGCCCCGGTATCAACGGGAGAGGAATCCCGAGAGGGCCCCTAGCAACTCGCATGGGGACTGGCCTCTCCTGAGGCCACCAGGGCGGGTCCCTGAGGTCCCCGTCGTAACTCGAGAACACCTGCCGCAACTCGAGAAAATCCAGGAAGTTCTCCCTTCCAGGCGAGATGAGGCCTATTTCCGATGAGGCGTCTGGAGACTAATGACACCTAACCTCTGGAACTTCGAAAGGGTCTTTCACACCCTTGCTGCAACTCAAGAAGTTCACCGCCATACCCGTCTCCACTCTAGAGGAAGCACGATGGTCCCGCCCACATCCAGGGGAGCCCCGTTTCCCCCTCGTAGCTCGAGATGAGGAATCCTTTCCCTGCTTTCAACGGGAAAGAATTCCCGGCGTTCCCGTCGCATCTCAAGAGGAGGCACTCTCAACAGGAAAGGCGAGAGGAACTCCATGGTTGTACCACCATTCCAAGAGTCCCCCAGATGTCTCAGTCCATTCCAGAGGAACCTCTTTGCCCTGCACTGGCTCATCTTTCACGCCGAGGATCGACTCACACCACGGTGGCACGTGGGACAGCCCTGTGGGAAAGCCTCGAGGGAAAGCCTCGAGGGAAAACCACAGATCCTTTGATCCACGCCACGGGAAGCGTGACATTGCTGCTACAGCCTGGAAGGAAAGTTCACGTGCATGCCCCGACTCGAGACGAGGCCTGACTCCCCTGGGGAGACTCCAGAAGTACCCAAAGATCCATGTCAGCCCCTGAGAGGAATCCTCGGTTCAGGCCCTGACTCCACACAAGGTTTTTGGCCCCGGTATCGACGGGAGAGGAATCCCGAGAGGCCCCCTAGCAACTCGCATGGGGACTGGCCTCTCCTGAGGCCACCAGGGCGGGTCACTGAGGTCCCCGTCGTAACTCGAGAACACCTGCCACAACTCGGGAAATTCCAGGAAGTTCCCCCTTCCAGGCGAGATGAGGCCTATTTCCGATGAGGCGTCTGGAGACTAATGACACCTAACCTCTGGAACTTTGAAAGGGTCTTTCACACCCTTGCTGCAACTCAAGAAGTTCACCGCCACACCCGTCTCCACTCGAGAGGAAGCACGATGGTCCCGCCCACATCCAGAGGAGCCCCGTTTCCCCCTCGTAGCTCGAGATGAGGGATCCTTTCCCTGCTTTCAACGGGAAAGAATTCCCGGCGATCCCGTCGCATCTCAAGAGGAGGCACTCTCAACAGGAAAGGCGAGAGGAACTCCATGGTCGTACCACCATTCCAAGAGTCCCCCAGATGTCTCAGTCCATTCCAGAGGAAGCTCTTTGCCCTGCACTGGCTCATCTTTCACGCCGAGGATCGACTCACACCACGGTGGCACGTGGGACAGCCCTGTGGCAAAGCCTCGAGGGAAAGCCTCGAGGGAAAACCACAGATCCTTTGATCCACGCGACGGGAAGCGTGACATTGCTGCTAGAGCCTGGAAGGAAAGGGCACGTGCATGCCCCCACTCGAGACGAGGCCTGACTCCCATGGGGAGACTGCAGAAGTACCCACAGATCCATGTCAGCCCCTGAGAGGAATCCTCGGTTCCGGCCCTGACTCCACACAAGGTTTTTGGCCCCGGTATTGACGGGAGAGGAATCCCGAGAGGCCCCCTAGCAACTCGCATGGGGACTGGCCTCTCCTGAGGCCACCAGGGCGGGTCCCTGAGGTCCCCGTCGTAACTCGAGAACACCTGCCGCAACTCGAGAAAATCCAGGAAGTTCTCCCTTCCAGGCGAGATGAGGCCTATTTCCGATGAGGCGTCTGGAGACTACTGACACCTAAACTCTGGAACTTCGAAAGGGTCTTCCACACCCTTGCTGCAACTCAAGAAGTTCACCGCCATACCCGTCTCCACTCGAGAGGAAGCACGATGGTCCCGCCCACATCCACAGGAGCCCCGTTTCCCCCTCGTAGCTCGAGATGAGGAATCCTTTCCCTGCTTTCAACGGGAAAGAATTCCCGGTATTCCCGTCCCATCTCAAGAGGAGGCACTCTCAACAGCAAAGGCGAGAGGAACTCCATGGTCGTACCACCATTCCAAGAGTCCCCCAGATGTCTCAGTCCATTCCAGAGGAAACTCTTTGCCCTGCACTTGCTCATCTTTCACGCCGAGGATCGACTCACACCACGGTGGCACGTGGGACAGCCCTGTGGGAAAGCCTCGAGGGAAAGCCTCGAGGGAAAACCACAGATCCTTTGATCCATGCGACGGGAAGCGTGACATTGCTGCTACAGCCTGGAAGGAAAGTGCACGTGCATGCCCCCACTCGAGACGAGGCCTGTCTCCCCTGGCGAGACTACAGAAGTACCCAAAGATCCATATCAGCCCCTGAGAGTAATCCTCGGTTCCGGCCCTGACGCCACACAAGGTTTTTGGCGCCGGTATCGACGGGAGAGGAATCCCGAGAGGCCCCCTAGCAACTCGCATGGGGACTGGCCTCTCCTGAGGCCACCAGAGCGGGTCCCTGAGGTCCCCGTCGTAACTCGAGAACACCTGCCGCAACTCGAGAAAATCCAGGAAGTTCTCCCTTCCAGGCGAGATGAGGCCTATTTCCGATGAGGCGTCTGGAGACTAATGACACCTAACCTCTGGAACTTCGAAAGGGTCTTTCACACCCTTGCTGCAACTCAAGAAGTTTACCGCCATACCCGTCTCCACTCGAGAGGAAGCACGATAGTCCCGCCCCCATCCAGAGGAGCCCCGTTTCCCCCTCGTAGCTCGAGATGAGGGATCCTTTCCCTGCTTTCAACGGGAAAGACTTCCCGGCGTTCCCGTCTCATCTCAAGAGGAGGCACTCTCAACAGGAAAGGCGAGAGGAACTCCATGGTCGTACCACCATTCCAAGAGTCCCCCAGATGTCTCAGTCCATTCCAGAGGAACCTCTTTGCCCTACACTGGCTCATCTTTCACGCCGAGGATCGACTCACCCCACGGTCGCACGTGGGACAGCCCTGTGGGAAAGCCTCGAGGGAAAGCCAAGAGGGAAAACCACAGATCCTTTGATCCACGCCACGGGAAGCGTGACATTGCTGCTACAGCCTGGAAGGAAAGCGCACGTGCATGCCCCGACTCGAGACGAGGCCTGACTCCCCTGGGGAGACTCCAGAAGTACCCAAAGATCCATGTCAGCCCCTCAGAGGAATCCTCGGTTCCGGCCCTGACTCCACACAAGGTTTTTGGCCCCGGTATCGACGGGAGAGGAATCCCGAGAGGGCCCCTAGCAACTCGCATGGGGACTGGCCTCTCCTGAGGCCACCAGGGCGGGTCCCTGAGGTCCCCGTCGTAACTCGAAAACACCTGCGGCAACTCGAGAAAATCCAGGAAGATCTCCCTTCCAGGCGAGATGAGGCCTATTTCCGATGAGGCGTCTGGAGACTAATGACACCTAACCTCTGGAACTTCGAAAGGGTCTTTCACACCCTTGCTGCAACTCAGGAAGTTCACCGCCATACCCGTCTCCACTCGAGAGGAAGCACAATGGTCCCGCCCACATCCAGAGGAGCCCCGTTTCCCCCTCGTAGCTCGAGATGAGGGATCCTTTCCCTGCTTTCAATGGGAAAGTATTCCCGGCGTTCCCGTCGCATCTCAAGAGGAGGCACTCTCAACAGGAAAGGCGAGAGGAACTCCATGGTCGTACCACCATTCCAAGAGTCCCCCAGATGTCTCAGTCCATTCCAGAGGAACCTCTTTGCCCTGCACTGGCACATCTTTCACGCCGAGGATCGACTCACACCACGGTGGCACGTGGGACAGCCCTGTGGGAAAGCCTCGAGGGAAAGCCTCGAGGGAAAGCCTCAATGGAAAACCACAGATCGTTTGATTCACGCCACGGGAAGCGTGACATTGCTGCTACAGCCTTGAAGGAAAGCGCACGTGCATGCCCCCACTTGAGACGAGGCCTGACTCCCCTGGGGAGACTCCAGAAGTACCCAAAGATCCATGTCAGCCACTGAGAGGAATCCTCGGTTCCGGCCCTGACTCCACACAAAGTTTTTGGCCCCGGTATCGACGGGAGAGCAATCCCGAGAGGCCCCCTAGCAACTCGCATGGGGTCTGGCCTCTCCTGAGGCCACCAGGGCGGGTCCCTGAGGTCCCCGTCGTAACTCGAGAACACCTGCCGCAACTCGAGAAAATCCAGGAAGTTCTCCCTTCCAGGCGAGATGAGGCCTATTTCCGATGAGGCGTCTGGAGACTAATGACACCTAACTTCTGGAACTTCGAAAGGGTCTTTCACACCCTTGCTGCAACTCAAGAAGTTCACCGCCATACCCGTCTCCACTCTAGAGGAAGCACGATGGTCCCGCCCACATCCAGAGGAGCCCCGTTTCCCCCTCGTAGCTCGAGATGAGGAATCCTTTCCCTGCTTTCAACGGGAAAGAATTCCCGGCGTTCCCGTCGCATCTCAAGAGGAGGCACTCTCAACAGGAAAGGCGAGAGGAACTCCATGGTTGTACCACCATTCCAAGAGTCCCCCAGATGTCTCAGTCCATTCCAGAGGAACCTCTTTGCCCTGCACTGGCTCATCTTTCACGCCGAGGATCGACTCACACCACGGTGGCTCGTGGGAGAGCCCTGTGGGAAAACCACAGATCCTTTGATCCACGCGATGGGAAGCGTGACATTGCTGCTACAGCCTGGAAGGAAAGCGCAAGTGCATGCCCCCACTCGAGCCGAGGCCTGACTCCCCTGGGGAGACTCCAGAAGTACCCAAAGATCCATGTCAGCCCCTGAGAGGAATCCTCGTTTCCGGCCCAGACTCCACACAAGGTTTTTGGCCCCGGTATCGACGGGAGAGGAATCCCGAGAGGCCCCCTAGCAACTCGCATGGGGACTGGCCTCTCCTGAGGCCTCCAGGGCGGGTCCCTGAGGTCCCCGTCGTAACTCGAGAACACCAGCCGCAACTCGAGAAATTCCAGGAAGTTCCCCCTTCCAGGCGAGATGAGGCTTATTTCCGATGAGGCGTCTGGAGACTAATGACACCTAACCTCTGGAACTTCGAAAGGGTCTTTCACACCCTTGCTGCAACTCAAGAAGTTCACCGCCATACCCGTCTCCACTCGAGAGGAAGAACGATCGTCCCGCCCACATCCAGAGGAGCCCCCTTTCCCCCTCATAGCT
The DNA here is from genome assembly GCF_032405125.1 of Capricornis sumatraensis. NCBI lineage: Eukaryota > Metazoa > Chordata > Mammalia > Artiodactyla > Bovidae > Capricornis > Capricornis sumatraensis. The sequence continues at coordinate 1,507,977 of NW_027184616.1, read as the reverse complement.
CGAGATGAGGAATCCTTTCCCTGCTTTCAATGGGAAAGAATTCCCGGCGTTCCCGTCGCATCTCAAGCGGAGGCACTCTCAACAGGAAAGGCGAGAGGAACTCCATGGTCGTACCACCATTCCAAGAGTCCCCCAGATGTCTCAGTCCATTCCAGAGGAACCTCTTTGCCCTGCACTGGCTCATCTTTCACGCCGAGGATCGACTCACACCATGGTGGCACGTGGGACAGCCCTGTGGGAAAGCCTCGAGGGAAAGCCTCGAGGGAAAACCACAGATCCTTTGATCCACGCCACGGGAAGCGTGACATTGCTGCTACAGCCTGTAAGGAAAGCGCACTTGCATGCCCCCACTCGAGACGAGGCCTGACTCCCCTGGGGAGACTCCAGAAGTACCCAAAGATCCATGTCAGCCCCTGAGAGGAATCCTCGGATCCGGCCCTGACTCCACACAAGGTTTTTGGCCCCGGTATCGACAGAAGAGTAATCCCGAGAGGCCCCCTAGCAACTCGCATGGGGAATGGCCTCTCCTGAGGCCACCAGGGCGGGTCCCTGAGGTCCCCGTCGTAACTCGAGAACACCTGCCGCAACTCGAGAAATTCCAGGAAATTCTCCCTTCCAGGCGAGATGAGGCCTATTTCCGATGAGGCGTCTGGAGACTAATGACACCTAACCTCTGGAACTTCGAAAGGGTCTTTCACACCCTTGCTGCAACTCAAGAAGTTCACCACCATACCCGTCTCCACTCGAGAGGAAGCACGACGGTCCCGCCCACATCCAGAGGAGCCCCGTTTCCCCCTCGTAGCTCGAGATGAGGGATCCTTTCCCTGCATTCGACGGGAAAGAATTCCCGGCGTTCCCGTCGCATCTCAAGAGGAGGCACTCTCAACAGGAAAGGCGAGAGGAACTCCATGGTCCTTCCACCATTCCAAGAGTCCCCCAGATGTCTCAGTCCATTCCAGAGGAACCTCTTTGCCCTGCACTGGCTCATCTTTCACGCCTAGGATCGACTCACACCACGGTGGCACGTGGGACAGCCCTGTGGGAAAGCCTCGAGGGAAAACCACAGATCCTTTGATCCACGCGACGGGAAGCGTGCCATTGCTGCTACAGCCTGGAAGGAAAGCGCACGTGCATGCCCCCACTCGAGACGAGGCCTGACTCCCCTGGGGAGACTCCAGAAGTACCCAAGATCCATGTCACCCGTGAGAGGAATCCTCGGTTCCGGCCCTGACTCCACACAAGGTTTTTGGCCCCGTTATCGGCGGGAGAGGAATACCGAGAGGCCCCCTAGCAACTCGCATGGGGACTGGCCTCTCCTGAGGCCACCAGGGCGGGTCCCTGAAGTCCCCGTCGTAACTCGAGAACACCTGCCGCAACTCGAGAATATCCAGGAAGTTCTCCCTTCCAGGCGAGATGAGGCCTATTTCCGATGAGGCATCTGGAGACTAATGACACCTAACCTCTGGAACTTCGAAAGGATCTTTCACACCCTTGCTGCAACTCAAGAAGTTCACCGCCATACCCATCTCCACTCGAGAGGAAGCACGATGGTCCCGCCCACATCCAGAGGAGCCCCGTTTCCCCCTCTTAGCTCGAGATGAGGGATCCTTTCCCTGCTTTCAACGGGAATGAATTCCCAGCGTTCCCATCGCATCTCAAGAGGAGGCACTCTCAACAGGAAAGGCGAGAGGAACTCCATAGTCGTACCACCATGCCAAGAGTCCCCAAGATGTCTCAGTCCATTCCAGAGGAACCTCTTTGCCCTGCACTGGCCCATCTTTCACGCCTAGGATCGACTCACACCACGGTGGCACGTGGGACAGCCCAGTGGCAAAGCGTCGAGGGAAAGCCTCGAGGGAAAACCACAGATCCTTTGATCCACGCGACGGGAAGCGTGACATTGCAGCTACAGCCTGGAAGGAAAGCGCACGTGCATGCCCCCACTCGAGACGAGGCCTGACTCCCCTGGGGAGACTCCAGAAGTACCCAAAGATCCATGTCACCCCTGAGAGGAATCCTCGGTTCCCGCCCTGACTCCACACAAGGTTTTTGGCCCCGGTATCGACGGGAGAGGAATCCCGAGAGGCCCCCTAGCAACTCGCATGGGGACTGGCCTCTCCTGAGGCCACTAGGACGGGTCCCTGAGGTCCCCGTCTTAACTCGAGAACACCTCCCGCAACTCGAGAAAACCCAGGAAGTTCTCCCTTCCAGGCGAGATGAGGCCTATTTCCGATGAGGCGTCTGGAGACTAATGACACCTAACCTATGGAACTTCGAAAGGGTCTTTCACACCCTTGCTGCAACTCAAGAAGTTCACCGCCATACCCGTCTCCACTCCAGAGGAAGCACGATGGTCCCGCCCACATCAGAGGAGCCCCGTTTCCCCCTCGGAGTTCGAGATGAGGGATCCTTTCCCTGCTTTCAACGGGAAAGAATTCCCGGCGTTCCCGTCGCATCTCAAGAGGAGGCACTCTCAACAGGAAAGGCGAGAGGAACTCCATGGTCGTACCACCATTCCAAGAGTCCCCCATATGTTTCAGTCCATTCCAGAGGAACCTCTTTGCCATGCACTGGCTCATCTTTCACGCCGAGGATCGACTCACACCACGGTGGCACGTGGGACAGCCCTGTGGGAAAGCCTCGGGGGAAAACCACAGATCCTTTGATCCACGCGACGGGAAGCGTGACATTGCTGCTACAGCCTGGAAGGAAAGCGCACGTGCATGCCCCCACTCGAGACGAGGCCTGACTCCCCTGGGGAGACTCCAGAAGTACCCAAAGATCCATGTCACCCCTGAGAGGAATCCTCGGTTCCGGCCCTGACTCCACACAAGGTTTTTGGCCCGGGTATCGACGGGAGAGGAATCCCGAGAGGCCCCCTAGCAACTCGCATGGGGACTGGCCTCTCCTGAGGCCACCAGGGCGGGTCCCTGAGGTCCCCGTCGTAACTCGAGAACACCTGCCGCAACTCGAGAAAATCCAGGAAGTTCTCCCTTCCAGGCAGGATGAGGCCTATTTCCGATGAGGCGTCTGGAGACTAATGACACCTAACCTCTGGAACTTCGAAAGGGTCTTTCACACCCTTGCTGCAACTCAAGAAGTTCACCGCCTTACCCGTCTCCACTGGAGAGGAAGCACGATCGTCCCGCCCACATCCAGAGGAGCCCCCTTTCCCCCTCGTAGCTCGAGATGAGGAATCCTTTCCCTGCTTTCAATGGGAAAGAATTCCCGGCATTCCCGTCGCATCTCAAGCGGAGGCACTCTCAACAGGAAAGGCGAGAGGAACTCCATGGTCGTACCACGATTCCAAGAGTCCCCCAGATGTCTCAGTCCATTCCAGAGGAATCTCTTTGCCCTGCACTGGCTCATCTTTCACGCCGAGGATCGACTGACACCACGGTGGCACGTGGGACAGCCCTGTGGGAAAGCCTCGAGGGAAAGCCTCGAGGGAAAACCACAGATCCTTTGATCCACGCCACGGGAAGCGTGACATTGCTGCTACAGCCTGGAAGGAAAGTGCACGTGCATGCACCGACTCGAGACGAGGCCTGACTCCCCTGGGGAGACTCCAGAAGTACCCAAAGATCCATGTCAGCCCCTGAGAGGAATCCTCGGTTCCGGCCCTGACTCCACACAAGGTTTTTGGCCCCGGTATCGACGGGAGAGGAATCCCGAGAGGCCCCCTAGCAACTCGCATGGGGACTGGCCTCTCCTGAGGCCACCAGGGCGGGTCCCTGAGGTCCCCGTCGTAACTCGAGAACACCTGCCACAACTCGAGAAATTCCAGGAAGTTCCCCCTTCCAGGCAAGATGAGGCCTATTTCCGATGAGGCGTCTGGAGACTAATGACACCTAACCTCTGGAACTTCGAAAGGGTCTTTCACACCCTTGTTGCAACTCAAGAAGTTCACCGCCACAACCGTCTCCACTCGAGAGGAAGCACGATGGTCCCGCCCACATCCAGAGGAGCCCCGTTTCCCCCTCGTAGCTCGAGATGAGGGATCCTTTCCCTGCTTTCAACGGGAAAGAATTCCCGGCGTTCCCGTCGCATCTCAAGAGGAGGCACTCTCAACAGGAAAGGCGAGAGGAACTCCATGGTCATACCACCATTCCAAGAGTCCCCCAGATGTCTCAGTCCATTCCAGAGGAACGTCTTTGCCCTGCACTGTCTCATCTTTCACGCCGAGGTTCGAATCACACCACAGTGGCACGTGGGACAGCCCTGTGGGAAAGCCTCGAGGGAAAGCCTCGAGGGAAAACCACAGATCGTTTGATTCACGCCACGGGAAGCGTGACATTGCTGCTACAGCCTTGAAGGAAAGCGCACGTGCATGCCCCCACTCGAGACGAGGCCTGACTCCCCTGGGGAGACTCCAGAAGTACCCAAAAATCCATGTCAGCCACTGAGAGGAATCCTCGGTTCCGGCCCTGACTCCACACAAGGTTTTTGGCCCCAGTATCGACGGGAGAGGAATCCCGAGAGGCACCCTAGCAACTCGCATGGGGACTGGCCTCTCCTGAGGCCACCAGGGCGGGTCCCTGAGGTCCCCGTCGTAACTCGAGAACACCTGCCGCAACTCGAGAAAATCCAGGAAGTTCTCCCTTCCAGGCGAGATGAGGCCTATTTCCGATGAGGCGTCTGGAGACTAATGACACCTAACCTCTGGAACTTCGAAAGGGTCTTTCACACCGTTGCTGCAACTCAAGAAGTTCACCGCCATACCCGTCTCCACTCGAGAGGAAGCACGATGGTCCCGCCCACATCCAGAGGAGCCCCGTTTCCCCCTCCTAGCTCGAGTTGAGGGATCCTTTCCCTTCTTTCAACGGGAAAGAATTCCCGGCGTTCCCGTCGCATCTCAAGAGGAGGCACTCTCAACAGGAAAGGCGAGAGGAACTGCATGGTCGTACCACCATTTCAAGAGTCCACCAGATGTCTCAGTCCATTCCAGAGGAACCTCTTTGCCCTGCACTGGCTCATCTTTCACGCCGAGGATGGACTCACACCGCGGTGGCACGTGGGACAGCCCTGTGGGAAAGCCTCGAGGGAAAGCCTAGAGGGAAAACCACAGATCCTTTGATCAACGCGACGGGAAGCGTGACATTGCTGCTACAGCCTGGAAGGAAAGTGCACGTGCATGCCCCCACTCGAGACGAGGCCTGTCTCCCCTGGCGAGACTCCAGAAGTACCCAAAGATCCATATCAGCCCCTGAGAGGAATCCTCGGTTCCGGCTCTGACTCCACACAAGGTTTTTGGCCCCGGTGTCGATGGGAGAGGAATCCCGAGAGGCCCCCTAGCAACTCGCATGGGGACTGGCCTCTCCTGAGGCCACCAGGGCGGGTCCCTGAGGTCCCCGTCGTAACTCGAGAACACCTGCCGCAACTCGAGAAAATCCAGGAAGTTCTCCCTTCCAGGCGAGAAGAGGCCTATTTCCGATGAGGCGTCTGGAGACTAATGACACCGAACCTCTGGAACTTCGAAAGGGTCTTTCACACCCTTGCTGCAACTCAAGAAGTTCACCGCCATACCCGTCTCCACTCGAGAGGAAGCACGAAGGTCCCGCCCACATCCAGAGGAGCCCCGTTTCCCCCTCGTAGCTCGAGGTGAGGGATCCTTTCCCTGCTTTCAACGGGATAGAATTCCCGGCGTTCACGTCGCATCTCAAGAGGAGGCACTCTCAACAGGAAAGGCGAGAGGAACTCCATGGTCGTACCACCATTCCAAGAGTCCCCCAGGTGTCTCAGTCCATTCCAGAGGAACCTCTTTGCCCTGCACTGGCTCATCTTTCACGCCGAGGATCGACTCACACCACGGTGGTACGTGGGACAGCCCTGTGGGAAAGCCTCGAGGGAAAGCCTCGAGGGAAAACCACAGATCCTTTGATCCACGCCTCGGGAAGCGTGACATTTCTGCTACAGCCTGGAAGGAAAGCGCACGTGCATGCCCCCACTCGAGATGAGGCCTGTCTCCCCTGGCGAGACTCCAGAAGTACCCAAAGATCCATATCAGCCCCTGAGAGGAATCCTCGGTTCCGGCCCTGACTCCACACAAGGTTTTTGGCCCGGGTATCGACGGGAGAGGAATCCCGAGAGGCCCCCTAGCAACTCGCATGGGGACTGGCCTCTCCTGAGGCCACCAGGGCGGGTCCCTGAGGTCCCCGTCGTAACGCGAGAACACCTGACGCAACTCGAGAAAATCCAGGAAGTTCTCCCTTCCAGGCAGGATGAGGCCTATTTCCGATGAGGCGTCTGGAAACTAATGACACCTAACCTCTGTAACTTCGAAAGGGTCTTTCACACCCTTGCTGCAACTCAAGAAGTTCACCGCCATACCCGTCTCCACTCGAGAGGAAGCACGATCCTCCCGCCCACATCCAGAGGAGCCCCCTTTCCCCCTCGTAGCTCGAGATGAGGAATCCTTTCCCTGCTTTCAATGGGAAAGAATTCCCGGCGTTCCCGTCGCATCTCAAGCGGAGGCACTCTCAACAGGAAAGGCGAGAGGAACTCCATGGTCGTACCACCATTCCAAGAGTCCCCCAGATGTCTCAGTCCATTCCAGAGGAACCTCTTTGCCCTGCACTGGCTCATCTTTCACGCCGAGGATCGACTCACACCACGGTGGCACGTGGGACAGCCCTGTGGGAAAGCCTCGAGGGAAAACCACAGATCCTTTGATCCACGCCACGGGAAGCGTGACATTGCTGCTACAGCCTGTAAGGAAAGCGCACTTGCATGCCCCCACTCGAGACGAGGCCTGACTCCCCTGGGGAGACTCCAGAAGTACCCAAAGATCCATGTCAGCCCCTGAGAGGAATCCTCGGATCCGGCCCTGACTCCACACAAGGTTTTTGGCCCCGGTATCGACAGAAGAGGAATCCCGAGAGGCCCCCTAGCAACTCGCATGGGGAATGGCCTCTCCTGAGGCCACCAGGGCGGGTCCCTGAGGTCCCCGTCGTAACTCGAGAACACCTGCCGCAACTCGAGAAATTCCAGGAAATTCTCCCTTCCAGGCGAGATGAGGCCTATTTCCGATGAGGCGTCTGGAGACTAATGACACCTAACCTCTGGAACTTCGAAAGGGTCTTTCACACCCTTGCTGCAACTCAAGAAGTTCACCGCCATACCCATCTCCACTCGAGAGGAAGCACGATGGTCCCGCCCACATCCAGAGGAGCCCCGTTTCCCCCTCTTAGCTCGAGATGAGGGATCCTTTCCCTGCTTTCAACGGGAATGAATTCCCAGCGTTCCCATCGCATCTCAAGAGGAGGCACTCTCAACAGGAAAGGCGAGAGGAACTCCATGGTCGTACCACCATGCCAAGAGTCCCCAAGATGTCTCAGTCCATTCCAGAGGAACCTCTTTGCCCTGCACTGGCCCATCTTTCACGCCTAGGATCGACTCACACCACGGTGGCACGTGGGACAGCCCAGTGGGAAAGCGTCGAGGGAAAGCCTCGAGGGAAAACCACAGATCCTTTGATCCACGCGACGGGAAGCGTGACATTGCAGCTACAGCCTGGAAGGAAAGCGCACGTGCATGCCCCCACTCGAGACGAGGCCTGACTCCCCTGGGGAGACTCCAGAAGTACCCAAAGATCCATGTCACCCCTGAGAGGAATCCTCGGTTCCCGCCCTGACTCCACACAAGGTTTTTGGCCCCGGTATCGACGGGAGAGGAATCCCGAGAGGCCCCCTAGCAACTCGCATGGGGACTGGCCTCTCCTGAGGCCACTAGGACGGGTCCCTGAGGTCCCCGTCTTAACTCGAGAACACCTCCCGCAACTCGAGAAAACCCAGGAAGTTCTCCCTTCCAGGCGAGATGAGGCCTATTTCCGATGAGGCGTCTGGAGACTAATGACACCTAACCTATGGAACTTCGAAAGGGTCTTTCACACCCTTGCTGCAACTCAAGAAGTTCACCGCCATACCCGTCTCCACTCCAGAGGAAGCACGATGGTCCCGCCCACATCAGAGGAGCCCCGTTTCCCCCTCGGAGTTCGAGATGAGGGATCCTTTCCCTGCTTTCAACGGGAAAGAATTCCCGGCGTTCCCGTCGCATCTCAAGAGGAGGCACTCTCAACAGGAAAGGCAAGAGGAACTCCATGGTCGTACCACCATTCCAAGAGTCCCCCAGATGTTTCAGTCCATTCCAGAGGAACCTCTTTGCCATGCACTGGCTCATCTTTCACGCCGAGGATCGACTCACACCACGGTGGCACGTGGGACAGCCCTGTGGGAAAGCCTCGGGGGAAAACCACAGATCCTTTGATCCACGCGACGGGAAGCGTGACATTGCTGCTACAGCCTGGAAGGAAAGCGCACGTGCATGCCCCCACTCGAGACGAGGCCTGACTCCCCTGGGGAGACTCCAGAAGTACCCAAAGATCCATGTCACCCCTGAGAGGAATCCTCGGTTCCGGCCCTGAATCCACACAAGGTTTTTGGCCCCGGTATCCACGGGAGAGGAATCCCGAGAGGCCCCCTAGCAACTCGCATGGGCCTGGCCTCTCCTGAGGCCATCAGGGCGGGTCCCTGAGGTCCCCGTCGTAACTCGAGAACACCTGCCGCAACTCGAGAAAATCCAGGAAGTTCTCCCTTCCAGGCGAGATGAGGCCTATTTCCGATGAGGCGTCTGGAGACTAATGACACCTAACCTCTGGAACTTCGAAAGGGTCTTTCACACCCTTGCTGCAACTCAAGAAGTTCACCGCCATACCCGTCTCCACTCGAGAGGAAGCACGACGGTCCCGCCCACATCCAGAGGAGCCCCGTTTCCCCCTCGTAGCTCGAGATGAGGGATCCTTTCCCTGCATTCAACGGGAAAGAATTCACGGCGTTCCCGTCGCATCTCAAGAGGAGGCACTCTCAACAGGATAGGCGAGAGGAACTCCATGGTCGTACCACCATTCCAAGAGTCCCCCAGATGTCTCAGTCCATTTCAGAGGAACCTCTTTGCCCTGCACTGGCTCATCTTTCACGCCGAGGATCGACTCACACCACGGTGGCACGTGGGACAGCCCTGTGGGAAAGCCTCGGGGGAAAACCACAGATCCTTTGATCCACGGGACGGGAAGCCTGACATTGCTGCTACAGCCTGGAAGGAAAGCGCACGTGCATGCCCAACTCGAGACGAGGCCTGACTCCCCTGGGGAGACTCCAGAAGTACCCAAAGATCCATGTCACCCCTGAGAGGAATCCTCGGTTCCGGCCCTGACTCCACACAAGGTTTTTGGCCCCGGTATCGACAGGAGAGGAATCCCGAGAGGCCCCCTAGCAACTCGCATGGGCCTGGCCTCTCCTGAGGCCATCAGGGCGGGTCCCTGAGGTCCCCGTCGTAACTCGAGAACACCTGCCGCAACTCGAGAAAATCCAGGAAGTTCTCCCTTCCAGGCGAGATGAGGCCTATTTCCGATGAGGCGTCTGGAGACTAATGACACCTAACCTCTGGAACTTCGAAAGGGTCTTTCACACCCTTGCTGCAACTCAAGAAGTTCACCACCATACCCGTCTCCACTCGAGAGGAAGCACGACGGTCCCGCCCACATCCAGAGGAGCCCCGTTTCCCCCTCGTAGCTCGAGATGAGGGATCCTTTCCCTGCATTCGACGGGAAAGAATTCCCGGCGTTCCCGTCGCATCTCAAGAGGAGGCACTCTCAACAGGAAAGGCGAGAGGAACTCCATGGTCCTACCACCATTCCAAGAGTCCCCCAGATGTCTCAGTCCATTCCAGAGGAACCTCTTTGCCCTGCACTGGCTCATCTTTCACGCCTAGGATCGACTCACACCACGGTGGCACGTGGGACAGCCCTGTGGGAAAGCCTCGAGGGAAAACCACAGATCCTTTGATCCACGCGACGGGAAGCGTGCCATTGCTGCTACAGCCTGGAAGGAAAGCGCACGTGCATGCCCCCACTCGAGACGAGGCCTGACTCCCCTGGGGAGACTCCAGAGGTACCCAAGATCCATGTCACCCGTGAGAGGAATCCTCGGTTCCGGCCCTGACTCCACACAAGGTTTTTGGCCCCGGTATCGGCGGGAGAGGAATACCGAGAGGCCCCCTAGCAACTCGCATGGGGACTGGCCTCTCCTGAGGCCACCAGGGCGGGTCCCTGAAGTCCCCGTCGTAACTCGAGAACACCTGCCGCAACTCGAGAATATCCAGGAAGTTCTCCCTTCCAGGCGAGATGAGGCCTATTTCCGATGAGGCATCTGGAGACTAATGACACCTAACCTCTGGAACTTCGAAAGGATCTTTCACACCCTTGCTGCAACTCAAGAAGTTCACCGCCATACCCATCTCCACTCGAGAGGAAGCACGATGGTCCCGCCCACATCCAGAGGAGCCCCGTTTCCCCCTCTTAGCTCGAGATGAGGGATCCTTTCCCTGCTTTCAACGGGAAAGAATTCCCAGCGTTCCCATCGCATCTCAAGAGGAGGCACTCTCAACAGGAAAGGCGAGAGGAACTCCATGGTCGTACCACCATGCCAAGAGTCCCCAAGATGTCTCAGTCCATTCCAGAGGAACCTCTTTGCCCTGCACTGGCCCATCTTTCACGCCTAGGATCGACTCACACCACGGTGGCACGTGGGACAGCCCAGTGGGAAAGCGTCCAGGGAAAGCCTCGAGGGAAAACCACAGATCCTTTGATCCACGCGACGGGAAGCGTGACATTGCAGCTACAGCCTGGAAGGAAAGCGCACGTGCATGCCCCCACTCGAGACGAGGCCTGCCTCCCCTGGGGAGACTCCAGAAGTACCCAAAGATCCATGTCACCCCTGAGAGGAATCCTCGGTTCCCGCCCTGACTCCACACAAGGTTTTTGGCCCCGGTATCGACGGGAGAGGAATCCCGAGAGGCCCCCTAGCAACTCGCATGGGGACTGGCCTCTCCTGAGGCCACTAGGACGGGTCCCTGAGGTCCCCGTCTTAACTCGAGAACACCTCCCGCAACTCGAGAAAACCCAGGAAGTTCTCCCTTCCAGGCGAGATGAGGCCTATTTCCGATGAGGCGTCTGGAGACTAATGACACCTAACCTATGGAACTTCGAAAGGGTCTTTCACACCCTTGCTGCAACTCAAGAAGTTCACCGCCATACCCGTCTCCACTCCAGAGGAAGCACGATGGTCCCGCCCACATCAGAGGAGCCCTGTTTCCCCCTCGGAGTTCGAGATGAGGGATCCTTTCCCTGCTTTCAACGGGAAAGAATTCCCGGCGTTCCCGTCGCATCTCAAGAGGAGGCACTCTCAACAGGAAAGGCGAGAGGAACTCCATGGTCGTACCACCATTCCAAGAGTCCCCCAGATGTTTCAGTCCATTCCAGAGGAACCTCTTTGCCATGCACTGGCTCATCTTTCACGCCGAGGATCGACTCACACCACGGTGGCACGTGGGACAGCCCTGTGGGAAAGCCTCAAGGGAAAGCCTCGAGGGAAAACCACAGATCCTTTGATCCACGCGAAGGGAAGCGTGACATTGCTGATACAGCCTGGAAGGAAAGCGCACGTGCATGCCCCCACTCGAGACGAGGCCTGACTCCCCTGGGGAGACTCCAGAAGTACCCAAAGATCCATGTCAGCCCCTGAGAGGAATCCTCGGTTCCGGCCCTGACTCCACACAAGGTTTTTGGCCCCGGTATCGACGGGAGAGGAATCCCGAGAGGCCCCCTAGCAACTCTCATGGGGACTGGCCTCTCCTGAGGCCACCAGGGCGGGTCCCTGAGGTCCCCGTCGTAACTCGAGAACACCTGCCGCAACTCGAGAAAATCCAGGAAGTTCTCCCTTCCAGGCGAGATGAGGCCTATTTCCGATGAGGCGTCTGGAGTCTAATGACACCAAACCTCTGGAACTTCGGAAGGGTCTTTCACACCCTTGCTGCAACTCAAGAAGTTCACCGCCATACCCGTCTCCACTCGAGAGGAAGCACGATGGTCCCGCCCACATCCAGAGGAGCCCCGTTTCCCCCTCTTAGCTCGAGATGAGGGATCTTTTCCCTGCTTTCAACGGGAAAGAATTCCCGGCGTTCCCGTCGCATCTCAAGAGGAGGCACTCTCAACAGGAAAGGCGAGAGGAACTCCATGGTCGTACCACCATTCCAAGAGTCCCCCAGATGTCTCAGTCCATTCCAGAGGAACCTCTTTGCCCTGCACTGGCTCATCTTTCACGCCGAGGATCGACTCACACCACGGTGGCACGTGGGACAGCCCTGTGGGAAAGCCTCGAGGAAAGCCTCGAGGGAAAACCACAGATCCTTTGATCCAGGCCACGGGAAGCATGACATTGCTGCTACAGCCTGGAAGGAAAGCGCACGTGCATGCCCCCACTCGAGACGAGGCCTGACTCCCCTGGGGAGACTCCAGAAGTACCCAAAGATCCATGTCAGCCCCTGAGAGGAATCCTCGGTTCCGGCCCTGACTCCACACAAAGTTTTTGGCCCCGGTATCGACGGGAGAGGAATCGCGAGAGGCCCCCTTAACAACTCGCATGGGGACTGGCCTCTCCTGAGGCCACCAGGGCGGGTCCCTGAGGTCCCCGTCGTAACTCGAGAACACCTGCCGCAACTCGAGAAAATCCAGGAAGTTCTTCCTTCCAGGCGAGATGAGGCCTATTTCCGATGAGGCGTCTCGAGATTAATGACACCTAACCTCTGGAACTTCGAAAGAGTCTTTCACACCCTTGCTGCAACTCAAGAAGTTCACCGCCATACCCGTCTCCACTCGAGAGGAAGCACGATGGTCCCGCCCACATCCAGAGGAGCCCCGTTTCCCCCTCATAGCTCGAGATGAGGGATCCTTTCCCTGCTTTCAACGGGAAAGAATTCCCGGCGTTCCCGTAGCATCTCAAGAGGAGGCTCTCTCAACAGGAAAGGCGAGAGGAACTCCATGGACGTACCACCATTCCAAGAGTCCCCCAGATGTCTCAGTCCATTCCAGAGGAACCTCTTTGCCCTGCACTGGCTCATCCTTCACGCCGAGGATCGACTCACACCACGGTGGCACGTGGGACAGCCCTGTGGGAAAGCCTCGAGGGAAAACCACAGATCCTTTGATCCACGCCACGGGACGCGTGCCATTGCTGCTACAGCCTGGAAGGAAAGCGCACGTGCCTGTCCCCACTCGAGACGAGGCCTGACTCCCCTGGGGAGACTCCAGGAGAACCCAAAGATCCATGTCAGCCCCAGAGAGGAAACCTCGGTTCCGGCCCTGACTCCACACAAGGTTTTTGGCCCCGGTATCGACGGGAGAGGAATTCCAGAGTCCCCCTAGCAACTCGCATGGGGATTGGCCTCTCCTGAGGCCACCAGGGCTGGTCCCTGAGGTCCCGGCCGTAACTCGAGAACACCTGCCGCAACTCGAGAAAATCCAGGAAGTTCTCCCTTCCAGGCGAGATGAGGCCTATTTCCGATGAGGCGTCTGGAGACTAATGACACCTAACCTCTGGAACTTCGAAAGTGTCTTTCACTCCCTTGCTGCAACTCAAGAAGATCTCTGCCATACCCGTCTCCACTCGAGAGGAAGCACGATGGTCCCGCCTACATCCAGAGGAGCCCCGTTTCCCCCTCGTAGCTCGAGATGAGGGATCCTTTCCCTGCTTTCAACGGGAAAGAATTCCCGGCGTTCCCGTCGCATCTCAAGAGGAGGCACTCTCAACAGGAAAGGCGAGAGGAACTCCATGGTCGTACCATCATTCCAAGAGTCCCCCAGATGTCTCAGTCCATTCCAGAGGAACCTCTTTGCCCTGCACTGGCTCATCTTTCACGCCGAGGATCGACTCACACCACGGTGGCACGTGGGACAGCCCTGTGTGAAAGCCTCGAGGGAAAGCCTCGAGGGAAAACCACAGATCCTTTGATCCACGCGACGGGAAGCGTGACATTGCTGCTACAGCCTGGAAGGAAAGCGCACGTGCATGCCCCCACTCGAGACGAGGCCTGACTCCCCTGGGGAGACTCCAGAAGTACCCAAAGATCCATGTCAGTCCCTGAGAGGAATCCTCGGTTCCGGCCCTGACTCCACACAAGGTTTTTGGCCCCGGTATCGACGGGAGAGGAATCCCGAGAGGCCCCCTAGCAACTCGCATGGAGACTGGCCTTTCCTGAGGCCACCAGGGCGGGTCCCTGAGGTCCCCGTCGTAACTCGAGAACACCTGTCGCAACTCGAGAAAATCCAGGAAGTTCTCCCTTCCAGGCGAGAAGAATCCTATTTCCGATGAGGCGTTTGGAGACTAATGACACCTAAACTCTGGAACTTCGAAAGGTCTTTCACACCCTTGTTGCAACTCAAGAAGTTCACTGCCATAACCGTCGCCACTCAAGAGGAAGCACGATGGTCCCGCCCACATCCAGAGGAGCCCCGTTTCCCCCTCGTAGCTCGAGATGAGGGATCCTTTCCCTGCTTTCAACGGGAAAGAATTCCCGGCGTTCCCGTTGCATCTCAACAGGAGGCACTTTCAACAGGAAAGGCGAGAGGAACTCCATGGTCGTACCACCATTCCAAGACTCCACCAGATGTCTCAGTCCATTCCAGAGGAAGCTCTTTGCCCTGCACTGGCTCATCTTTCACGCCGAGGATCGACACACACCACGGTGCCACGTGGGACAGACCTGTGGGAAAGCCTCGAGGGAAAGCCTCATGGGAAAACCACAGATCCTTTGATCAATGCCACAGGAAGCGCGACATTGCTGCTACAGCCTGGAAGGAAAGTGCACGTGCCTGTCCCCACTCGAGACCAGGCCTGACTCCCTGGGGAGACTCCAGAAGTACCCAAAGATCCATGTCAGCACCTGAGAGTAATCCTCGGTTCCGGCCCTGACTCCACATAAGGTTTTTGGCCCCGGTATTGATGGGAGAGGAATCCCAGAGGCCCCCTAGCAACTCGCATGGGGATTGGCCTCTCCTGAGGCCACCAAGGCTGGTCCCTGTGGTCCCCGTCGTAACTCGAGAACACGTGCCGCAACTCGAGAAAATCCAGGAAGTTCTCCCTTCCAGGCGACATGAGGCCTATTTCCGATGAGGCGTCTGGAGGCTAATGACACCTAACCTCTGGAACTTCGACAGGGTCTTTCACACCCTTGCTGCAACTGAAGAAGTTCACCGCCATACCCGTCTCCACTCGAGAGGAAGCACGATGGTCCCGCCCACATCCAGAGGGGACCCGTTTCCCCCTCGTAGCTCGAGATGAGGGATCCTTTCCCTGCTTTCAACGGGAAAGAATTCCCGGCGTTCCCGTCGCATCTCAAGAGGAGGCACTCTCAACAGGAAAGGAGAGAGGAACTCCATGGTCGTACCACCATTCCATGAGTCCCCCAGATGTCTCAGTCCATTCCAGAGGAGCTTCTTTGCCCTGCACTGGCTCATCTTTCACGCCGAGGATCGACTCACACCACGGTGGCACGTGGGACAGCCCTGTGGGAAAGCCTCGAGGGAAAGCCTCGAGGGAAAACCACAGATCCTTTGATAAACGAAACGGGAAGCGTGACATTCCTGCTACAGCCTGGAAGGAAAGCGCACGTGCATGCCCCTACTGGAGACGAGGCCTGACTCCCCTGGGGAGACTCCAGAAGTACCCAAAGATCCATGTCAGCCTCTGAGAGGAATCCTCGGTTCCGGCCCTGACTCCACACAAGGTTTTTGGCCCTGGTATCGACGGGAGAGGAATCCCGAGAGGCCCCGTAGCAACTCACATGGGGACTGACCTCTCTTGAGGCCACCAGGGCGGGTCAAAGAGGTCCCCGTCGTAACTCGAGAACACCTGCCGCAACTCGAGAAAATCCAGGAAGTTCTTCCTTCCAGGCGAGATGAGGCCTATTTCCGATGAGGCGTCTGGAGATTAATGACACCTAACCTCTGGAACTTCGAAAGGGTCTTTCACACCCTTGCTGCAACTCAAGAAGTTCACCGCCATACCCGTCTCCACTCGAGAGGAAGCACGATGGTCCCGCCCACATCCAGAGGAGCCCCGTTTCCCCCTCGTAGCTCGAGATGAGGAATCCTTTCCCTGCTTTCAACGGGAAAGAATTCCCGGCGTTCCCGTCGCATCTCAAGAGGAGGCACTCTCAACAGGAAAGGCGAGAGGAACTCCATGGTCGTACCACCATTCCAAGAGCCCCCAGATGTCTCAGTCCATTCCAGAGGAACCTCTTTGCCCTGCACTGGCTCATCTTTCACGCCAGGATCGACTCACACCACGGTGGCACGTGGGACAGCCCTGTGGGAAAGCCTCGAGGGAAAGCCTCGAGGGAAAACCACAGATCCTTTGATCCACGCGAAGGGAAGCGTGACATTGCTGCTACAGCCTGGAAGGAAAGCGCACGTGCATGCCCCCACTCGAGACGAGGCCTGACTCCCCTGTGGAGACTTCAGAAGTATCCAAAGATCCATGTCAGCCCCTGAGAGGAATCCTCGGTTCCAGCCCTGACTCCACACAAGATTTTTGGCCCCGGTATCGACGGGAGAGGAATCCCGAGAGGCCCCCTAGCAACTCGCATGGGGACTGGCCTCTCCTGAGGCCACCAGGGCGGGTCCCTGAGGTCCCCGTCGTAACTCGAGAACACCTGCCGCAACTCGAGAAAATCCAGGAAGTTCTCCCTTCCAGGCGAGATGAGGCCTATTTCCGATGAGGCGTCTGGAGACTAATGACACCTAACCTCTGGAACTTCGAAAGGGTCTTTCACACCCTTGCTGCAACTCAAGAAGTTCACCGCCATACCCGTCTCCACTCGAGAGGAAGCACGATGGTCCCGCCCACATCCAGAGGAGCCCCGTTTCCCCCTCGTAGCTCGAGATGAGGGATCCTTTCCCTGCTTTCAACGGGAAATAATTCCCGGCGTTCCTGTCGCATCTCAAGAGGAGGCACTCTCAACAGGAAAGGCGAGAGGAACTCCATGGTCGTACCACCATTCCAAGAGTCCCCCAGATGTCTCAGTCCATTCCAGAGGAACCTCTTTGCCCTGCACTGGCTCATCTTTCACGCCGAGGATCGACTCACAACACGGTGGCACGTGGGACAGCCCTGTGGGAAAGCCTCGAGGGAAAACCGCAGATCCTTTGATCCAGGCCACGGGAAGCGTGACATTGCTGCTACAGCCTGGAAGGAAAGCGCACGTGCATGCCCCCACTCGAGACGAGGCCTGACTCCCCTGGGGAGACTCCAGAAGTACCCAAAGATCCATGTCAGCCCCTGAGAGGAATCCTCAGTTCCGGCCCTGACTCCACACAAAGTTTTTGGCCCCGGTATCGACGGGAGAGGAATCGCGAGAGGCCCCCTTAACAACTCGCATGGGGACTGGCCTCTCCCGAGGCCACCAGGGCGGGTCCCTGAGGTCCCCGTCGTAACTCGAGAACACCTGCCGCAACTCGAGAAAATCCAGGAAGTTCTTCCTTCCAGGCGAGATGAGGCCTATTTCCGATGAGGCGTCTGGAGATTAATGACACCTAACCTCTGGAACTTCGAAAGGGTCTTTCACACCCTTGCTGCAACTCAAGAAGTTCAACGCCATACCCGTCTCCACTCGAGAGGAAGCACGATGGTCCCGCCCACATCCAGAGGAGCCCCGTTTCCCCCTCATAGCTCGAGATGAGGGATCCTTTCCCTGCTTTCAACGGGAAAGAATTCCCGGCATTCCCGTCGCATCTCAAGAGGAGGCTCTCTCAACAGGAAAGGCGAGAGGAACTCCATGGATGTACCACCATTCCAAGAGTCCCCCAGATGTCTCAGTCCATTCCAGAGGAACCTCTTTGCCCTGCACTGGCTCATCCTTCACGCCGAGGATCGACT
Source organism: Capricornis sumatraensis (assembly GCF_032405125.1). NCBI lineage: Eukaryota > Metazoa > Chordata > Mammalia > Artiodactyla > Bovidae > Capricornis > Capricornis sumatraensis. Next base: position 1,490,209 of record NW_027184616.1, on the reverse strand, counting down.
CACACCACGGTGGCACGTGGGACAGCCCTGTGGGAAAGCCTCGAGGGAAAACCACAGATCTTTTGATCCACGCCACGGGAAGCGTGACATTGCTGCTACAGCCTGGAAGGAAAGCGCACGTGCCTGTCCCCACTCGAGACGAGGCCTGACTCCCCTGGGGAGACTCCAGGAGAACCCAAAGATCCATGTCAGCCCCAGAGAGGAAACCTCGGTTCCGGCCCTGACTCCACACAAGGTTTTTGGACCCGGTATCGACGGGAGAGGAATTCCAGAGTCCCCCTAGCAACTCGCATGGGGATTGGCCTCTCCTGAGGCCACCAGGGCTGGTCCCTGAGGTCCCGGCCGTAACTCGAGAACACCTGCCGCAACTCGAGAAAATCCAGGAAGTTCTCCCTTCCAGGCGAGATGAGGCCTATTTCCGATGAGGCGTCTGGAGACTAATGACACCTAACCTCTGGAACTTCGAAAGTGACTTTCACTCCCTTGCTGCAACTCAAGAAGATCTCTGCCATACCCGTCTCCACTCGAGAGGAAGCACGATGGTCCCGCCTACATCCAGAGGAGCCCCGTTTCCCCCTCGTAGCTCGAGATGAGGGATCCTTTCCCTGCTTTCAACGGGAAAGAATTCCCGGCGTTCCCGTCGCATCTCAAGAGGAGGCACTCTCAACAGGAAAGGCGAGAGGAACTCCATGGTCGTTCCATCATTCCAAGAGTCCCCCAGATGTCTCAGTCCATTCCAGAGGAACCTCTTTGCCCTGCACTGGCTCATCTTTCACGCCGAGGATCGACTCACACCACGGTGGCACGTGGGACAGCCCTGTGGGAAAGCCTCGAGGGAAAGCCTCGAGGGAAAACCACAGATCCTTTGATCCACGCGACGGGAAGCGTGACATTGCTGCTACAGCCTGGAAGGAAAGCGCACGTGCATGCCCCCACTCGAGACGAGGCCTGACTCCCCTGGGGAGACTCCAGAAGTACCCAAAGATCCATGTCAGTCCCTGAGAGGAATCCTCGGTTCCGGCCCTGACTCCACACAAGGTTTTTGGCCCCGGTATCGACGGGAGAGGAATCCCGAGAGGCCCCCTAGCAACTCGCATGGAGACTGGCCTTTCCTGAGGCCACCAGGGCGGGTCCCTGAGGTCCCCGTCGTAACTCGAGAACACCTGTCGCAACTCGAGAAAATCCAGGAAGTTCTCCCTTCCAGGCGAGAAGAATCCTATTTCCGATGAGGCGTTTGGAGACTAATGACACCTAAACTCTGGAACTTCGAAAGGTCTTTCACACCCTTGTTGCAACTCAAGAAGTTCACTGCCATAACCGTCGCCACTCAAGAGGAAGCACGATGGTCCCGCCCACATCCAGAGGAGCCCCGTTTCCCCCTCGTAGCTCGAGATGAGGGATCCTTTCCCTGCTTTCAACGGGAAAGAATTCCCGGCGTTCCCGTTGCATCTCAACAGGAGGCACTTTCAACAGGAAAGGCGAGAGGAACTCCATGGTCGTACCACCATTCCAAGACTCCACCAGATGTCTCAGTCCATTCCAGAGGAAGCTCTTTGCCCTGCACTGGCTCATCTTTCACGCCGAGGATCGACACACACCACGGTGCCACGTGGGACAGACCTGTGGGAAAGCCTCGAGGGAAAGCCTCATGGGAAAACCACAGATCCTTTGATCAACGCCACAGGAAGCGCGACATTGCTGCTACAGCCTGGAAGGAAAGCGCACGTGCCTGTCCCCACTCGAGACCAGGCCTGACTCCCTGGGGAGACTCCAGAAGTACCCAAAGATCCATGTCAGCACCTGAGAGTAATCCTCGGTTCCGGCCCTGACTCCACATAAGGTTTTTGGCCCCGGTATTGATGGGAGAGGAATCCCAGAGGCCCCCTAGCAACTCGCATGGGGATTGGCCTCTCCTGAGGCCACCAAGGCTGGTCCCTGTGGTCCCCGACGTAACTCGAGAACACGTGCCGCAACTCGAGAAAATCCAGGAAGTTCTCCCTTCCAGGCGACATGAGGCCTATTTCCGATGAGGCGTCTGGAGGCTAATGACACCTAACCTCTGGAACTTCGACAGGGTCTTTCACACCCTTGCTGCAACTGAAGAAGTTCACCGCCATACCCGTCTCCACTCGAGAGGAAGCACGATGGTCCCGCCCACATCCAGAGGGGACCCGTTTCCCCCTCGTAGCTCGAGATGAGGGATCCTTTCCCTGCTTTCAACGGGAAAGAATTCCCGGCGTTCCCGTCGCATCTCAAGAGGAGGCACTCTCAACAGGAAAGGCGAGAGGAACTCCATGGTCGTACCACCATTCCATGAGTCCCCCAGATGTCTCAGTCCATTCCAGAGGAGCTTCTTTGCCCTGCACTGGCTCATCTTTCACGCCGAGGATCGACTCACACCACGGTGGCACGTGGGACAGCCCTGTGGGAAAGCCTCGAGGGAAAGCCTCGAGGGAAAACCACAGATCCTTTGATAAACGAAACGGGAAGCGTGACATTCCTGCTACAGCCTGGAAGGAAAGCGCACGTGCATGCCCCTACTGGAGACGAGGCCTGACTCCCCTGGGGAGACTCCAGAAGTACCCAAAGATCCATGTCAGCCTCTGAGAGGAATCCTCGGTTCCGGCCCTGACTCCACACAAGGTTTTTGGCCCTGGTATCGACGGGAGAGGAATCCCGAGAGGCCCCGTAGCAACTCACATGGGGACTGACCTCTCTTGAGGCCACCAGGGCGGGTCAAAGAGGTCCCCGTCGTAACTCGAGAACACCTGGCGCAACTCGAGAAAATCCAGGAAGTTCTCCCTTCCAGGCGAGATGAGGCCTATTTCCGATGAGGCGTCTGGAGACTAATGACACCTAACCTCTGGAACTACGAAAGGGTCTTTCACACCCTTGCTGCAACTCAAGAAGTTCACCGCCATACCCGTCTCCACTCGAGAGGAAGCACGATGGTCCCGCCCACATCCAGAGGAGCCCTCTTTCCCCCTCGTAGGTCGAGATGAGGGATCCTTTCCCTGCTTTCAACGGGAAAGAATTCCCGGCGTTCCCGTCGCATCTCAAGAGGAGGCACTCTCAACAGGAAAGGCGAGAGGAACTCCATGGTCGTACCACCATTCCAAGAGTCCCCCAGATGTCTCAGTCCATTCCAGAGGAATCTCTTTGCCCTGCACTGGCTCATCTTTCACGGCGAGGATCGACTCACACCACGGAGGCACGTGGGACAGCCCTGTGGGAAAGCCTCGAGGGAAAGCCTCGTGGGAAAACCACAGATCCTTTGATCCACGCGACGGGAAGCGTGACATTGCTGCTACAGCCTGGAAGGAAAGCGCACGTGCATGCCCCCACTCGAGACGAGGCCTGACTCCCCTGGGGAGACTCCAGACGTACCCAAAGATCCATGTCAGCCCCTGAGAGGAATCCTCGTTTCCGGCCCTGACTACACACAAGGTTTTTGGCCCCGGTATCGACGGGAGAGGAATCCCGAGAGGCCCCCTAGCAACTCGCATGGGGACTGGCCTCTCCTGAGGCCACCAGGGCGGGTCCCTGAGGTCCCCGTCGTAACTCAAGAGCACCTGCAGCAACTCGAGAAAATCCAGGAAGTTCTCCCTTCCAGGCGAGATGAGGCCTATTTCCGATGAGGCGTCTGGAGACTAATGACACCTAACCTCTGGAACTTCGAAAGGGTCTTTCACACCCTTGCTGCGAATCAAGAAGTTTACCGCCATACCCGTCTCCACTGGAGAGGAAGCACGATGGTCCCGCCCACATCCAGAGGATCCCCGTTTCCCCCTCATAGCTCGAGATGAGGGATCCTTTCCCTGCTTTCAACGGGAAAGAATTCCCGGCGTTCCCGTCGCATCTCAAGTGGAGGCACTCTCAACAGGAAAGGCGAGAGGAACTCCATGGTCGTACCACCATTCCAAGAGTCCCCCAGATGTCTCAGTCCATTCCAGAGGAACCTCTTTGCCCTGCACTGGCTCATCTTTCACGGCGAGGATCGACTCACACCACGGTGGCACGTGGGACAGCCCTGTGGGAAAGCCTCGAGGGAAAACCGCAGATCCTTTGATCCACCCCACGGGAAGCGTGACATTGCTGCTACAGCCTGGAAGGAAAGCGCACGTGCATGCCCCCACTCGAGACGAGGCCTGACTCCCCTGGGGAGACTCCAGAAGTACCCAAAGATCCATGTCAGCCCCTGAGAGGAATCCTCGGTTCCGGCCCTGACTCCACACAAGGTTTTTGGCCCCGGTATCGACGGGAGAGGAATCCCGAGAGGCCCCCTAGCAACTCGCATGGGGACTGGCCTCTCCTGAGGAAACCAGGGCGGGTCCCTGAGGTCACCGTCGTAACTCGAGAACACCTGCCGCAACTCGAGAAAATCCAGGAAGTTCTCCCTTCCAGGCGAGATGAGGCCTATTTCCGATGAGGCGTCTGGAGACTAATGACACCTAACCTCTGGAACTTCGAAAGGGTCTTTCACACCCTTGCTGCAACTCAAGAAGTTCACCGCCATACCCGTCTCCACTCGAGAGGAAGCACGATGGTCCCGCCCACATCCAGAGGAGCCCCGTTTCCCCCTCGTAGCTCGAGATGAGGGATCCTTTCCCTGCTTTCAACGGGAAAGAATTCCCGGCTTTCCCGTCGCATCTCAAGAGGAGGCACTCTCAACAGGAAAGGCGAGAGGAACTCCATGGTCGTACCACCATTCCAAGAGTCCCCCAGATGTCTCAGTCAATTCCAGAGGAACCTCTTTGCCGTGCACTGGCTCATCTTTCACGCCGAGGATCGACTCACACCACGGTGGCACGTGGGACAGCCCTGTGGGAAAGCCTCCAGGGAAAGCCTCGAGGGAAACCCACAGATCCTTTGATCCAGGCCATGGGAAGCGTGACATTGCTGCTAAAGCCTGGAAGGAAAGCGCACGTGCATGCCCCCACTCGAGACGAGGCCTGACTCCCCTGGGGAGACTCCAGAAGTACCCAAAGATCCATGTCAGTCCCTGAGAGGAATCCTCGGTTCCGGCCCTGACTCCACACAAGGTTTTTGGCCCCGGTATCGACGGGAGAGGAATCCCGAGAGGCCCCCTAGCAACTCGCATGGAGACTGGCCTTTCCTGAGGCCACCAGGTCGGGTCCCTGAGGTCCCCGTCGTAACTCGAGAACACCTGTCGCAACTCGAGAAAATCCAGGAAGTTCTCCCTTCCAGGCGAGAAGAATCCTATTTCCGATGAGGCGTTTGGAGACTAATGACACCTAAACTCTGGAACTTCGAAAGGTCTTTCACACCCTTGTTGCAACTCAAGAAGTTCACTGCCATAACCGTCGCCACTCAAGAGGAAGCACGATGGTCCCGCCCACATCCAGAGGAGCCCCGTTTCCCCCTCGTAGCTCGAGATGAGGGATCCTTTCCCTGCTTTCAACGGGAAAGAATTCCCGGCGTTCCCGTTGCATCTCAACAGGAGGCACTTTCAACAGGAAAGGCGAGAGGAACTCCATGGTCGTACCACCATTCCAAGACTCCACCAGATGTCTCAGTCCATTCCAGAGGAAGCTCTTTGCCCTGCACTGGCTCATCTTTCACGCCGAGGATCGACACACACCACGGTGCCACGTGGGACAGACCTGTGGGAAAGCCTCGAGGGAAAGCCTCATGGGAAAACCACAGATCCTTTGATCAACGCCACAGGAAGCGCGACATTGCTGCTACAGCCTGGAAGGAAAGCGCACGTGCCTGTCCCCACTCGAGACCAGGCCTGACTCCCTGGGGAGACTCCAGACGTACCCAAAGATCCATGTCAGCACCTGAGAGTAATCCTCGGTTCCGGCCCTGACTCCACATAAGGTTTTTGGCCCCGGTATTGATGGGAGAGGAATCCCAGAGGCCCCCTAGCAACTCGCATGGGGATTGGCCTCTCCTGAGGCCACCAAGGCTGGTCCCTGTGGTCCCCGACGTAACTCGAGAACACGTGCCGCAACTCGAGAAAATCCAGGAAGTTCTCCCTTCCAGGCGACATGAGGCCTATTTCCGATGAGGCGTCTGGAGGCTAATGACACCTAACCTCTGGAACTTCGACAGGGTCTTTCACACCCTTGCTGCAACTGAAGAAGTTCACCGCCATACCCGTCTCCACTCGAGAGGAAGCACGATGGTCCCGCCCACATCCAGAGGGGACCCGTTTCCCCCTCGTAGCTCGAGATGAGGGATCCTTTCCCTGCTTTCAACGGGAAAGAATTCCCGGCGTTCCCGTCGCATCTCAAGAGGAGGCACTCTCAACAGGAAAGGCGAGAGGAACTCCATGGTCGTACCACCATTCCATGAGTCCCCCAGATGTCTCAGTCCATTCCAGAGGAGCTTCTTTGCCCTGCACTGGCTCATCTTTCACGCCGAGGATCGACTCACACCACGGTGGCACGTGGGACAGCCCTGTGGGAAAGCCTCGAGGGAAAGCCTCGAGGGAAAACCACAGATCCTTTGATAAACGAAACGGGAAGCGTGACATTCCTGCTACAGCCTGGAAGGAAAGCGCACGTGCATGCCCCTACTGGAGATGAGGCCTGACTCCCCTGGGGAGACTCCAGAAGTACCCATAGATCCATGTCAGCCTCTGAGAGGAATCCTCGGTTCCGGCCCTGACTCCACACAAGGTTTTTGGCCCTGGTATCGACGGGAGAGGAATCCCGAGAGGCCCCGTAGCAACTCACATTGGGACTGACCTCTCTTGAGGCCACCAGGGCGGGTCAAAGAGGTCCCCGTCGTAACTCGAGAACACCTGGCGCAACTCGAGAAAATCCAGGAAGTTCTCCCTTCCAGGCGAGATGAGGCCTATTTCCGATGAGGCGTCTGGAGACTAATGACACCTAACCTCTGGAACTACGAAAGGGTCTTTCACACCCTTGCTGCAACTCAAGAAGTTCACCGCCATACCCGTCTCCACTCGAGAGGAAGCACGATGGTCCCGCCCACATCCAGAGGAGCCCTCTTTCCCCCTCGTAGGTCGAGATGAGGGATCCTTTCCCTGCTTTCAACGGGAAAGAATTCCCGGCGTTCCCGTCGCATCTCAAGAGGAGGCACTCTCAACAGGAAAGGCGAGAGGAACTCCATGGTCGTACCACCATTCCAAGAGTCCCCCAGATGTCTCAGTCCATTCCAGAGGAATCTCTTTGCCCTGCACTGGCTCATCTTTCACGGCGAGGATCGACTCACACCACGGAGGCACGTGGGACAGCCCTGTGGGAAAGCCTCGAGGGAAAGCCTCGTGGGAAAACCACAGATCCTTTGATCCACGCGACGGGAAGCGTGACATTGCTGCTACAGCCTGGAAGGAAAGCGCACGTGCATGCCCCCACTCGAGACGAGGCCTGACTCCCCTGGGGAGACTCCAGACGTACCCAAAGATCCATGTCAGCCCCTGAGAGGAATCCTCGTTTCCGGCCCTGACTACACACAAGGTTTTTGGCCCCGGTATCGACGGGAGAGGAATCCCGAGAGGCCCCCTAGCAACTCGCATGGGGACTGGCCTCTCCTGAGGCCACCAGGGCGGGTCCCTGAGGTCCCCGTCGTAACTCAAGAGCACCTGCCGCAACTCGAGAAAATCCAGGAAGTTCTCCCTTCCAGGCGAGATGAGGCCTATTTCCGATGAGGCGTCTGGAGACTAATGACACCTAACCTCTGGAACTTCGAAAGGGTCTTTCACACCCTTGCTGCGAATCAAGAAGTTTACCGCCATACCCGTCTCCACTGGAGAGGAAGCACGATGGTCCTGCCCACATCCAGAGGATCCCCGTTTCCCCCTCGTATCTCGAGATGAGGGATCCTTTCCCTGCTTTCAACGGGAAATAATTCCCGGCGTTCCCGTCGCATCTCAAGTGGAGGCACTCTCAACAGGAAAGGCGAGAGGAACTCCATGGTCGTACCACCATTCCAAGAGTCCCCCAGATGTCTCAGTCCATTCCAGAGGAACCTCTTTGCCCTGCACTGGCTCATCTTTCACGGCGAGGATCGACTCACACCACGGTGGCACGTGGGACAGCCCTGTGGGAAAGCCTCGAGGGAAAACCGCAGATCCTTTGATCCACGCCACGGGAAGCGTGACATTGCTGCTACAGCCTGGAAGGAAAGCGCACGTGCATGCCCCCACTCGAGACGAGGCCTGACTCCCCTGGGGAGACTCCAGAAGTACCCAAAGATCCATGTCAGCCCCTGAGAGGAATCCTCGGTTCCGGCCCTGACTCCACACAAGGTTTTTGGCCCCGGTATCGACGGGAGAGGAATCCCGAGAGGCCCCCTAGCAACTCGCATGGGGACTGGCCTCTCCTGAGGAAACCAGGGCGGGTCCCTGAGGTCACCGTCGTAACTCGAGAATACCTGCCGCAACTCGAGAAAATCCAGGAAGTTCTCCCTTCCAGGCGAGATGAGGCCTATTTCCGATGAGGCGTCTGGAGACTAATGACACCTAACCTCTGGAACTTCGAAAGGGTCTTTCACACCCTTGCTGCAACTCAAGAAGTTCACCGCCATACCCGTCTCCACTCGAGAGGAAGCACGATGGTCCCGCCCACATCCAGAGGAGCCCCGTTTCCCCCTCGTAGCTCGAGATGAGGGATCCTTTCCCTGCTTTCAACGGGAAAGAATTCCCGGCTTTCCCGTCGCATCTCAAGAGGAGGCACTCTCAACAGGAAAGGCGAGAGGAACTCCATGGTCGTACCACCATTCCAAGAGTCCCCCAGATGTCTCAGTCAATTCCAGAGGAACCTCTTTGCCGTGCACTGGCTCATCTTTCACGCCGAGGATCGACTCACACCACGGTGGCACGTGGGACAGCCCTGTGGGAAAGCCTCCAGGGAAAGCCTCGAGGGAAAACCACAGATCCTTTGATCCAGGCCATGGGAAGCGTGACATTGCTGCTAAAGCCTGGAAGGAAAGCGCACGTGCATGCCCCCACTCGAGACGAGGCCTGACTCCCGTGGGGAGACTCCACAAGTACCCAAAGATCCATGTCAGCCCCTGAGAGGAATCCTCGGTTCCGGCCCTGACTCCACACAAGGTTTTTGTCCCCGGTATTGACGGGACAGGAATCCCGAGAGGCCCCCTTAGCAACTCGCATAGGGACTGGCCTCTCCTGAGGCCAACAGGGCGGGTCCCTGAGGTCCCCGTCGTAACTCGAGAACACCTGCCGCAACTCGAGAAAATCCAGGAAGTTCTCCCTTCCAGGCGAGATGAGGCCTATTTCCGATGAGGCGTGTGGAGACTAATGACACCTAACCTCTGGAACTTCGAAAGGGTCTTTCACACCCTTGCTGCAACTCAAGAAGTTCACCGCCATACCCGTCTCCACTCGAGAGGAAGCACGATAGTCCCGCCCACATCCAGAGGAGCCCCATTTCCCCCTCCTAGCTCGAGATGAGGGATCCTTTCCCTGCTTTAAACGGGAAAGAATTCCCGGCGTTCCCGTCGCATCTCAAGAGGAGGCACTCTCAACAGGAAAGGCGAGAGGAATTCCATGGTCGTACCACCATTCCAAGAGTCCCCCAGATGTCTCAGTCCATTCCAGAGGAACCTCTTTGCCCTGCACTGGCTCATCTTTCACGCCGAGGATCGACTCACACCACGGTGGCACGTGGGACAGCCCTGTGGGAAAGCCTCCAGGGAAAGCCTCGAGGGAAAACCACAGATCCTTTGATCCAGGCCACGGGAAGCGTGACATTGCTGCTAAAGCCTGGAAGGAAAGCGCACGTGCCTGTCCCCACTCGAGACGACGCCTGACTCCCCTGGGGAGACTCCGGAAGTAACCAAAGATCCATGTCAACACCTGAGAGGAATCCTCGTTTCCGGCCCTGACTCCACACAAGGTTTTTGGACCCGGTATCGACGGGAGAGGAATCCCAGAGGCCCCCTAGCAACTCGCATGGGGACTGGCCTCTCCTGAGGCCACCAGGGCGGGTCAATGAGGTCCCCGTCGTAACTCGAGAACACCTGGCGCAACTCGAGAAAATCCAGGAAGTTCTCCCTTCCAGGCGAGATGAGGCCTATTTCCGATGAGGCGTCTGGAGACTAATTACACCTAACCTCTGGAACTACGAAAGGGTCTTTCACACCCTTGCTGCAACTCAAGAAGTTCACCGCCATACCCGTCTCCACTCGAGAGGAAGCACGATGGTCCCGCCCACATCCTGAGGAGCCCCCTTTCCCCCTCGTAGGTCGAGATGAGGGATCCTTTCCCTGCTTTCAACGGGAAAGAATTCCCGGCGTTCCCGTCGCATCTCAAGAGGAGGCACTCTCAACAGGAAAGGCGAGAGGAACTCCATGGTCGTACCACCATTCCAAGAGTCCCGCAGATGTCTCAGTCCATTCCAGAGGAATCTCTTTGCCCTGCACTGGCTCATCTTTCACGCCGAGGATCGACTCACACCACGGAGGCACGTGGGACAGCCCTGTGGGAAAGCCTCGAGGGAAAGCCTCGTGGGAAAACCACAGATCCTTTGATCCACGCGACGGGAAGCGTGACATTGCTGCTACAGCCTGGAAGGAAAGCGCACGTGCATGCCCCCACTCGAGACGAGGCCTGACTCCCCTGGGGAGACTCCAGAAGTACCCAAAGATCCATGTCAGCCCCTGAGAGGAATCCTCGTTTCCGGCCCTGACTCCACAGGAGGTTTTTGGCCCCGGTATCGACGGGAGAGGAATCCCGAGAGGCCCCCTAGCAACTCGCATGGGGACTGGCCTCTCCTGAGGCCACCAGGGCGGGTCCCTGAGGTCCCCGTCGTAACTCAAGAGCACCTGCCGCAACTCGAGAAAATCCAGGAAGTTCTCCCTTCCAGGCGAGATGAGGCCTATTTCCGATGAGGCGTCTGGAGACTAATGACACCTAACCTCTGGAACTTCGAAAGGGTCTTTCACACCCTTGCTGCGAATCAAGAATTTCACCGCCATACCCGTCTCCACTGGAGAGGAAGCACGATGGTCCCGCCCACATCCAGAGGATCCCCGTTTCCCCCTCGTAGCTCGAGATGAGGGATCCTTTCCCTGCTTTCAACGGGAAAGAATTCCCGGCGTTCCCGTCGCATCTCAAGTGGAGGCACTCTCAACAGGAAAGGCGAGAGGAACTCCATGGTCGTACCACCATTCCAAGAGTCCCCCAGATGTCTCAGTCCATTCCAGAGGAACCTCTTTGCCCTGCACTGGCTCATCTTTCACGGCGAGGATCGACTCACACCACGGTGGCACGTGGGACAGCCCTGTGGGAAAGCCTCGAGGGAAAACCGCAGATCCTTTGATACACGCGACGGGAAGCGTGACATTGCTGCTACAGCCTGGAAGGAAAGCGCACGTGCATGCCCCCACTCGAGACGAGGCCTGACTCCCCTGGGGAGACTCCAGAAGTACCCAAAGATCCATGTCAGCCCCTGAGAGGAATCCTCGTTTCCGGCCCTGACTCCACAGGAGGTTTTTGGCCCCGGTATCGACGGGAGAGGAATCCCGAGAGGCCCCCTAGCAACTCGCATGGGGACTGGCCTCTCCTGAGGCCACCAGGGCGGGTCCCTGAGGTCCCCGTCGTAACTCAAGAGCACCTGCCGCAACTCGAGAAAATCCAGGAAGTTCTCCCTTCCAGGCGAGATGAGGCCTATTTCCGATGAGGCGTCTGGAGACTAATGACACCTAACCTCTGGAACTTCGAAAGGGTCTTTCACACCCTTGCTGCGAATCAAGAATTTCACCGCCATACCCGTCTCCACTGGAGAGGAAGCACGATGGTCCCGCCCACATCCAGAGGATCCCCGTTTCCCCCTCGTAGCTCGAGATGAGGGATCCTTTCCCTGCTTTCAACGGGAAAGAATTCCCGGCGTTCCCGTCGCATCTCAAGTGGAGGCACTCTCAACAGGAAAGGCGAGAGGAACTCCATGGTCGTACCACCATTCCAAGAGTCCCCCAGATGTCTCAGTCCATTCCAGAGGAACCTCTTTGCCCTGCACTGGCTCATCTTTCACGGCGAGGATCGACTCACACCACGGTGGCACGTGGGACAGCCCTGTGGGAAAGCCTCGAGGGAAAACCGCAGATCCTTTGATCCACGCCACGGGAAGCGTGACATTGCTGCTACAGCCTGGAAGGAAAGCGCACGTGCATGCCCCCACTCGAGACGAGGCCTGACTCCCCTGCGGAGACTCCAGAAGTACCCAAAGATCCATGTCAGCCCCAGAGAGGAAACCTCGGTTCCGGCCCTGACTCCACACAAGGTTTTTGGACCCGGTATCGACGGGAGAGGAATTCCAGAGTCCCCCTAGCAACTCGCATGGGGATTGGCCTCTCCTGAGGCCACCAGGGCTGGTCCCTGAGGTCCCGGCCGTAACTCGAGAACACCTGCCGCAACTCGAGAAAATCCAGGAAGTTCTCCCTTCCAGGCGAGATGAGGCCTATTTCCGATGAGGCGTCTGGAGACTAATGACACCTAACCTCTGGAACTTCGAAAGTGTCTTTCACTCCCTTGCTGCAACTCAAGAAGATCTCTGCCATACCCGTCTCCACTCGAGAGGAAGCACGATGGTCCCGCCTACATCCAGAGGAGCCCCGTTTCCCCCTCGTAGCTCGAGATGAGGGATCCTTTCCCTGCTTTCAACGGGAAAGAATTCCCGGCGTTCCCGTCGCATCTCAAGAGGAGGCACTCTCAACAGGAAAGGCGAGAGGAACTCCATGGTCGTTCCATCATTCCAAGAGTCCCCCAGATGTCTCAGTCCATTCCAGAGGAACCTCTTTGCCCTGCACTGGCTCATCTTTCACGCCGAGGATCGACTCACACCACGGTGGCACGTGGGACAGCCCTGTGGGAAAGCCTCGAGGGAAAGCCTCGAGGGAAAACCACAGATCCTTTGATCCACGCGACGGGAAGCGTGACATTGCTGCTACAGCCTGGAAGGAAAGCGCACGTGCATGCCCCCACTCGAGACGAGGCCTGACTCCCCTGGGGAGACTCCAGAAGTACCCAAAGATCCATGTCAGTCCCTGAGAGGAATCCTCGGTTCCGGCCCTGACTCCACAGAAGGTTTTTGGCCCCGGTATCGACGGGAGAGGAATCCCGAGAGGCCCCCTAGCAACTCGCATGGAGACTGGCCTTTCCTGAGGCCACCAGGGCGGGTCCCTGAGGTCCCCGTCGTAACTCGAGAACACCTGTCGCAACTCGAGAAAATCCAGGAAGTTCTCCCTTCCAGGCGAGAAGAATCCTATTTCCGATGAGGCGTTTGGAGACTAATGACACCTAAACTCTGGAACTTCGAAAGGTCTTTCACACCCTTGTTGCAACTCAAGAAGTTCACTGCCATAACCGTCGCCACTCAAGAGGAAGCACGATGGTCCCGCCCACATCCAGAGGAGCCCCGTTTCCCCCTCGTAGCTCGAGATGAGGGATCCTTTCCCTGCTTTCAACGGGAAAGAATTCCCGGCGTTCCCGTTGCATCTCAACAGGAGGCACTTTCAACAGGAAAGGCGAGAGGAACTCCATGGTCGTACCACCATTCCAAGACTCCACCAGATGTCTCAGTCCATTCCAGAGGAAGCTCTTTGCCCTGCACTGGCTCATCTTTCACGCCGAGGATCGACACACACCACGGTGCCACGTGGGACAGACCTGTGGGAAAGCCTCGAGGGAAAGCCTCATGGGAAAACCACAGATCCTTTGATCAACGCCACAGGAAGCGCGACATTGCTGCTACAGCCTGGAAGGAAAGCGCACGTGCCTGTCCCCACTCGAGACCAGGCCTGACTCCCTGGGGAGACTCCAGAAGTACCCAAAGATCCATGTCAGCACCTGAGAGTAATCCTCGGTTCCGGCCCTGACTCCACATAAGGTTTTTGGCCCCGGTATTGATGGGAGAGGAATCCCAGAGGCCCCCTAGCAACTCGCATGGGGATTGGCCTCTCCTGAGGCCACCAAGGCTGGTCCCTGTGGTCCCCGACGTAACTCGAGAACACGTGCCGCAACTCGAGAAAATCCAGGAAGTTCTCCCTTCCAGGCGACATGAGGCCTATTTCCGATGAGGCGTCTGGAGGCTAATGACACCTAACCTCTGGAACTTCGACAGGGTCTTTCACACCCTTGCTGCAACTGAAGAAGTTCACCGCCATACCCGTCTCCACTCGAGAGGAAGCACGATGGTCCCGCCCACATCCAGAGGGGAACCGTTTCCCCCTCGTAGCTCGAGATGAGGGATCCTTTCCCTGCTTTCAACGGGAAAGAATTCCCGGCGTTCCCGTCGCATCTCAAGAGGAGGCACTCTCAACAGGAAAGGCGAGAGGAACTCCATGGTCGTACCACCATTCCATGAGTCCCCCAGATGTCTCAGTCCATTCCAGAGGAGCTTCTTTGCCCTGCACTGGCTCATCTTTCACGCCGAGGATCGACTCACACCACGGTGGCACGTGGGACAGCCCTGTGGGAAAGCCTCGAGGGAAAGCCTCGAGGGAAAACCACAGATCCTTTGATAAACGAAACGGGAAGCGTGACATTCCTGCTACAGCCTGGAAGGAAAGCGCACGTGCATGCCCCTACTGGAGACGAGGCCTGACTCCCCTGGGGAGACTCCAGAAGTACCCAAAGATCCATGTCAGCCTCTGAGAGGAATCCTCGGTTCCGGCCCTGACTCCACACAAGGTTTTTGGCCCTGGTATCGACGGGAGAGGAATCCCGAGAGGCCCCGTAGCAACTCACATGGGGACTGACCTCTCTTGAGGCCACCAGGGCGGGTCAAAGAGGTCCCCGTCGTAACTCGAGAACACCTGGCGCAACTCGAGAAAATCCAGGAAGTTCTCCCTTCCAGGCGAGATGAGGCCTATTTCCGATGAGGCGTCTGGAGACTAATGACACCTAACCTCTGGAACTACGAAAGGGTCTTTCACACCCTTGCTGCAACTCAAGAAGTTCACCGCCATACCCGTCTCCACTCGAGAGGAAGCACGATGGTCCCGCCCACATCCAGAGGAGCCCTCTTTCCCCCTCGTAGGTCGAGATGAGGGATCCTTTCCCTGCTTTCAACGGGAAAGAATTCCCGGCGTTCCCGTCGCATCTCAAGAGGAGGCACTCTCAACAGGAAAGGCGAGAGGAACTCCATGGTCGTACCACCATTCCAAGAGTCCCCCAGATGTCTCAGTCCATTCCAGAGGAATCTCTTTGCCCTGCACTGGCTCATCTTTCACGGCGAGGATCGACTCACACCACGGAGGCACGTGGGACAGCCCTGTGGGAAAGCCTCGAGGGAAAACCGCAGATCCTTTGATCCACGCCACGGGAAGCGTGACATTGCTGCTACAGCCTGGAAGGAAAGCGCACGTGCATGCCCCCACTCGAGACGAGGCCTGACTCCCCTGCGGAGACTCCAGAAGTACCCAAAGATCCATGTCAGCCCCAGAGAGGAAACCTCGGTTCCGGCCCTGACTCCACACAAGGTTTTTGGACCCGGTATCGACGGGAGAGGAATTCCAGAGTCCCCCTAGCAACTCGCATGGGGATTGGCCTCTCCTGAGGCCACCAGGGCTGGTCCCTGAGGTCCCGGCCGTAACTCGAGAACACCTGCCGCAACTCGAGAAAATCCAGGAAGTTCTCCCTTCCAGGCGAGATGAGGCCTATTTCCGATGAGGCGTCTGGAGACTAATGACACCTAACCTCTGGAACTTCGAAAGTGTCTTTCACTCCATTGCTGCAACTCAAGAAGATCTCTGCCATACCCGTCTCCACTCGAGAGGAAGCACGATGGTCCCGCCTACATCCAGAGGAGCCCCGTTTCCCCCTCGTAGCTCGAGATGAGGGATCCTTTCCCTGCTTTCAACGGGAAAGAATTCCCGGCGTTCCCGTCGCATCTCAAGAGGAGGCACTCTCAACAGGAAAGGCGAGAGGAACTCCATGGTCGTTCCATCATTCCAAGAGTCCCCCAGATGTCTCAGTCCATTCCAGAGGAACCTCTTTGCCCTGCACTGGCTCATCTTTCACGCCGAGGATCGACTCACACCACGGTGGCACGTGGGACAGCCCTGTGGGAAAGCCTCGAGGGAAAGCCTCGAGGGAAAACCACAGATCCTTTGATCCACGCGACGGGAAGCGTGACATTGCTGCTACAGCCTGGAAGGAAAGCGCACGTGCATGCCCCCACTCGAGACGAGGCCTGACTCCCCTGGGGAGACTCCAGACGTACCCAAAGATCCATGTCAGCCCCTGAGAGGAATCCTCGTTTCCGGCCCTGACTACACACAAGGTTTTTGGCCCCGGTATCGACGGGAGAGGAATCCCGAGAGGCCCCCTAGCAACTCGCATGGGGACTGGCCTCTCCTGAGGCCACCAGGGCGGGTCCCTGAGGTCCCCGTCGTAACTCAAGAGCACCTGCCGCAACTCGAGAAAATCCAGGAAGTTCTCCCTTCCAGGCGAGATGAGGCCTATTTCCGATGAGGCGTCTGGAGACTAATGACACCTAACCTCTGGAACTTCGAAAGGGTCTTTCACACCCTTGCTGCGAATCAAGAAGTTTACCGCCATACCCGTCTCCACTGGAGAGGAAGCACGATGGTCCCGCCCACATCCAGAGGATCCCCGTTTCCCCCTCGTATCTCGAGATGAGGGATCCTTTCCCTGCTTTCAACGGGAAAGAATTCCCGGCGTTCCCGTCGCATCTCAAGTGGAGGCACTCTCAACAGGAAAGGCGAGAGGAACTCCATGGTCGTACCACCATTCCAAGAGTCCCCCAGATGTCTCAGTCCATTCCAGAGGAACCTCTTTGCCCTGCACTGGCTCATCTTTCACGGCGAGGATCGACTCACACCACGGTGGCACGTGGGACAGCCCTGTGGGAAAGCCTCGAGGGAAAACCGCAGATCCTTTGATCCACGCCACGGGAAGCGTGACATTGCTGCTACAGCCTGGAAGGAAAGCGCACGTGCATGCCCCCACTCGAGACGAGGCCTGACTCCCCTGGGGAGACTCCAGAAGTACCCAAAGATCCATGTCAGCCCCTGAGAGGAATCCTCGGTTCCGGCCCTGACTCCACACAAGGTTTTTGGCCCCGGTATCGACGGGAGAGGAATCCCGAGAGGCCCCCTAGCAACTCGCATGGGGACTGGCCTCTCCTGAGGAAACCAGGGCGGGTCCCTGAGGTCACCGTCGTAACTCGAGAATACCTGCCGCAACTCGAGAAAATCCAGGAAGTTCTCCCTTCCAGGCGAGATGAGGCCTATTTCCGATGAGGCGTCTGGAGACTAATGACACCTAACCTCTGGAACTTCGAAAGGGTCTTTCACACCCTTGCTGCAACTCAAGAAGTTCACCGCCATACCCGTCTCCACTCGAGAGGAAGCACGATAGTCCCGCCCACATCCAGAGGAGCCCCATTTCCCCCTCCTAGCTCGAGATGAGGGATCCTTTCCCTGCTTTAAACGGGAAAGAATTCCCGGCGTTCCCGTCGCATCTCAAGAGGAGGCACTCTCAACAGGAAAGGCGAGAGGAATTCCATGGTCGTACCACCATTCCAAGAGTCCCCCAGATGTCTCAGTCCATTCCAGAGGAACCTCTTTGCCCTGCACTGGCTCATCTTTCACGCCGAGGATCGACTCACACCACGGTGGCACGTGGGACAGCCCTGTGGGAAAGCCTCCAGGGAAAGCCTCGAGGGAAAACCACAGATCCTTTGATCCAGGCCACGGGAAGCGTGACATTGCTGCTAAAGCCTGGAAGGAAAGCGCACGTGCCTGTCCCCACTCGAGACGACGCCTGACTCCCCTGGGGAGACTCCGGAAGTAACCAAAGATCCATGTCAACACCTGAGAGGAATCCTCGTTTCCGGCCCTGACTCCACACAAGGTTTTTGGACCCGGTATCGACGGGAGAGGAATCCCGAGAGGCCCCCTAGCAACTCGCATGGGGACTGGCCTCTCCTGAGGCCACCAGGGCGGGTCAATGAGGTCCCAGTCGTAACTCGAGAACACCTGGCGCAACTCGAGAAAATCCAGGAAGTTCTCCCTTCCAGGCGAGATGAGGCCTATTTCCGATGAGGCGTCTGGAGACTAATGACACCTAACCTCTGGAACTACGAAAGGGTCTTTCACACCCTTGCTGCAACTCAAGAAGTTCACCGCCATACCCGTCTCCACTCGAGAGGAAGCACGATGGTCCCGCCCACATCCAGAGGAGCCCCCTTTCCCCCTCGTAGGTCGAGATGAGGGATCCTTTCCCTGCTTTCAACGGGAAAGAATTCCCGGCGTTCCCGTCGCATCTCAAGAGGAGGCACTCTCAACAGGAAAGGCGAGAGGAACTCCATGGTCGTACCACCATTCCAAGAGTCCCCCAGATGTCTCAGTCCATTCCAGAGGAATCTCTTTGCCCTGCACTGGCTCATCTTTCACGCCGAGGATCGACTCACACCACGGAGGCACGTGGGACAGCCCTGTGGGAAAGCCTCGAGGGAAAGCCTCGTGGGAAAACCACAGATCCTTTGATCCACGCGACGGGAAGCGTGACATTGCTGCTACAGCCTGGAAGGAAAGCGCACGTGCATGCCCCCACTCGAGACGAGGCCTGACTCCCCTGGGGAGACTCCAGAAGTACCCAAAGATCCATGTCAGCCCCTGAGAGGAATCCTCGTTTCCGGCCCTGACTCCACAGGAGGTTTTTGGCCCCGGTATCGACGGGAGAGGAATCCCGAGAGGCCCCCTAGCAACTCGCATGGGGACTGGCCTCTCCTGAGGCCACCAGGGCGGGTCCCTGAGGTCCCCGTCGTAACTCAAGAGCACCTGCCGCAACTCGAGAAAATCCAGGAAGTTCTCCCTTCCAGGCGAGATGAGGCCTATTTCCGATGAGGCGTCTGGAGACTAATGACACCTAACCTCTGGAACTTCGAAAGGGTCTTTCACACCCTTGCTGCGAATCAAGAATTTCACCGCCATACCCGTCTCCACTGGAGAGGAAGCACGATGGTCCCGCCCACATCCAGAGGATCCCCGTTTCCCCCTCGTAGCTCGAGATGAGGGATCCTTTCCCTGCTTTCAACGGGAAAGAATTCCCGGCGTTCCCGTCGCATCTCAAGTGGAGGCACTCTCAACAGGAAAGGCGAGAGGAACTCCATGGTCGTACCACCATTCCAAGAGTCCCCCAGATGTCTCAGTCCATTCCAGAGGAACCTCTTTGCCCTGCACTGGCTCATCTTTCACGGCGAGGATCGACTCACACCACGGTGGCACGTGGGACAGCCCTGTGGGAAAGCCTCGAGGGAAAACCGCAGATCCTTTGATCCACGCCACGGGAAGCGTGACATTGCTGCTACAGCCTGGAAGGAAAGCGCACGTGCATGCCCCCACTCGAGACGAGGCCTGACTCCCCTGCGGAGACTCCAGAAGTACCCAAAGATCCATGTCAGCCCCAGAGAGGAAACCTCGGTTCCGGCCCTGACTCCACACAAGGTTTTTGGACCCGGTATCGACGGGAGAGGAATTCCAGAGTCCCCCTAGCAACTCGCATGGGGATTGGCCTCTCCTGAGGCCACCAGGGCTGGTCCCTGAGGTCCCGGCCGTAACTCGAGAACACCTGCCGCAACTCGAGAAAATCCAGGAAGTTCTCCCTTCCAGGCGAGATGAGGCCTATTTCCGATGAGGCGTCTGGAGACTAATGACACCTAACCTCTGGAACTTCGAAAGTGTCTTTCACTCCATTGCTGCAACTCAAGAAGATCTCTGCCATACCCGTCTCCACTCGAGAGGAAGCACGATGGTCCCGCCTACATCCAGAGGAGCCCCGTTTCCCCCTCGTAGCTCGAGATGAGGGATCCTTTCCCTGCTTTCAACGGGAAAGAATTCCCGGCGTTCCCGTCGCATCTCAAGAGGAGGCACTCTCAACAGGAAAGGCGAGAGGAACTCCATGGTCGTTCCATCATTCCAAGAGTCCCCCAGATGTCTCAGTCCATTCCAGAGGAACCTCTTTGCCCTGCACTGGCTCATCTTTCACGCCGAGGATCGACTCACACCACGGTGGCACGTGGGACAGCCCTGTGGGAAAGCCTCGAGGGAAAGCCTCGAGGGAAAACCACAGATCCTTTGATCCACGCGACGGGAAGCGTGACATTGCTGCTACAGCCTGGAAGGAAAGCGCACGTGCATGCCCCCACTCGAGACGAGGCCTGACTCCCCTGGGGAGACTCCAGAAGTACCCAAAGATCCATGTCAGTCCCTGAGAGGAATCCTCGGTTCCGGCCCTGACTCCACAGAAGGTTTTTGGCCCCGGTATCGACGGGAGAGGAATCCCGAGAGGCCCCCTAGCAACTCGCATGGAGACTGGCCTTTCCTGAGGCCACCAGGGCGGGTCCCTGAGGTCCCCGTCGTAACTCGAGAACACCTGTCGCAACTCGAGAAAATCCAGGAAGTTCTCCCTTCCAGGCGAGAAGAATCCTATTTCCGATGAGGCGTTTGGAGACTAATGACACCTAAACTCTGGAACTTCGAAAGGTCTTTCACACCCTTGTTGCAACTCAAGAAGTTCACTGCCATAACCGTCGCCACTCAAGAGGAAGCACGATGGTCCCGCCCACATCCAGAGGAGCCCCGTTTCCCCCTCGTAGCTCGAG
Source organism: Capricornis sumatraensis (assembly GCF_032405125.1). NCBI lineage: Eukaryota > Metazoa > Chordata > Mammalia > Artiodactyla > Bovidae > Capricornis > Capricornis sumatraensis. The sequence continues at coordinate 1,469,624 of NW_027184616.1, read as the reverse complement.
ATGAGGGATCCTTTCCCTGCTTTCAACGGGAAAGAATTCCCGGCGTTCCCGTTGCATCTCAACAGGAGGCACTTTCAACAGGAAAGGCGAGAGGAACTCCATGGTCGTACCACCATTCCAAGACTCCACCAGATGTCTCAGTCCATTCCAGAGGAAGCTCTTTGCCCTGCACTGGCTCATCTTTCACGCCGAGGATCGACACACACCACGGTGCCACGTGGGACAGACCTGTGGGAAAGCCTCGAGGGAAAGCCTCATGGGAAAACCACAGATCCTTTGATCAACGCCACAGGAAGCGCGACATTGCTGCTACAGCCTGGAAGGAAAGCGCACGTGCCTGTCCCCACTCGAGACCAGGCCTGACTCCCTGGGGAGACTCCAGAAGTACCCAAAGATCCATGTCAGCACCTGAGAGTAATCCTCGGTTCCGGCCCTGACTCCACATAAGGTTTTTGGCCCCGGTATTGATGGGAGAGGAATCCCAGAGGCCCCCTAGCAACTCGCATGGGGATTGGCCTCTCCTGAGGCCACCAAGGCTGGTCCCTGTGGTCCCCGACGTAACTCGAGAACACGTGCTGCAACTCGAGAAAATCCAGGAAGTTCTCCCTTCCAGGCGACATGAGGCCTATTTCCGATGAGGCGTCTGGAGGCTAATGACACCTAACCTCTGGAACTTCGACAGGGTCTTTCACACCCTTGCTGCAACTGAAGAAGTTCACCGCCATACCCGTCTCCACTCGAGAGGAAGCACGATGGTCCCGCCCACATCCAGAGGGGACCCGTTTCCCCCTCGTAGCTCGAGATGAGGGATCCTTTCCCTGCTTTCAACGGGAAAGAATTCCCGGCGTTCCCGTCGCATCTCAAGAGGAGGCACTCTCAACAGGAAAGGCGAGAGGAACTCCATGGTCGTACCACCATTCCATGAGTCCCCCAGATGTCTCAGTCCATTCCAGAGGAGCTTCTTTGCCCTGCACTGGCTCATCTTTCACGCCGAGGATCGACTCACACCACGGTGGCACGTGGGACAGCCCTGTGGGAAAGCCTCGAGGGAAAGCCTCGAGGGAAAACCACAGATCCTTTGATAAACGAAACGGGAAGCGTGACATTCCTGCTACAGCCTGGAAGGAAAGCGCACGTGCATGCCCCTACTGGAGACGAGGCCTGACTCCCCTGGGGAGACTCCAGAAGTACCCAAAGATCCATGTCAGCCTCTGAGAGGAATCCTCGGTTCCGGCCCTGACTCCACACAAGGTTTTTGGCCCTGGTATCGACGGGAGAGGAATCCCGAGAGGCCCCGTAGCAACTCACATGGGGACTGACCTCTCTTGAGGCCACCAGGGCGGGTCAAAGAGGTCCCCGTCGTAACTCGAGAACACCTGGCGCAACTCGAGAAAATCCAGGAAGTTCTCCCTTCCAGGCGAGATGAGGCCTATTTCCGATGAGGCGTCTGGAGACTAATGACACCTAACCTCTGGAACTACGAAAGGGTCTTTCACACCCTTGCTGCAACTCAAGAAGTTCACCGCCATACCCGTCTCCACTCGAGAGGAAGCACGATGGTCCCGCCCACATCCAGAGGAGCCCTCTTTCCCCCTCGTAGGTCGAGATGAGGGATCCTTTCCCTGCTTTCAACGGGAAAGAATTCCCGGCGTTCCCGTCGCATCTCAAGAGGAGGCACTCTCAACAGGAAAGGCGAGAGGAACTCCATGGTCGTACCACCATTCCAAGAGTCCCCCAGATGTCTCAGTCCATTCCAGAGGAATCTCTTTGCCCTGCACTGGCTCATCTTTCACGGCGAGGATCGACTCACACCACGGAGGCACGTGGGACAGCCCTGTGGGAAAGCCTCGAGGGAAAGCCTCGTGGGAAAACCACAGATCCTTTGATCCACGCGACGGGAAGCGTGACATTGCTGCTACAGCCTGGAAGGAAAGCGCACGTGCATGCCCCCACTCGAGACGAGGCCTGACTCCCCTGGGGAGACTCCAGACGTACCCAAAGATCCATGTCAGCCCCTGAGAGGAATCCTCGTTTCCGGCCCTGACTACACACAAGGTTTTTGGCCCCGGTATCGACGGGAGAGGAATCCCGAGAGGCCCCCTAGCAACTCGCATGGGGACTGGCCTCTCCTGAGGCCACCAGGGCGGGTCCCTGAGGTCCCCGTCGTAACTCAAGAGCACCTGCCGCAACTCGAGAAAATCCAGGAAGTTCTCCCTTCCAGGCGAGATGAGGCCTATTTCCGATGAGGCGTCTGGAGACTAATGACACCTAACCTCTGGAACTTCGAAAGGGTCTTTCACACCCTTGCTGCGAATCAAGAAGTTTACCGCCATACCCGTCTCCACTGGAGAGGAAGCACGATGGTCCCGCCCACATCCAGAGGATCCCCGTTTCCCCCTCGTATCTCGAGATGAGGGATCCTTTCCCTGCTTTCAACGGGAAAGAATTCCCGGCGTTCCCGTCGCATCTCAAGTGGAGGCACTCTCAACAGGAAAGGCGAGAGGAACTCCATGGTCGTACCACCATTCCAAGAGTCCCCCAGATGTCTCAGTCCATTCCAGAGGAACCTCTTTGCCCTGCACTGGCTCATCTTTCACGGCGAGGATCGACTCACACCACGGTGGCACGTGGGACAGCCCTGTGGGAAAGCCTCGAGGGAAAACCGCAGATCCTTTGATCCACGCCACGGGAAGCGTGACATTGCTGCTACAGCCTGGAAGGAAAGCGCACGTGCATGCCCCCACTCGAGACGAGGCCTGACTCCCCTGGGGAGACTCCAGAAGTACCCAAAGATCCATGTCAGCCCCTGAGAGGAATCCTCGGTTCCGGCCCTGACTCCACACAAGGTTTTTGGCCCCGGTATCGACGGGAGAGGAATCCCGAGAGGCCCCCTAGCAACTCGCATGGGGACTGGCCTCTCCTGAGGAAACCAGGGCGGGTCCCTGAGGTCACCGTCGTAACTCGAGAATACCTGCCGCAACTCGAGAAAATCCAGGAAGTTCTCCCTTCCAGGCGAGATGAGGCCTATTTCCGATGAGGCGTCTGGAGACTAATGACACCTAACCTCTGGAACTTCGAAAGGGTCTTTCACACCCTTGCTGCAACTCAAGAAGTTCACCGCCATACCCGTCTCCACTCGAGAGGAAGCACGATGGTCCCGCCCACATCCAGAGGAGCCCCGTTTCCCCCTCGTAGCTCGAGATGAGGGATCCTTTCCCTGCTTTCAACGGGAAAGAATTCCCGGCTTTCCCGTCGCATCTCAAGAGGAGGCACTCTCAACAGGAAAGGCGAGAGGAACTCCATGGTCGTACCACCATTCCAAGAGTCCCCCAGATGTCTCAGTCAATTCCAGAGGAGCTTCTTTGCCCTGCACTGGCTCATCTTTCACGCCGAGGATCGACTCACACCACGGTGGCACGTGGGACAGCCCTGTGGGAAAGCCTCGAGGGAAAGCCTCGAGGGAAAACCACAGATCCTTTGATAAACGAAACGGGAAGCGTGACATTCCTGCTACAGCCTGGAAGGAAAGCGCACGTGCATGCCCCTACTGGAGACGAGGCCTGACTCCCCTGGGGAGACTCCAGAAGTACCCAAAGATCCATGTCAGCCTCTGAGAGGAATCCTCGGTTCCGGCCCTGACTCCACACAAGGTTTTTGGCCCTGGTATCGACGGGAGAGGAATCCCGAGAGGCCCCGTAGCAACTCACATGGGGACTGACCTCTCTTGAGGCCACCAGGGCGGGTCAAAGAGGTCCCCGTCGTAACTCGAGAACACCTGGCGCAACTCGAGAAAATCCAGGAAGTTCTCCCTTCCAGGCGAGATGAGGCCTATTTCCGATGAGGCGTCTGGAGACTAATGACACCTAACCTCTGGAACTACGAAAGGGTCTTTCACACCCTTGCTGCAACTCAAGAAGTTCACCGCCATACCCGTCTCCACTCGAGAGGAAGCACGATGGTCCCGCCCACATCCAGAGGAGCCCTCTTTCCCCCTCGTAGGTCGAGATGAGGGATCCTTTCCCTGCTTTCAACGGGAAAGAATTCCCGGCGTTCCCGTCGCATCTCAAGAGGAGGCACTCTCAACAGGAAAGGCGAGAGGAACTCCATGGTCGTACCACCATTCCAAGAGTCCCCCAGATGTCTCAGTCCATTCCAGAGGAATCTCTTTGCCCTGCACTGGCTCATCTTTCACGGCGAGGATCGACTCACACCACGGAGGCACGTGGGACAGCCCTGTGGGAAAGCCTCGAGGGAAAGCCTCGTGGGAAAACCACAGATCCTTTGATCCACGCGACGGGAAGCGTGACATTGCTGCTACAGCCTGGAAGGAAAGCGCACGTGCATGCCCCCACTCGAGACGAGGCCTGACTCCCCTGGGGAGACTCCAGACGTACCCAAAGATCCATGTCAGCCCCTGAGAGGAATCCTCGTTTCCGGCCCTGACTACACACAAGGTTTTTGGCCCCGGTATCGACGGGAGAGGAATCCCGAGAGGCCCCCTAGCAACTCGCATGGGGACTGGCCTCTCCTGAGGCCACCAGGGCGGGTCCCTGAGGTCCCCGTCGTAACTCAAGAGCACCTGCCGCAACTCGAGAAAATCCAGGAAGTTCTCCCTTCCAGGCGAGATGAGGCCTATTTCCGATGAGGCGTCTGGAGACTAATGACACCTAACCTCTGGAACTTCGAAAGGGTCTTTCACACCCTTGCTGCGAATCAAGAAGTTTACCGCCATACCCGTCTCCACTGGAGAGGAAGCACGATGGTCCCGCCCACATCCAGAGGATCCCCGTTTCCCCCTCGTATCTCGAGATGAGGGATCCTTTCCCTGCTTTCAACGGGAAAGAATTCCCGGCGTTCCCGTCGCATCTCAAGTGGAGGCACTCTCAACAGGAAAGGCGAGAGGAACTCCATGGTCGTACCACCATTCCAAGAGTCCCCCAGATGTCTCAGTCCATTCCAGAGGAACCTCTTTGCCCTGCACTGGCTCATCTTTCACGGCGAGGATCGACTCACACCACGGTGGCACGTGGGACAGCCCTGTGGGAAAGCCTCGAGGGAAAACCGCAGATCCTTTGATCCACGCCACGGGAAGCGTGACATTGCTGCTACAGCCTGGAAGGAAAGCGCACGTGCATGCCCCCACTCGAGACGAGGCCTGACTCCCCTGGGGAGACTCCAGAAGTACCCAAAGATCCATGTCAGCCCCTGAGAGGAATCCTCGGTTCCGGCCCTGACTCCACACAAGGTTTTTGGCCCCGGTATCGACGGGAGAGGAATCCCGAGAGGCCCCCTAGCAACTCGCATGGGGACTGGCCTCTCCTGAGGAAACCAGGGCGGGTCCCTGAGGTCACCGTCGTAACTCGAGAATACCTGCCGCAACTCGAGAAAATCCAGGAAGTTCTCCCTTCCAGGCGAGATGAGGCCTATTTCCGATGAGGCGTCTGGAGACTAATGACACCTAACCTCTGGAACTTCGAAAGGGTCTTTCACACCCTTGCTGCAACTCAAGAAGTTCACCGCCATACCCGTCTCCACTCGAGAGGAAGCACGATGGTCCCGCCCACATCCAGAGGAGCCCCGTTTCCCCCTCGTAGCTCGAGATGAGGGATCCTTTCCCTGCTTTCAACGGGAAAGAATTCCCGGCTTTCCCGTCGCATCTCAAGAGGAGGCACTCTCAACAGGAAAGGCGAGAGGAACTCCATGGTCGTACCACCATTCCAAGAGTCCCCCAGATGTCTCAGTCAATTCCAGAGGAACCTCTTTGCCGTGCACTGGCTCATCTTTCACGCCGAGGATCGACTCACACCACGGTGGCACGTGGGACAGCCCTGTGGGAAAGCCTCCAGGGAAAGCCTCGAGGGAAAAACACAGATCCTTTGATCCAGGCCATGGGAAGCGTGACATTGCTGCTAAAGCCTGGAAGGAAAGCGCACGTGCATGCCCCCACTCGAGACGAGGCCTGACTCCCGTGGGGAGACTCCACAAGTCCCCAAAGATCCATGTCAGCCCCTGAGAGGAATCCTCGGTTCCGGCCCTGATTCCACACAAGGTTTTTGTCCCCGGTATTGACGGGAGAGGAATCCCGAGAGGCCCCCTTAGCAACTCGCATAGGGACTGGCCTCTCCTGAGGCCAACAGGGCGGGACCCTGAGGTCCCCGTCGTAACTCGAGAACACCTGCCGCAACTCGAGAAAATCCAGGAAGTTCTCCCTTCCAGGCGAGATGAGGCCTATTTCCGATGAGGCGTGTGGAGACTAATGACACCTAACCTCTGGAACTTCGAAAGGGTCTTTCACACCCTTGCTGCAACTCAAGAAGTTCACCGCCATACCCGTCTCCACTCGAGAGGAAGCACGATAGTCCCGCCCACATCCAGAGGAGCCCCATTTCCCCCTCCTAGCTCGAGATGAGGGATCCTTTCCCTGCTTTAAACGGGAAAGAATTCCCGGCGTTCCCGTCGCATCTCAAGAGGAGGCACTCTCAACAGGAAAGGCGAGAGGAACTCCATGGTCGTACCACCATTCCAAGAGTCCCCCAGATGTCTCAGTCCATTCCAGAGGAACCTCTTTGCCCTGCACTGGCTCATCTTTCACGCCGAGGATCGACTCACACCACGGTGGCACGTGGGACAGCCCTGTGGGAAAGCCTCCAGGGAAAGCCTCGAGGGAAAACCACAGATCCTTTGATCCAGGCCACGGGAAGCGTGACATTGCTGCTAAAGCCTGGAAGGAAAGCGCACGTGCCTGTCCCCACTCGAGACGACGCCTGACTCCCCTGGGGAGACTCCGGAAGTAACCAAAGATCCATGTCAACACCTGAGAGGAATCCTCGTTTCCGGCCCTGACTCCACACAAGGTTTTTGGACCCGGTATCGACGGGAGAGGAATCCCAGAGGCCCCCTAGCAACTCGCATGGGGACTGGCCTCTCCTGAGGCCACCAGGGCGGGTCAATGAGGTCCCCGTCGTAACTCGAGAACACCTGGCGCAACTCGAGAAAATCCAGGAAGTTCTCCCTTCCAGGCGAGAAGAGGCCTATTTCCGATGAGGCGTCTGGAGACTAATGACACCTAACCTCTGGAACTACGAAAGGGTCTTTCACACCCTTGCTGCAACTCAAGAAGTTCACCGCCATACCCGTCTCCACTCGAGAGGAAGCACGATGGTCCCGCCCACATCCAGAGGAGCCCCCTTTCCCCCTCGTAGGTCGAGATGAGGGATCCTTTCCCTGCTTTCAACGGGAAAGAATTCCCGGCGTTCCCGTCGCATCTCAAGAGGAGGCACTCTCAACAGGAAAGGCGAGAGGAACTCCATGGTCGTACCACCATTCCAAGAGTCCCCCAGATGTCTCAGTCCATTCCAGAGGAATCTCTTTGCCCTGCACTGGCTCATCTTTCACGCCGAGGATCGACTCACACCACGGAGGCACGTGGGACAGCCCTGTGGGAAAGCCTCGAGGGAAAGCCTCGTGGGAAAACCACAGATCCTTTGATCCACGCGACGGGAAGCGTGACATTGCTGCTACAGCCTGGAAGGAAAGCGCACGTGCATGCCCCCACTCGAGACGAGGCCTGACTCCCCTGGGGAGACTCCAGAAGTACCCAAAGATCCATGTCAGCCCCTGAGAGGAATCCTCGTTTCCGGCCCTGACTCCACAGGAGGTTTTTGGCCCCAGTATCGACGGGAGAGGAATCCCGAGAGGCCCCCTAGCAACTCGCATGGGGACTGGCCTCTCCTGAGGCCACCAGGGCGGGTCCCTGAGGTCCCCGTCGTAACTCAAGAGCACCTGCCGCAACTCGAGAAAATCCAGGAAGTTCTCCCTTCCAGGCGAGATGAGGCCTATTTCCGATGAGGCGTCTGGAGACTAATGACACCTAACCTCTGGAACTTCGAAAGGGTCTTTCACACCCTTGCTGCGAATCAAGAATTTCACCGCCATACCCGTCTCCACTGGAGAGGAAGCACGATGGTCCCGCCCACATCCAGAGGATCCCCGTTTCCCCCTCGTAGCTCGAGATGAGGGATCCTTTCCCTGCTTTCAACGGGAAAGAATTCCCGGCGTTCCCGTCGCATCTCAAGTGGAGGCACTCTCAACAGGAAAGGCGAGAGGAACTCCATGGTCGTACCACCATTCCAAGAGTCCCCCAGATGTCTCAGTCCATTCCAGAGGAACCTCTTTGCCCTGCACTGGCTCATCTTTCACGGCGAGGATCGACTCACACCACGGTGGCACGTGGGACAGCCCTGTGGGAAAGCCTCGAGGGAAAACCGCAGATCCTTTGATCCACGCGACGGGAAGCGTGACATTGCTGCTACAGCCGGGAAGGAAAGCGCACGTGCATGCCCCCACTCGAGACGAGGCCTGACTCCCCTGGGGAGACTCCAGAAGTACCCAAAGATCCATGTCAGCCCCTGAGAGGAATCCTCGGTTCCGGCCCTGACTCCACAGGAGGTTTTTGGACCCGGTATCGACGGGAGAGGAATCCCGAGAGGCCCCCTAGCAACTCGCATGGGGACTGGCCTCTCCTGAGGAAACCAGGGCGGGTCCCTGAGGTCACCGTCGTAACTCGAGAACACCTGCCGCAACTCGAGAAAATCCAGGAAGTTCTCCCTTCCAGGCGAGATGAGGCCTATTTCCGATGAGGCGTGTGGAGACTAATGACACCTAACTTCTGGAACTTCGAAAGGGTCTTTCACACCCTTGCTGCAACTCAAGAAGTTCACCGCCATACCCGTCTCCACTCGAGAGGAAGCACGATAGTCCCGCCCACATCCAGAGGAGCCCCATTTCCCCCTCCTAGCTCGAGATGAGGGATCCTTTCCCTGCTTTCAACGGGAAAGAATTCCCGGCGTTCCCGTCGCATCTCAAGAGGAGGCACTCTCAACAGGAAAGGCGAGAGGAACTCCATGGTCGTACCACCATTCCAAGAGTCACCCAGATGTCTCAGTCCATTCCAGAGGAACCTCTTTGCCCTGCCCTGGCTCATCTTTCACGCCGAGGATCGACTCACACCACGGTGGCACGTGGGACAGCCCTGTGGGAAAGCCTCCAGGGAAAGCCTCGAGGGAAAACCACAGATCCTTTGATCCAGGCCACGGGAAGCGTGACATTGCTGCTAAAGCCTGGAAGCAAAGCGCACGTGCATGCCCCCACACGAGACGAGGCCTGACTCCCCTGGGGAGACTCCAGAAGTACCCAAAGATCCATGTCAGCCCATGAGAGGAATCCTCGGTTCCGGCCCTGACTCCACACAAGGTTTTTGGCCCCGGTATCGACGGGAGAGGAATCCCGAGAGGCCCCCTAGAAACTCGCATGGGGACTGGCCTCTCCTGAGGCCACCAGGGCGGGTCCCTGAGGTCCCCGTCGTAACTCGAGAACACCTGCCGCAACTCGAGAAAATCCAGGAAGTTCTCCCTTCCAGGCGAGATGAGGCCTATTTCCAATGAGGCGTCTGGAGACTAATGACACCAAACCTCTGGAACTTCGAAAGGGTCTTTCACACCCTTGCTGCAACTCAAGAAGTTCACCGCCATACCCGACTCCACTCGAGAGGAAGCACGATGGTCCCGCCCACATCCAGAGGAGCCCCGTTTCCCCCTCGTAGCTCGAGATGAGGGATCCTTTCCCTGCTTTCAACAGGAAAGAATTCCCGGCGTTCCCGTCGCATCTCAAGAGGAGGCACTCTCAACAGGAAAGGCGAGAGGAACTCCATGGTGGTAACACCATTCCAAGAGTCCCCCAGATGTCTCAGTCCATTCCAGAGGAACCTCTTTGCCCTGCACTGGCTCATCTTTCACGCCGAGGATCGACTCACACCACGGTGGCACGTGGGACAGACCTGTGGGAAAGCCTCGAGGGAAAGCCTCGTGGGAAAACCACAGATCCTTTGATCCACTCCATGGGAAGCGTGACATTGCTGCTACAGCCTGGAAGGAAAGCGCACGTGCCTGTCCCCACTCGAGACGAGGCCTGACTCCCCTGGGGAGACTCCGGAAGTAACCAAAGATCCATGTCAGCACCTGAGAGGAATCCTCGTTTCCGGCCCTGACTCCACACAAGGTTTTTGGACCCGGTATCGACGGGAGAGGAATCCCAGAGGCCCCCTAGCAACTCGCATGGGGATTGGCCTCTCCTGAGGCCACCAGGGCTGGTCCCTGAGGTCCCCGCCGTAACTCGAGAACACCTGCCGCAACTCGAGAAATTCCAGGAAGTTCTCCCTTCCAGGCGAGATGAGGCCTATTTCCGATGAGGCGTCTGGAGACTAATGACACCTAACCTCTGGAACTTCGAAAGGGTCTTTCACACCCTTGCTGCAACTCAAGAAGTTCACTGCCATACCCGTCTCCACTCGAGAGGAAGCACGATAGTCCCGCCCACATCCAGAGGAGCCCCGTTTCCCCCTCGTAGCTCGAGATGAGGGATCCTTTCCCTGCTTTTAACGGGAAAGAATTCCCGGCGTTCCCGTCGCATCTCAAGAGGAGGCACTCTCAACAGGAAAGGCGAGAGGAACTCCATGGTAGTACCACCATTCCAAGAGTCCCCCAGATGTCTCAGTCCATTCCAGAGGAACCTCTTTGCCCTTCACTGGCTCATCTTTCACGCCGAGGATCGACTCACACTCGGTGGCACGTGGGACAGCCCTGTGGGAAAGCCTCGAGGGAAAGCCTCGAGGGAAAACCACAGATCCTTTGATCCAGGCCATGGGAAGCGTGACATTGCTGCTACAGCCTGGAAGGAAAGCGCACGTGCATGCCCCCACTCGAGACGAGGCCTGACTCCCCTGGGGAGACTCCAGAAGTACCCAAAGATCCATGTCAGCCCCTGAGAGGAATCCTCGTTTCCGGCCCTGACTACACACAAGGTTTTTGGCCCCGGTATCGACGGGAGAGGAATCCCGATAGGCCCCCTAGCAACTCGCATGGGGACTGGCCTCTCCTGAGGCCACCAGGGCGGGTCCCTGAGGTCCCCGTCGTAACTCAAGAGCACCTGCCGCAACTCGAGAAAATCCAGGAAGTTCTCCCTTCCAGGCGAGATGAGGCCTATTTCCGATGAGGCGTCTGGAGACTAATGACACCTAACCTCTGGAACTTCGAAAGGGTCTTTCACACCCTTGCTGCGAATCAAGAATTTCACCGCCATACCCGTCTCCACTGGAGAGGAAGCACGATGGTCCCGCCCACATCCAGAGGATCCCCGTTTCCCCCTCGTAGCTCGAGATGAGGGATCCTTTCCCTGCTTTCAACGGGAAAGAATTCCCGGCGTTCCCGTCGCATCTCAAGTGGAGGCACTCTCAACAGGAAAGGCGAGAGGAACTCCATGGTCGTACCACCATTCCAAGAGTCCCCCAGATGTCTCAGTCCATTCCAGAGGAACCTCTTTGCCCTGCACTGGCTCATCTTTCACGGCGAGGATCGACTCACACCACGGTGGCACGTGGGACAGCCCTGTGGGAAAGCCTCGAGGGAAAACCGCAGATCCTTTGATCCACGCCACGGGAAGCGTGACATTGCTGCTACAGCCTGGAAGGAAAGCGCACGTGCATGCCCCCACTCGAGACGAGGCCTGACTCCCCTGGGGAGACTCCAGAAGTACCCAAAGATCCATGTCAGCCCCTGAGAGGAATCCTCGGTTCCGGCCCTGACTCCACAGGAGGTTTTTGGACCCGGTATCGACGGGAGAGGAATCCCGAGAGGCCCCCTAGCAACTCGCATGGGGACTGGCCTCTCCTGAGGAAACCAGGGCGGGTCCCTGAGGTCACCGTCGTAACTCGAGAACACCTGCCGCAACTCGAGAAAATCCAGGAAGTTCTCCCTTCCAGGCGAGATGAGGCCTATTTCCGATTTGGCGTGTGGAGACTAATGACACCTAACCTCTGGAACTTCGAAAGGGTCTTTCACACCCTTGCTGCAACTCAAGAAGTTCACCGCCATACCCGTCTCCACTCGAGAGGAAGCACGATAGTCCCGCCCACATCCAGAGGAGCCCCATTTCCCCCTCCTAGCTCGAGATGAGGGATCCTTTCCCTGCTTTAAACGGGAAAGAATTCCCGGCGTTCCCGTCGCATCTCAAGAGGAGGCACTCTCAACAGGAAAGGCGAGAGGAACTCCATGGTCGTACCACCATTCCAAGAGTCCCCCAGATGTCTCAGTCCATTCCAGAGGAACCTCTTTGCCCTGCCCTGGCTCATCTTTCAAGCCGAGGATCGACTCACACCACGGTGGCACGTGGGACAGCCCTGTGGGAAAGCCTCCAGGGAAAGCCTCGAGGGAAAACCACAGATCCTTTGATCCAGGCCACGGGAAGCGTGACATTGCTGCTAAAGCCTGGAAGCAAAGCGCACGTGCATGCCCCCACACGAGACGAGGCCTGACTCCCCTGGGGAGACTCCAGAAGTACCCAAAGATCCATGTCAGCCCATGAGAGGAATCCTCGGTTCCGGCCCTGAATCCACACAAGGTTTTTGGCCCCGGTATCGACGGGAGAGGAATCCCGAGAGGCCCCCTAGCAACTCGCATGGGGACTGGCCTCTCCTGAGGCCACCAGGGCGGGTCCCTGAGGTCCCCGTCGTAACTCGAGAACACCTGCCGCAACTCGAGAAAATCCAGGAAGTTCTCCCTTCCAGGCGAGATGAGGCCTATTTCCGATGAGGCGTCTGGAGACTAATGACACCTAACCTCTGAAACTTCGAAAGGGTCTTTCACACCCTTGCTGCAACTCAAGAAGTTCACCGCCATACCCGTCTCCACTCGAGAGGAAGCACGATAGTCCCGCCCACATCCAGAGGAGCCCCCTTTCCCCCTCGTAGGTCGAGATGAGGGATCCTTTCCCTGCTTTCAACGGGAAAGAATTCCCGGCGTTCCCGTCGCATCTCAAGAGGAGGCACTCTCAACAGGAAAGGCGAGAGGAACTCCATGGTCGTACCACCATTCCAAGAGTCACCCAGATGTCTCAGTCCATTCCAGAGGAACCTCTTTGCCCTGCCCTGGCTCATCTTTCACGCCGAGGATCGACTCACACCACGGTGGCACGTGGGACAGCCCTGTGGGAAAGCCTCCAGGGAAAGCCTCGAGGGAAAACCACAGATCCTTTGATCCAGGCCACGGGAAGCGTGACATTGCTGCTAAAGCCTGGAAGCAAAGCGCACGTGCATGCCCCCACACGAGACGAGGCCTGACTCCCCTGGGGAGACTCCAGAAGTACCCAAAGATCCATGTCAGCCCATGAGAGGAATCCTCGGTTCCGGCCCTGACTCCACACAAGGTTTTTGGCCCCGGTATCGACGGGAGAGGAATCCCGAGAGGCCCCCTAGATACTCGCATGGGGACTGGCCTCTCCTGAGGCCACCAGGGCGGGTCCCTGAGGTCCCCGTCGAAACTCAAGAGCACCTGCCGCAACTCGAGAAAATCCAGGAAGTTCTCCCTTCCAGGCGAGATGAGGCCTATTTCCGATGAGGCGTCTGGAGACTAATGACACCTAACCTCTGGAACTTCGAAAGGGTCTTTCACACCCTTGCTGCGAATCAAGAATTTCACCGCCATACCCGTCTCCACTGGAGAGGAAGCACGATGGTCCCGCCCACATCCAGAGGATCCCCGTTTCCCCCTCGTAGCTCGAGATGAGGGATCCTTTCCCTGCTTTCAACGGGAAAGAATTCCCGGCGTTCCCGTCGCATCTCAAGTGGAGGCACTCTCAACAGGAAAGGCGAGAGGAACTCCATGGTCGTACCACCATTCCAAGAGTCCCCCAGATGTCTCAGTCCATTCCAGAGGAACCTCTTTGCCCTGCACTGGCTCATCTTTCACGGCGAGGATCGACTCACACCACGGTGGCACGTGGGACAGCCCTGTGGGAAAGCCTCGAGGGAAAACCGCAGATCCTTTGATCCACGCGACGGGAAGCGTGACATTGCTGCTACAGCCGGGAAGGAAAGCGCACGTGCATGCCCCCACTCGAGACGAGGCCTGACTCCCCTGGGGAGACTCCAGAAGTACCCAAAGATCCATGTCAGCCCCTGAGAGGAATCCTCGGTTCCGGCCCTGACTCCACAGGAGGTTTTTGGACCCGGTATCGACGGGAGAGGAATCCCGAGAGGCCCCCTAGCAACTCGCATGGGGACTGGCCTCTCCTGAGGAAACCAGGGCGGGTCCCTGAGGTCACCGTCGTAACTCGAGAACACCTGCCGCAACTCGAGAAAATCCAGGAAGTTCTCCCTTCCAGGCGAGATGAGGCCTATTTCCGATGAGGCGTGTGGAGACTAATGACACCTAACCTCTGGAACTTCGAAAGGGTCTTTCACACCCTTGCTGCAACTCAAGAAGTTCACCGCCATACCCGTCTCCACTCGAGAGGAAGCACGATAGTCCCGCCCACATCCAGAGGAGCCCCATTTCCCCCTCCTAGCTCGAGATGAGGGATCCTTTCCCTGCTTTCAACGGGAAAGAATTCCCGGCGTTCCCGTCGCATCTCAAGAGGAGGCACTCTCAACAGGAAAGGCGAGAGGAACTCCATGGTCGTACCACCATTCCAAGAGTCACCCAGATGTCTCAGTCCATTCCAGAGGAACCTCTTTGCCCTGCCCTGGCTCATCTTTCACGCCGAGGATCGACTCACACCACGGTGGCACGTGGGACAGCCCTGTGGGAAAGCCTCCAGGGAAAGCCTCGAGGGAAAACCACAGATCCTTTGATCCAGGCCACGGGAAGCGTGACATTGCTGCTAAAGCCTGGAAGCAAAGCGCACGTGCATGCCCCCACACGAGACGAGGCCTGACTCCCCTGGGGAGACTCCAGAAGTACCCAAAGATCCATGTCAGCCCATGAGAGGAATCCTCGGTTCCGGCCCTGACTCCACACAAGGTTTTTGGCCCCGGTATCGACGGGAGAGGAATCCCGAGAGGCCCCCTAGAAACTCGCATGGGGACTGGCCTCTCCTGAGGCCACCAGGGCGGGTCCCTGAGGTCCCCGTCGTAACTCGAGAACACCTGCCGCAACTCGAGAAAATCCAGGAAGTTCTCCCTTCCAGGCGAGATGAGGCCTATTTCCAATGAGGCGTCTGGAGACTAATGACACCAAACCTCTGGAACTTCGAAAGGGTCTTTCACACCCTTGCTGCAACTCAAGAAGTTCACCGCCATACCCGACTCCACTCGAGAGGAAGCACGATGGTCCCGCCCACATCCAGAGGAGCCCCGTTTCCCCCTCGTAGCTCGAGATGAGGGATCCTTTCCCTGCTTTCAACAGGAAAGAATTCCCGGCGTTCCCGTCGCATCTCAAGAGGAGGCACTCTCAACAGGAAAGGCGAGAGGAACTCCATGGTGGTAACACCATTCCAAGAGTCCCCCAGATGTCTCAGTCCATTCCAGAGGAACCTCTTTGCCCTGCACTGGCTCATCTTTCACGCCGAGGATCGACTCACACCACGGTGGCACGTGGGACAGACCTGTGGGAAAGCCTCGAGGGAAAGCCTCGTGGGAAAACCACAGATCCTTTGATCCACTCCATGGGAAGCGTGACATTGCTGCTACAGCCTGGAAGGAAAGCGCACGTGCCTGTCCCCACTCGAGACGAGGCCTGACTCCCCTGGGGAGACTCCGGAAGTAACCAAAGATCCATGTCAGCACCTGAGAGGAATCCTCGTTTCCGGCCCTGACTCCACACAAGGTTTTTGGACCCGGTATCGACGGGAGAGGAATCCCAGAGGCCCCCTAGCAACTCGCATGGGGATTGGCCTCTCCTGAGGCCACCAGGGCTGGTCCCTGAGGTCCCCGCCGTAACTCGAGAACACCTGCCGCAACTCGAGAAATTCCAGGAAGTTCTCCCTTCCAGGCGAGATGAGGCCTATTTCCGATGAGGCGTCTGGAGACTAATGACACCTAACCTCTGGAACTTCGAAAGGGTCTTTCACACCCTTGCTGCAACTCAAGAAGTTCACTGCCATACCCGTCTCCACTCGAGAGGAAGCACGATAGTCCCGCCCACATCCAGAGGAGCCCCGTTTCCCCCTCGTAGCTCGAGATGAGGGATCCTTTCCCTGCTTTTAACGGGAAAGAATTCCCGGCGTTCCCGTCGCATCTCAAGAGGAGGCACTCTCAACAGGAAAGGCGAGAGGAACTCCATGGTAGTACCACCATTCCAAGAGTCCCCCAGATGTCTCAGTCCATTCCAGAGGAACCTCTTTGCCCTTCACTGGCTCATCTTTCACGCCGAGGATCGACTCACACTCGGTGGCACGTGGGACAGCCCTGTGGGAAAGCCTCGAGGGAAAGCCTCGAGGGAAAACCACAGATCCTTTGATCCAGGCCATGGGAAGCGTGACATTGCTGCTACAGCCTGGAAGGAAAGCGCACGTGCATGCCCCCACTCGAGACGAGGCCTGACTCCCCTGGGGAGACTCCAGAAGTACCCAAAGATCCATGTCAGCCCCTGAGAGGAATCCTCGTTTCCGGCCCTGACTACACACAAGGTTTTTGGCCCCGGTATCGACGGGAGAGGAATCCCGATAGGCCCCCTAGCAACTCGCATGGGGACTGGCCTCTCCTGAGGCCACCAGGGCGGGTCCCTGAGGTCCCCGTCGTAACTCAAGAGCACCTGCCGCAACTCGAGAAAATCCAGGAAGTTCTCCCTTCCAGGCGAGATGAGGCCTATTTCCGATGAGGCGTCTGGAGACTAATGACACCTAACCTCTGGAACTTCGAAAGGGTCTTTCACACCCTTGCTGCGAATCAAGAATTTCACCGCCATACCCGTCTCCACTGGAGAGGAAGCACGATGGTCCCGCCCACATCCAGAGGATCCCCGTTTCCCCCTCGTAGCTCGAGATGAGGGATCCTTTCCCTGCTTTCAACGGGAAAGAATTCCCGGCGTTCCCGTCGCATCTCAAGTGGAGGCACTCTCAACAGGAAAGGCGAGAGGAACTCCATGGTCGTACCACCATTCCAAGAGTCCCCCAGATGTCTCAGTCCATTCCAGAGGAACCTCTTTGCCCTGCACTGGCTCATCTTTCACGGCGAGGATCGACTCACACCACGGTGGCACGTGGGACAGCCCTGTGGGAAAGCCTCGAGGGAAAACCGCAGATCCTTTGATCCACGCCACGGGAAGCGTGACATTGCTGCTACAGCCTGGAAGGAAAGCGCACGTGCATGCCCCCACTCGAGACGAGGCCTGACTCCCCTGGGGAGACTCCAGAAGTACCCAAAGATCCATGTCAGCCCCTGAGAGGAATCCTCGGTTCCGGCCCTGACTCCACAGGAGGTTTTTGGACCCGGTATCGACGGGAGAGGAATCCCGAGAGGCCCCCTAGCAACTCGCATGGGGACTGGCCTCTCCTGAGGAAACCAGGGCGGGTCCCTGAGGTCACCGTCGTAACTCGAGAACACCTGCCGCAACTCGAGAAAATCCAGGAAGTTCTCCCTTCCAGGCGAGATGAGGCCTATTTCCGATTTGGCGTGTGGAGACTAATGACACCTAACCTCTGGAACTTCGAAAGGGTCTTTCACACCCTTGCTGCAACTCAAGAAGTTCACCGCCATACCCGTCTCCACTCGAGAGGAAGCACGATAGTCCCGCCCACATCCAGAGGAGCCCCATTTCCCCCTCCTAGCTCGAGATGAGGGATCCTTTCCCTGCTTTAAACGGGAAAGAATTCCCGGCGTTCCCGTCGCATCTCAAGAGGAGGCACTCTCAACAGGAAAGGCGAGAGGAACTCCATGGTCGTACCACCATTCCAAGAGTCCCCCAGATGTCTCAGTCCATTCCAGAGGAACCTCTTTGCCCTGCCCTGGCTCATCTTTCAAGCCGAGGATCGACTCACACCACGGTGGCACGTGGGACAGCCCTGTGGGAAAGCCTCCAGGGAAAGCCTCGAGGGAAAACCACAGATCCTTTGATCCAGGCCACGGGAAGCGTGACATTGCTGCTAAAGCCTGGAAGCAAAGCGCACGTGCATGCCCCCACACGAGACGAGGCCTGACTCCCCTGGGGAGACTCCAGAAGTACCCAAAGATCCATGTCAGCCCATGAGAGGAATCCTCGGTTCCGGCCCTGAATCCACACAAGGTTTTTGGCCCCGGTATCGACGGGAGAGGAATCCCGAGAGGCCCCCTAGCAACTCGCATGGGGACTGGCCTCTCCTGAGGCCACCAGGGCGGGTCCCTGAGGTCCCCGTCGTAACTCGAGAACACCTGCCGCAACTCGAGAAAATCCAGGAAGTTCTCCCTTCCAGGCGAGATGAGGCCTATTTCCGATGAGGCGTCTGGAGACTAATGACACCTAACCTCTGAAACTTCGAAAGGGTCTTTCACACCCTTGCTGCAACTCAAGAAGTTCACCGCCATACCCGTCTCCACTCGAGAGGAAGCACGATAGTCCCGCCCACATCCAGAGGAGCCCCCTTTCCCCCTCGTAGGTCGAGATGAGGGATCCTTTCCCTGCTTTCAACGGGAAAGAATTCCCGGCGTTCCCGTCGCATCTCAAGAGGAGGCACTCTCAACAGGAAAGGCGAGAGGAACTCCATGGTCGTACCACCATTCCAAGAGTCCCCCAGATGTCTCAGTCCATTCCAGAGGAATCTCTTTGCCCTGCACTGGCTCATCTTTCACGCCGAGGATCGACTCACACCACGGAGGCACGTGGGACAGCCCTGTGGGAAAGCCTCGAGGGAAAGCCTCGTGGGAAAACCACAGATCCTTTGATCCACGCGACGGGAAGCGTGACATTGCTGCTACAGCCTGGAAGGAAAGCGCACGTGCATGCCCCCACTCGAGACGAGGCCTGACTCCCCTGGGGAGACTCCAGAAGTACCCAAAGATCCATGTCAGCCCCTGAGAGGAATCCTCGTTTCCGGCCCTGACTCCACAGGAGGTTTTTGGCCCCGGTATCGACGGGAGAGGAATCCCGAGAGGCCCCCTAGCAACTCGCATGGGGACTGGCCTCTCCTGAGGCCACCAGGGCGGGTCCCTGAGGTCCCCGTCGTAACTCAAGAGCACCTGCCGCAACTCGAGAAAATCCAGGAAGTTCTCCCTTCCAGGCGAGATGAGGCCTATTTCCGATGAGGCGTCTGGAGACTAATGACACCTAACCTCTGGAACTTCGAAAGGGTCTTTCACACCCTTGCTGCGAATCAAGAATTTCACCGCCATACCCGTCTCCACTGGAGAGGAAGCACGATGGTCCCGCCCACATCCAGAGGATCCCCGTTTCCCCCTCGTAGCTCGAGATGAGGGATCCTTTCCCTGCTTTCAACGGGAAAGAATTCCCGGCGTTCCCGTCGCATCTCAAGTGGAGGCACTCTCAACAGGAAAGGCGAGAGGAACTCCATGGTCGTACCACCATTCCAAGAGTCCCCCAGATGTCTCAGTCCATTCCAGAGGAACCTCTTTGCCCTGCACTGGCTCATCTTTCACGGCGAGGATCGACTCACACCACGGTGGCACGTGGGACAGCCCTGTGGGAAAGCCTCGAGGGAAAACCGCAGATCCTTTGATCCACGCGACGGGAAGCGTGACATTGCTGCTACAGCCGGGAAGGAAAGCGCACGTGCATGCCCCCACTCGAGACGAGGCCTGACTCCCCTGGGGAGACTCCAGAAGTACCCAAAGATCCATGTCAGCCCCTGAGAGGAATCCTCGGTTCCGGCCCTGACTCCACAGGAGGTTTTTGGACCCGGTATCGACGGGAGAGGAATCCCGAGAGGCCCCCTAGCAACTCGCATGGGGACTGGCCTCTCCTGAGGAAACCAGGGCGGGTCCCTGAGGTCACCGTCGTAACTCGAGAACACCTGCCGCAACTCGAGAAAATCCAGGAAGTTCTCCCTTCCAGGCGAGATGAGGCCTATTTCCGATGAGGCGTGTGGAGACTAATGACACCTAACCTCTGGAACTTCGAAAGGGTCTTTCACACCCTTGCTGCAACTCAAGAAGTTCACCGCCATACCCGTCTCCACTCGAGAGGAAGCACGATAGTCCCGCCCACATCCAGAGGAGCCCCATTTCCCCCTCCTAGCTCGAGATGAGGGATCCTTTCCCTGCTTTCAACGGGAAAGAATTCCCGGCGTTCCCGTCGCATCTCAAGAGGAGGCACTCTCAACAGGAAAGGCGAGAGGAACTCCATGGTCGTACCACCATTCCAAGAGTCACCCAGATGTCTCAGTCCATTCCAGAGGAACCTCTTTGCCCTGCCCTGGCTCATCTTTCACGCCGAGGATCGACTCACACCACGGTGGCACGTGGGACAGCCCTGTGGGAAAGCCTCCAGGGAAAGCCTCGAGGGAAAACCACAGATCCTTTGATCCAGGCCACGGGAAGCGTGACATTGCTGCTAAAGCCTGGAAGCAAAGCGCACGTGCATGCCCCCACACGAGACGAGGCCTGACTCCCCTGGGGAGACTCCAGAAGTACCCAAAGATCCATGTCAGCCCATGAGAGGAATCCTCGGTTCCGGCCCTGACTCCACACAAGGTTTTTGGCCCCGGTATCGACGGGAGAGGAATCCCGAGAGGCCCCCTAGAAACTCGCATGGGGACTGGCCTCTCCTGAGGCCACCAGGGCGGGTCCCTGAGGTCCCCGTCGTAACTCGAGAACACCTGCCGCAACTCGAGAAAATCCAGGAAGTTCTCCCTTCCAGGCGAGATGAGGCCTATTTCCAATGAGGCGTCTGGAGACTAATGACACCAAACCTCTGGAACTTCGAAAGGGTCTTTCACACCCTTGCTGCAACTCAAGAAGTTCACCGCCATACCCGACTCCACTCGAGAGGAAGCACGATGGTCCCGCCCACATCCAGAGGAGCCCCGTTTCCCCCTCGTAGCTCGAGATGAGGGATCCTTTCCCTGCTTTCAACAGGAAAGAATTCCCGGCGTTCCCGTCGCATCTCAAGAGGAGGCACTCTCAACAGGAAAGGCGAGAGGAACTCCATGGTGGTAACACCATTCCAAGAGTCCCCCAGATGTCTCAGTCCATTCCAGAGGAACCTCTTTGCCCTGCACTGGCTCATCTTTCACGCCGAGGATCGACTCACACCACGGTGGCACGTGGGACAGACCTGTGGGAAAGCCTCGAGGGAAAGCCTCGTGGGAAAACCACAGATACTTTGATCCACTCCATGGGAAGCGTGACATTGCTGCTACAGCCTGGAAGGAAAGCGCACGTGCCTGTCCCCACTCGAGACGAGGCCTGACTCCCCTGGGGAGACTCCGGAAGTAACCAAAGATCCATGTCAGCACCTGAGAGGAATCCTCGTTTCCGGCCCTGACTCCACACAAGGTTTTTGGACCCGGTATCGACGGGAGAGGAATCCCAGAGGCCCCCTAGCAACTCGCATGGGGATTGGCCTCTCCTGAGGCCACCAGGGCTGGTCCCTGAGGTCCCCGCCGTAACTCGAGAACACCTGCCGCAACTCGAGAAATTCCAGGAAGTTCTCCCTTCCAGGCGAGATGAGGCCTATTTCCGATGAGGCGTCTGGAGACTAATGACACCTAACCTCTGGAACTTCGAAAGGGTCTTTCACACCCTTGCTGCAACTCAAGAAGTTCACTGCCATACCCGTCTCCACTCGAGAGGAAGCACGATAGTCCCGCCCACATCCAGAGGAGCCCCGTTTCCCCCTCGTAGCTCGAGATGAGGGATCCTTTCCCTGCTTTTAACGGGAAAGAATTCCCGGCGTTCCCGTCGCATCTCAAGAGGAGGCACTCTCAACAGGAAAGGCGAGAGGAACTCCATGGTAGTACCACCATTCCAAGAGTCCCCCAGATGTTTCAGTCCATTCCAGAGGAACCTCTTTGCCCTTCACTGGCTCATCTTTCTCGCCGAGGATCGACTCACACTCGGTGGCACGTGGGACAGCCCTGTGGGAAAGCCTCGAGGGAAAGCCTCGAGGGAAAACCACAGATCCTTTGATCCAGGCCATGGGAAGCGTGACATTGCTGCTACAGCCTGGAAGGAAAGCGCACGTGCATGCCCCCACTCGAGACGAGGCCTGACTCCCCTGGGGAGACTCCAGAAGTACCCAAAGATCCATGTCAGCCCCTGAGAGGAATCCTCGTTTCCGGCCCTGACTACACACAAGGTTTTTGGCCCCGGTATCGACGGGAGAGGAATCCCGAGAGGCCCCCTAGCAACTCGCATGGGGACTGGCCTCTCCTGAGGCCACCAGGGCGGGTCCCTGAGGTCCCCGT
Source organism: Capricornis sumatraensis (assembly GCF_032405125.1). Lineage (NCBI taxonomy): Eukaryota > Metazoa > Chordata > Mammalia > Artiodactyla > Bovidae > Capricornis > Capricornis sumatraensis. The sequence continues at coordinate 1,447,457 of NW_027184616.1, read as the reverse complement.
CGTAACTCAAGAGCACCTGCCGCAACTCGAGAAAATCCAGGAAGTTCTCCCTTCCAGGCGAGATGAGGCCTATTTCCGATGAGGCGTCTGGAGACTAATGACACCTAACCTCTGGAACTTCGAAAGGGTCTTTCACACCCTTGCTGCGAATCAAGAATTTCACCGCCATACCCGTCTCCACTGGAGAGGAAGCACGATGGTCCCGCCCACATCCAGAGGATCCCCGTTTCCCCCTCGTAGCTCGAGATGAGGGATCCTTTCCCTGCTTTCAACGGGAAAGAATTCCCGGCGTTCCCGTCGCATCTCAAGTGGAGGCACTCTCAACAGGAAAGGCGAGAGGAACTCCATGGTCGTACCACCATTCCAAGAGTCCCCCAGATGTCTCAGTCCATTCCAGAGGAACCTCTTTGCCCTGCACTGGCTCATCTTTCACGGCGAGGATCGACTCACACCACGGTGGCACGTGGGACAGCCCTGTGGGAAAGCCTCGAGGGAAAACCGCAGATCCTTTGATCCACGCCACGGGAAGCGTGACATTGCTGCTACAGCCTGGAAGGAAAGCGCACGTGCATGCCCCCACTCGAGACGAGGCCTGACTCCCCTGGGGAGACTCCAGAAGTACCCAAAGATCCATGTCAGCCCCTGAGAGGAATCCTCGGTTCCGGCCCTGACTCCACAGGAGGTTTTTGGACCCGGTATCGACGGGAGAGGAATCCCGAGAGGCCCCCTAGCAACTCGCATGGGGACTGGCCTCTCCTGAGGAAACCAGGGCGGGTCCCTGAGGTCACCGTCGTAACTCGAGAACACCTGCCGCAACTCGAGAAAATCCAGGAAGTTCTCCCTTCCAGGCGAGATGAGGCCTATTTCCGATTTGGCGTGTGGAGACTAATGACACCTAACCTCTGGAACTTCGAAAGGGTCTTTCACACCCTTGCTGCAACTCAAGAAGTTCACCGCCATACCCGTCTCCACTCGAGAGGAAGCACGATAGTCCCGCCCACATCCAGAGGAGCCCCATTTCCCCCTCCTAGCTCGAGATGAGGGATCCTTTCCCTGCTTAAAACGGGAAAGAATTCCCGGCGTTCCCGTCGCATCTCAAGAGGAGGCACTCTCAACAGGAAAGGCGAGAGGAACTCCATGGTCGTACCACCATTCCAAGAGTCCCCCAGATGTCTCAGTCCATTCCAGAGGAACCTCTTTGCCCTGCCCTGGCTCATCTTTCAAGCCGAGGATCGACTCACACCACGGTGGCACGTGGGACAGCCCTGTGGGAAAGCCTCCAGGGAAAGCCTCGAGGGAAAACCACAGATCCTTTGATCCAGGCCACGGGAAGCGTGACATTGCTGCTAAAGCCTGGAAGCAAAGCGCACGTGCATGCCCCCACACGAGACGAGGCCTGACTCCCCTGGGGAGACTCCAGAAGTACCCAAAGATCCATGTCAGCCCATGAGAGGAATCCTCGGTTCCGGCCCTGAATCCACACAAGGTTTTTGGCCCCGGTATCGACGGGAGAGGAATCCCGAGAGGCCCCCTAGCAACTCGCATGGGGACTGGCCTCTCCTGAGGCCACCAGGGCGGGTCCCTGAGGTCCCCGTCGTAACTCGAGAACACCTGCCGCAACTCGAGAAAATCCAGGAAGTTCTCCCTTCCAGGCGAGATGAGGCCTATTTCCGATGAGGCGTCTGGAGACTAATGACACCTAACCTCTGAAACTTCGAAAGGGTCTTTCACACCCTTGCTGCAACTCAAGAAGTTCACCGCCATACCCGTCTCCACTCGAGAGGAAGCACGATAGTCCCGCCCACATCCAGAGGAGCCCCCTTTCCCCCTCGTAGGTCGAGATGAGGGATCCTTTCCCTGCTTTCAACGGGAAAGAATTCCCGGCGTTCCCGTCGCATCTCAAGAGGAGGCACTCTCAACAGGAAAGGCGAGAGGAACTCCATGGTCGTACCACCATTCCAAGAGTCCCCCAGATGTCTCAGTCCATTCCAGAGGAATCTCTTTGCCCTGCACTGGCTCATCTTTCACGCCGAGGATCGACTCACACCACGGAGGCACGTGGGACAGCCCTGTGGGAAAGCCTCGAGGGAAAGCCTCGTGGGAAAACCACAGATCCTTTGATCCACGCGACGGGAAGCGTGACATTGCTGCTACAGCCTGGAAGGAAAGCGCACGTGCATGCCCCCACTCGAGACGAGGCCTGACTCCCCTGGGGAGACTCCAGAAGTACCCAAAGATCCATGTCAGCCCCTGAGAGGAATCCTCGTTTCCGGCCCTGACTCCACAGGAGGTTTTTGGCCCCGGTATCGACGGGAGAGGAATCCCGAGAGGCCCCCTAGCAACTCGCATGGGGACTGGCCTCTCCTGAGGCCACCAGGGCGGGTCCCTGAGGTCCCCGTCGTAACTCAAGAGCACCTGCCGCAACTCGAGAAAATCCAGGAAGTTCTCCCTTCCAGGCGAGATGAGGCCTATTTCCGATGAGGCGTCTGGAGACTAATGACACCTAACCTCTGGAACTTCGAAAGGGTCTTTCACACCCTTGCTGCGAATCAAGAATTTCACCGCCATACCCGTCTCCACTGGAGAGGAAGCACGATGGTCCCGCCCACATCCAGAGGATCCCCGTTTCCCCCTCGTAGCTCGAGATGAGGGATCCTTTCCCTGCTTTCAACGGGAAAGAATTCCCGGCGTTCCCGTCGCATCTCAAGTGGAGGCACTCTCAACAGGAAAGGCGAGAGGAACTCCATGGCCGTACCACCATTCCAAGAGTCCCCCAGATGTCTCAGTCCATTCCAGAGGAACCTCTTTGCCCTGCACTGGCTCATCTTTCACGGCGAGGATCGACTCACACCACGGTGGCACGTGGGACAGCCCTGTGGGAAAGCCTCGAGGGAAAACCACAGATCCTTTGATCCACGCGACGGGAAGCGTGACATTGCTGCTACAGCCGGGAAGGAAAGCGCACGTGCATGCCCCCACTCGAGACGAGGCCTGACTCCCCTGGGGAGACTCCAGAAGTACCCAAAGATCCATGTCAGCCCCTGAGAGGAATCCTCGGTTCCGGCCCTGACTCCACAGGAGGTTTTTGGACCCGGTATCGACGGGAGAGGAATCCCGAGAGGCCCCCTAGCAACTCGCATGGGGACTGGCCTCTCCTGAGGAAACCAGGGCGGGTCCCTGAGGTCACCGTCGTAACTCGAGAACACCTGCCGCAACTCGAGAAAATCCAGGAAGTTCTCCCTTCCAGGCGAGATGAGGCCTATTTCCGATGAGGCGTGTGGAGACTAATGACACCTAACCTCTGGAACTTCGAAAGGGTCTTTCACACCCTTGCTGCAACTCAAGAAGTTCACCGCCATACCCGTCTCCACTCGAGAGGAAGCACGATAGTCCCGCCCACATCCAGAGGAGCCCCATTTCCCCCTCCTAGCTCGAGATGAGGGATCCTTTCCCTGCTTTCAACGGGAAAGAATTCCCGGCGTTCCCGTCGCATCTCAAGAGGAGGCACTCTCAACAGGAAAGGCGAGAGGAACTCCATGGTCGTACCACCATTCCAAGAGTCCCCCAGATGTCTCAGTCCATTCCAGAGGAACCTCTTTGCCCTGCCCTGGCTCATCTTTCACGCCGAGGATCGACTCACACCACGGTGGCACGTGGGACAGCCCTGTGGGAAAGCCTCCAGGGAAAGCCTCGAGGGAAAACCACAGATCCTTTGATCCAGGCCACGGGAAGCGTGACATTGCTGCTAAAGCCTGGAAGCAAAGCGCACGTGCATGCCCCCACACGAGACGAGGCCTGACTCCCCTGGGGAGACTCCAGAAGTACCCAAAGATCCATGTCAGCCCATGAGAGGAATCCTCGGTTCCGGCCCTGACTCCACACAAGGTTTTTGGCCCCGGTATCGACGGGAGAGGAATCCCGAGAGGCCCCCTAGAAACTCGCATGGGGACTGGCCTCTCCTGAGGCCACCAGGGCGGGTCCCTGAGGTCCCCGTCGTAACTCGAGAACACCTGCCGCAACTCGGGAAAATCCAGGAAGTTCTCCCTTCCAGGCGAGATGAGGCCTATTTCCAATGAGGCGTCTGGAGACTAATGACACCAAACCTCTGGAACTTCGAAAGGGTCTTTCACACCCTTGCTGCAACTCAAGAAGTTCACCGCCATACCCGACTCCACTCGAGAGGAAGCACGATTGTCCCGCCCACATCCAGAGGAGCCCCGTTTCCCCCTCGTAGCTCGAGATGAGGGATCCTTTCCCTGCTTTCAACAGGAAAGAATTCCCGGCGTTCCCGTCGCATCTCAAGAGGAGGCACTCTCAACAGGAAAGGCGAGAGGAACTCCATGGTGGTAACACCATTCCAAGAGTCCCCCAGATGTCTCAGTCCATTCCAGAGGAACCTCTTTGCCCTGCACTGGCTCATCTTTCACGCCGAGGATCGACTCACACCACGGTGGCACGTGGGACAGACCTGTGGGAAAGCCTCGAGGGAAAGCCTCGTGGGAAAACCACAGATCCTTTGATCCACTCCACGGGAAGCGTGACATTGCTGCTACAGCCTGGAAGGAAAGCGCACTTGCCTGTCCCCACTCGAGACGAGGCCTGACTCCCCTGGGGAGACTCCGGAAGTAACCAAAGATCCATGTCAGCACCTGAGAGGAATCCTCGTTTCCGGCCCTGACTCCACACAAGGTTTTTGGACCCGGTATCGACGGGAGAGGAATCCCAGAGGCCCCCTAGCAACTCGCATGGGGATTGGCCTCTCCTGAGGCCACCAGGGCTGGTCCCTGAGGTCCCCGCCGTAACTCGAGAACACCTGCCGCAACTCGAGAAAATCCAGGAAGTTCTCCCTTCCAGGCGAGATGAGGCCTATTTCCGATGAGGCGTCTGGAGACTAATGACACCTAACCTCTGGAACTTCGAAAGGGTCTTTCACACCCTTGCTGCAACTCAAGAAGTTCACTGCCATACCCGTCTCCACTGGAGAGGAAGCACGATGGTCCCGCCCACATCCAGAGGATCCCCGTTTCCCCCTCGTAGCTCGAGATGAGGGATCCTTTCCCTGCTTTCAACGGGAAAGAATTCCCGGCGTTCCCGTCGCATCTCAAGTGGAGGCACTCTCAACAGGAAAGGCGAGAGGAACTCCATGGTCGTACCACCATTCCAAGAGTCCCCCAGATGTCTCAGTCCATTCCAGAGGAACCTCTTTGCCCTGCACTGGCTCATCTTTCACGGCGAGGATCGACTCACACCACGGTGGCACGTGGGACAGCCCTGTGGGAAAGCCTCGAGGGAAAACCGCAGATCCTTTGATCCACGCCACGGGAAGCGTGACATTGCTGCTACAGCCTGGAAGGAAAGCGCACGTGCATGCCCCCACTCGAGACGAGGCCTGACTCCCCTGGGGAGACTCCAGAAGTACCCAAAGATCCATGTCAGCCCCTGAGAGGAATCCTCGGTTCCGGCCCTGACTCCACAGGAGGTTTTTGGACCCGGTATCGACGGGAGAGGAATCCCGAGAGGCCCCCTAGCAACTCGCATGGGGACTGGCCTCTCCTGAGGAAACCAGGGCGGGTCCCTGAGGTCACCGTCGTAACTCGAGAACACCTGCCGCAACTCGAGAAAATCCAGGAAGTTCTCCCTTCCAGGCGAGATGAGGCCTATTTCCGATTTGGCGTGTGGAGACTAATGACACCTAACCTCTGGAACTTCGAAAGGGTCTTTCACACCCTTGCTGCAACTCAAGAAGTTCACCGCCATACCCGTCTCCACTCGAGAGGAAGCACGATAGTCCCGCCCACATCCAGAGGAGCCCCATTTCCCCCTCCTAGCTCGAGATGAGGGATCCTTTCCCTGCTTTAAACGGGAAAGAATTCCCGGCGTTCCCGTCGCATCTCAAGAGGAGGCACTCTCAACAGGAAAGGCGAGAGGAACTCCATGGTCGTACCACCATTCCAAGAGTCCCCCAGATGTCTCAGTCCATTCCAGAGGAACCTCTTTGCCCTGCCCTGGCTCATCTTTCACGCCGAGGATCGACTCACACCACGGTGGCACGTGGGACAGCCCTGTGGGAAAGCCTCGAGGGAAAGCCTCGAGGGAAAACCACAGATCCTTTGATCCAGGCCACGGGAAGCGTGACATTGCTGCTAAAGCCTGGAAGCAAAGCGCACGTGCATGCCCCCACACGAGACGAGGCCTGACTCCCCTGGGGAGACTCCAGAAGTACCCAAAGATCCATGTCAGCCCATGAGAGGAATCCTCGGTTCCAGCCCTGAATCCACACAAGGTTTTTGGCCCCGGTATCGACGGGAGAGGAATCCCGAGAGGCCCCCTAGCAACTCGCATGGGGACTGGCCTCTCCTGAGGCCACCAGGGCGGGTCCCTGAGGTCCCCGTCGTAACTCGAGAACACCTGCCGCAACTCGAGAAAATCCAGGAAGTTCTCCCTTCCAGGCGAGATGAGGCCTATTTCCGATGAGGCGTCTGGAGACTAATGACACCTAACCTCTGAAACTTCGAAAGGGTCTTTCACACCCTTGCTGCAACTCAAGAAGTTCACCGCCATACCCGTCTCCACTCGAGAGGAAGCACGATAGTCCCGCCCACATCCAGAGGAGCCCCCTTTCCCCCTCGTAGGTCGAGATGAGGGATCCTTTCCCTGCTTTCAACGGGAAAGAATTCCCGGCGTTCCCGTCGCATCTCAAGAGGAGGCACTCTCAACAGGAAAGGCGAGAGGAACTCCATGGTCGTACCACCATTCCAAGAGTCCCCCAGATGTCTCAGTCCATTCCAGAGGAATCTCTTTGCCCTGCACTGGCTCATCTTTCACGCCGAGGATCGACTCACACCACGGAGGCACGTGGGACAGCCCTGTGGGAAAGCCTCGAGGGAAAGCCTCGTGGGAAAACCACAGATCCTTTGATCCACGCGACGGGAAGCGTGACATTGCTGCTACAGCCTGGAAGGAAAGCGCACGTGCATGCCCCCACTCGAGACGAGGCCTGACTCCCCTGGGGAGACTCCAGAAGTACCCAAAGATCCATGTCAGCCCCTGAGAGGAATCCTCGTTTCCGGCCCTGACTCCACAGGAGGTTTTTGGCCCCGGTATCGACGGGAGAGGAATCCCGAGAGGCCCCCTAGCAACTCGCATGGGGACTGGCCTCTCCTGAGGCCACCAGGGCGGGTCCCTGAGGTCCCCGTCGTAACTCAAGAGCACCTGCCGCAACTCGAGAAAATCCAGGAAGTTCTCCCTTCCAGGCGAGATGAGGCCTATTTCCGATGAGGCGTCTGGAGACTAATGACACCTAACCTCTGGAACTTCGAAAGGGTCTTTCACACCCTTGCTGCGAATCAAGAATTTCACCGCCATACCCGTCTCCACTGGAGAGGAAGCACGATGGTCCCGCCCACATCCAGAGGATCCCCGTTTCCCCCTCGTAGCTCGAGATGAGGGATCCTTTCCCTGCTTTCAACGGGAAAGAATTCCCGGCGTTCCCGTCGCATCTCAAGTGGAGGCACTCTCAACAGGAAAGGCGAGAGGAACTCCATGGTGGTAACACCATTCCAAGAGTCCCCCAGATGTCTCAGTCCATTCCAGAGGAACCTCTTTGCCCTGCACTGGCTCATCTTTCACGCCGAGGATCGACTCACACCACGGTGGCACGTGGGACAGACCTGTGGGAAAGCCTCGAGGGAAAGCCTCGTGGGAAAACCACAGATCCTTTGATCCACTCCATGGGAAGCGTGACATTGCTGCTACAGCCTGGAAGGAAAGCGCACGTGCCTGTCCCCACTCGAGACGAGGCCTGACTCCCCTGGGGAGACTCCGGAAGTAACCAAAGATCCATGTCAGCACCTGAGAGGAATCCTCGTTTCCGGCCCTGACTCCACACAAGGTTTTTGGACCCGGTATCGACGGGAGAGGAATCCCAGAGGCCCCCTAGCAACTCGCATGGGGATTGGCCTCTCCTGAGGCCACCAGGGCTGGTCCCTGAGGTCCCCGCCGTAACTCGAGAACACCTGCCGCAACTCGAGAAATTCCAGGAAGTTCTCCCTTCCAGGCGAGATGAGGCCTATTTCCGATGAGGCGTCTGGAGACTAATGACACCTAACCTCTGGAACTTCGAAAGGGTCTTTCACACCCTTGCTGCAACTCAAGAAGTTCACTGCCATACCCGTCTCCACTCGAGAGGAAGCACGATGGTCCCGCCCACATCCAGAGGAGCCCCGTTTCCCCCTCGTAGCTCGAGATGAGGGATCCTTTCCCTGCTTTTAACGGGAAAGAATTCCCGGCGTTCCCGTCGCATCTCAAGAGGAGGCACTCTCAACAGGAAAGGCGAGAGGAACTCCATGGTCGTACCACCATTCCAAGAGTCCCCCAGATGTCTCAGTCCATTCCAGAGGAACCTCTTTGCCCTTCACTGGCTCATCTTTCACGCCGAGGATCGACTCACACTCGGTGGCACGTGGGACAGCCCTGTGGGAAAGCCTCGAGGGAAAGCCTCGAGGGAAAACCACAGATCCTTTGATCCAGGCCATGGGAAGCGTGACATTGCTGCTACAGCCTGGAAGGAAAGCGCACGTGCATGCCCCCACTCGAGACGAGGCCTGACTCCCCTGGGGAGACTCCAGAAGTACCCAAAGATCCATGTCAGCCCCTGAGAGGAATCCTCGTTTCCGGCCCTGACTCCACAGGAGGTTTTTGGCCCCGGTATCGACGGGAGAGGAATCCCGAGAGGCCCCCTAGCAACTCGCATGGGGACTGGCCTCTCCTGAGGCCACCAGGGCGGGTCCCTGAGGTCCCCGTCGTAACTCAAGAGCACCTGCCGCAACTCGAGAAAATCCAGGAAGTTCTCCCTTCCAGGCGAGATGAGGCCTATTTCCGATGAGGCGTCTGGAGACTAATGACACCTAACCTCTGGAACTTCGAAAGGGTCTTTCACACCCTTGCTGCGAATCAAGAATTTCACCGCCATACCCGTCTCCACTGGAGAGGAAGCACGATGGTCCCGCCCACATCCAGAGGATCCCCGTTTCCCCCTCGTAGCTCGAGATGAGGGATCCTTTCCCTGCTTTCAACGGGAAAGAATTCCCGGCGTTCCCGTCGCATCTCAAGTGGAGGCACTCTCAACAGGAAAGGCGAGAGGAACTCCATGGTCGTACCACCATTCCAAGAGTCCCCCAGATGTCTCAGTCCATTCCAGAGGAACCTCTTTGCCCTGCACTGGCTCATCTTTCACGGCGAGGATCGACTCACACCACGGTGGCACGTGGGACAGCCCTGTGGGAAAGCCTCGAGGGAAAACCACAGATCCTTTGATCCACGCGACGGGAAGCGTGACATTGCTGCTACAGCCGGGAAGGAAAGCGCACGTGCTTGCCCCCACTCGAGACGAGGCCTGACTCCCCTGGGGAGACTCCAGAAGTACCCAAAGATCCATGTCAGCCCCTGAGAGGAATCCTCGGTTCCGGCCCTGACTCCACAGGAGGTTTTTGGACCCGGTATCGACGGGAGAGGAATCCCGAGAGGCCCCCTAGCAACTCGCATGGGGACTGGCCTCTCCTGAGGAAACCAGGGCGGGTCCCTGAGGTCACCGTCGTAACTCGAGAACACCTGCCGCAACTCGAGAAAATCCAGGAAGTTCTCCCTTCCAGGCGAGATGAGGCCTATTTCCGATGAGGCGTGTGGAGACTAATGACACCTAACCTCTGGAACTTCGAAAGGGTCTTTCACACCCTTGCTGCAACTCAAGAAGTTCACCGCCATACCCGTCTCCACTCGAGAGGAAGCACGATAGTCCCGCCCACATCCAGAGGAGCCCCATTTCCCCCTCCTAGCTCGAGATGAGGGATCCTTTCCCTGCTTTCAACGGGAAAGAATTCCCGGCGTTCCCGTCGCATCTCAAGAGGAGGCACTCTCAACAGGAAAGGCGAGAGGAACTCCATGGTCGTACCACCATTCCAAGAGTCCCCCAGATGTCTCAGTCCATTCCAGAGGAACCTCTTTGCCCTGCCCTGGCTCATCTTTCACGCCGAGGATCGACTCACACCACGGTGGCACGTGGGACAGCCCTGTGGGAAAGCCTCCAGGGAAAGCCTCGAGGGAAAACCACAGATCCTTTGATCCAGGCCACGGGAAGCGTGACATTGCTGCTAAAGCCTGGAAGCAAAGCGCACGTGCATGCCCCCACACGAGACGAGGCCTGACTCCCCTGGGGAGACTCCAGAAGTACCCAAAGATCCATGTCAGCCCATGAGAGGAATCCTCGGTTCCGGCCCTGACTCCACACAAGGTTTTTGGCCCCGGTATCGACGGGAGAGGAATCCCGAGAGGCCCCCTAGAAACTCGCATGGGGACTGGCCTCTCCTGAGGCCACCAGGGCGGGTCCCTGAGGTCCCCGTCGTAACTCGAGAACACCTGCCGCAACTCGGGAAAATCCAGGAAGTTCTCCCTTCCAGGCGAGATGAGGCCTATTTCCAATGAGGCGTCTGGAGACTAATGACACCAAACCTCTGGAACTTCGAAAGGGTCTTTCACACCCTTGCTGCAACTCAAGAAGTTCACCGCCATACCCGACTCCACTCGAGAGGAAGCACGATGGTCCCGCCCACATCCAGAGGAGCCCCGTTTCCCCCTCGTAGCTCGAGATGAGGGATCCTTTCCCTGCTTTCAACAGGAAAGAATTCCCGGCGTTCCCGTCGCATCTCAAGAGGAGGCACTCTCAACAGGAAAGGCGAGAGGAACTCCATGGTGGTAACACCATTCCAAGAGTCCCCCAGATGTCTCAGTCCATTCCAGAGGAACCTCTTTGCCCTGCACTGGCTCATCTTTCACGCCGAGGATCGACTCACACCACGGTGGCACGTGGGACAGACCTGTGGGAAAGCCTCGAGGGAAAGCCTCGTGGGAAAACCACAGATCCTTTGATCCACTCCACGGGAAGCGTGACATTGCTGCTACAGCCTGGAAGGAAAGCGCACGTGCCTGTCCCCACTCGAGACGAGGCCTGACTCCCCTGAGGAGACTCCGGAAGTAACCAAAGATCCATGTCAGCACCTGAGAGGAATCCTCGTTTCCGGCCCTGATTCCACACAAGGTTTTTGGACCCGGTATCGACGGGAGAGGAATCCCAGAGGCCCCCTAGCAACTCGCATGGGGATTGGCCTCTCCTGAGGCCACCAGGGCTGGTCCCTGAGGTCCCCGCCGTAACTCGAGAACACCTGCCGCAACTCGAGAAAATCCAGGAAGTTCTCCCTTCCAGGCGAGATGAGGCCTATTTCCGATGAGGCGTCTGGAGACTAATGACACCTAACCTCTGGAACTTCGAAAGGGTCTTTCACACCCTTGCTGCAACTCAAGAAGTTCACTGCCATACCCGTCTCCACTCGAGAGGAAGCACGATAGTCCCGCCCACATCCAGAGGAGCCCCGTTTCCCCCTCGTAGCTCGAGATGAGGGATCCTTTCCCTGCTTTTAACGGGAAAGAATTCCCGGCGTTCCCGTCGCATCTCAAGAGGAGGCACTCTCAACAGGAAAGGCGAGAGGAACTCCATGGTAGTACCACCATTCCAAGAGTCCCCCAGATGTCTCAGTCCATTCCAGAGGAACCTCTTTGCCCTGCACTGGCTCATCTTTCACGCCGAGGATCGACTCACACTCGGTGGCACGTGGGACAGCCCTGTGGGAAAGCCTCCAGGGAAAGCCTCGAGGGAAAACCACAGATCCTTTGATCCAGGCCATGGGAAGCGTGACATTGCTGCTAAAGCCTGGAAGGAAAGCGCACGTGCATGCCCCCACTCGAGACGAGGCCTGACTCCCCTGGGGAGACTCCACAAGTACCCAAAGATCCATGTCAGCCCCTGAGAGGAATCCTCGGTTCCGGCCGTGACTCCACACAAGGTTTTTGTCCCCGGTATCGACGGGAGAGGAATCCCGAGAGGCCCCCTAGCAACTCGCATGGGGACTGGCCTCTCCTGAGGCCAACAGGACGGGTCCCTGAGGTCCCCGTCGTAACTCGAGAACACCTGCCGCAACTCGAGAAAATCCAGGAAGTTCTCCCTTCCAGGCGAGATGAGGCCTATTTCCGATGAGGCGTCTTTAGACTAATGACACCTAACCTCTGGAACTTCGAAAGGGTCTTTCACACCCTTGCTGCAACTCAAGAAGTTCACCGCCATACCCGTCTCCACTCGAGAGGAAGCACGATAGTCCCGCCCACATCCAGAGGAGCCCCGTTTCCCCCTCCTAGCTCGAGATGAGGGATCCTTTCCCTGCTTTCAACGGGAAAGAATTCCCGGCGTTCCCGTCGCATCTCAAGCGGAGGCACTCTCAACAGGAAAGGCAAGAGGAACTCCATGGTCGTACCACCATTCCAAGAGTCCCCCAGATATCTCAGTCCATTCCAGAGGAACCTCTTTGCCCTGCACTGGCTCATCTTTCACGCCGAGGATCGACTCACACCACGGTGGCACGTGGGACAGCCCTGTGGGAAAGATTCCAGGGAAAGCCTCGAGGGAAAACCACAGATCCTTTGATCCAGGCCACGGGAAGCGTGACATTGCTGCTAAAGCCTGGAAGGAAAGGGCACGTGCATGCCCCCACACGAGACGAGGCCTGACTCCCCTGGGGAGACTCCAGAAGTACCCAAATATCCATGTCAGCCGCTGAGAGGAATCCTCGGTTCCGGCCCTGACTCCACCCAAGGTTTTTGGCCCCGGTATCGACGGGAGAGGAATCCCGAGAGGCCCCCTAGCAACTCGCATGGGGACTGGCCTCTCCTGAGGCCACCAGGGCGGGTCCCTGAGGTCCCCGTCGTAACTCGAGAACACCTGCCGCAACTCGAGAAAATCCAGGAAGTTCTCCCTTCCAGGCGAGATGAGGCCTATTTCCGATGAGGCGTCTGGAGACTAATGACACCTAACTACTGGAACTTCGAAAGGGTCTTTCACACCCTTGCTGCAACTCAAGAAGTTCACCGCCATACCCGACTCCACTCGAGAGGAAGCACGATGGTCCCGCCCACATCCAGAGGAGCCCCGTTTCCCCCTCGTAGCTTGAGATGAGGGATTCTTTCCCTGCTTTCAACGGGAAAGAATTCCCGGCGTTCCCGTCGCATCTCAAGAGGAGGCACTCTCAACAGGAAAGGCGAGAGGATCTCCATGGTCGTACCACCATTCCAAGAGTCCCCCAGATGTCTCAGTCCATTCCAGAGGAACCTCTTTGCCCTGCACTGGCTCATCTTTCACGCCGAGGATCGACTCACACCACGGTGGCACGTGGGACAGCCCTGTGGGAAAGCCTCCAGGGAAAGCCTCGAGGGAAAAGAACAGATCCTTTGATCCAGGCCACGGGAAGCGTGACATTGCTGCTAAAGCCTGGAAGGAAAGCGCACGTGCATGCCCCCACACGAGACGAGGCCTGACTCCCCTGGGGAGACTCCAGAAGTACCCAAATATCCATGTCAGCCCCTGAGAGGAATCCTCGGTTCCGGCCCTGACTCCACACAAGGTTTTTGGCCCCGGTATCGATGGGAGAGGAATCCCGAGAGGCCCACTAGCAACTCGCATGGGGACTGGCCTCTCCTGAGGCCACCAGGGCGGGTCCCTGAGGTCCCCGTCGTAACTCGAGAACACCTGCCGCATCTCGAGAAAATCCAGGAAGTTCTCCCTTCCAGGCGAGATGAGGCCTATTACCGATGAGGCGTCTGGAGACAAATGACACCTAACCTCTGGAACTTCTAAAGGGTCTTTCACACCCTTGCTGCAACTCAAGAAGTTCACCCCCATACCCGTCTCCACTCGAGAGGAAGCACGATGGTCCCGCCCACATCCAGAGGGGCCCCGTTTCCCCCTCGTAGCTCGAGATGTGGGATCCTTTCCCTGCTTTCAACGGGAAAGAATTCCCGGCTTTCCCGTCGCATCTCAAGAGGAGGCACTCTCAACAGGAAAGGCGAGAGGAACTCCATGGTCGTACCACCATTCCAAGAGTCCCCCAGATGTCTCAGTCCATTCCAGAGGAACCTCTTTGCCCTGCACTGGCTCATCTTTCACGCCGAGGATCGACTCACACCACGGTGGCACGTGGGACAGCCCTGTGGGAAAGCCTCGAGGGAAAACCACAGATCCTTTGATCCACGCGACGGGAAGCGTGACATTGCTGCTACAGCCTGGAAGGAAAGCGCACGTGCATGCCCCGACTCGTGACTAAGCCTGACGTCCCTGGGGAGACTCCAGAAGTACCCAAAGATCCATGACAGCCCCTGAGATGAATCCTCGGTTCCGGCCCTGACTCCACACAAGGTTTTTGGCCCCGGTATCGACGGGAGAGGAATCCCGAGAGGCCCCCTAGCAACTCGCATGGGGACTGGCCTCTCCTGAGACCACCAGAGCGGGTCCCTGAGGTCCCCGTCGTAACTTGAAAACACCTGCCGCAACTCGAGAAAATCCAGGAAGTTCTCCCTTCCAGGCGATATGAGGCCTATTTCCGATGAGGCGTCTGGAGACGAAAGACACCTAACCTCTGGAATTTCTAAAGGGTCTTTCACACCCTTGCTGCAACTAAAGAAGTTCACCGCCATACCCGTCTCCACTCGAGAGGAAGCACGATGGTCCCGCCCACATCCAGAGGAGCCCCGTTTCCCCCTCGTTGCTCGAGATGAGGGATCCTTTCCCTGCTTTCAACGGGAAAGAATTCCCGGCGTTCCCGTCGCATCTCAAAAGGAGGCACTCTCAAAAGGAAAGGCGAGAGGAACTCCATGGTCGTACCACCATTCCAAGAGTCCCCCAGATTTCTCAGTCCATTCCAGAGGAACCTCTTTGCCCTGCACTGGCTCATCTTTCACGCCGAGGATCGACTCACACCACGGTGTCACGTGGGACAGCCCTGTGGGAAAGCCTCGAGGGAAAGCCTCGAGGGAAAACCACAGATCCTTTGATTCACGCGAGGGGAAACGTGACATTACTGCTACAGCCTGGAGGGAAAGCGCACGTGCATGCCCCCACTCGAGACGAGGCCTGACTACCCTGGGGAGACTTCAGAAGTACCCCAGGATTCATGTCAGCCCCTGAGAGGAATCCTCAGTTCCGGCCCTGACTCCACAAAAGGATTTTGGCCCCGGTATCGACGGGAAAGGAATCCCGAGAGGCCCCCTAGCAACTCGCATGGGGACTGGCTTTTCCTGAGGCCACCAGAGCGGTTCCCTGATGTCCCCGTCGTAACTCGAGAACACCTGCCGCAACTCGAGAAATTCCAGGAAGTTCTCCCTTCCAGGCGAGATGAGGCCTATTTCCGATGAGGCGTCTGGAGACTAATGACACCTAACCTCTGGAACTTCGAAAGGGTCTTTCACACCCTTGCTGCAACTCAAGAAGTTCACCGCCATACCCGTCTCCACTCGAGAGGAAGCACGATGGTCCCGCCCACATCCAGAGGAGCCCCGTTTCCCCCTCGTAGCTCGAGATGAGGGATCCTTTCCCTGCTTTCAACGGGAAAGAATTCCAGGCTTTCCCGTCGCATCTCAGGAGGAGGCACTCTCAACAGGAAAGGCGATAAGAACTCCATGGTCGTACCACCATTCCAGGAGTCCCCCAGATGTCTCAGTCAATTAAAGAGGAACCTCTTTGCCCTGCACTGGCTCATCTTTCACGCCGAGGATCGACTCACACCACGGTGGCACGTGGGACAGCCCTGTGGGAAAGCCTCTCGGGAAAGCCTCGAGGGAAAACCACAGATCCTTTGATCCACGCGACGGGAAGCGTGACATTGCTGCTCCAGCCTGGAAGGAAAGCGCACGTGCATGCCCCCACTCGAGACGAGGCCTGACTCCCCTGGGGAGACTCCAGAAGTACCCAAAGATCCATGTCAGTCCCTGAGAGGAATCCTCGGTTCCGGCCCTGACTCCACACAAGGTTTTTGGCCCCGGTATCGACGGGAGAGGAATCCCGAGAGGCCCCCTAGCAACTCGCATGGAGACTGGCCTTTCCTGAGGCCACCAGGGCGGGTCCCTGAGGTCCCCGTCGTAACTCGAGAACACCTGCCGCAACTCGAGAAAATCCAGGAAGTTCTCCCTTCCAGGCGAGATGAGGCCTATTTCCGATGAGGCGTCTGGAGACTAATGACACCTAACCTCTGGAACTTCGAAAGGATCTTTCACACCCTTGCTGCAACTCAAGAAGTTCACCGCCATACCCGTCTCCACTCGAGAGGAAGCACGATGGTCCCGCCCACATCCAGAGGAGCCCCGTTTCCCCCTCGTAGCTCGAGATGAGGGATCCTTTCCCTGATTTCAACGGGAAAGAATTCCCGGCATTCCCGTCGCATCTCAAGAGGAGGCACTCTCAACAGGAAAGGCGAGAGGAACTCCATGGTCGTACCACCATTCCAAGAGTCCCCCAGATGTCTCAGTCCATTCCAGAGGAACCTCTTTGCCCTGCACTGGCTCATCTTTCACGCCGAGGATCGACTCACACCACGGTGGCACGTGGGACATCCCTGTGGGAAAGCCTCGAGGGAAAGCCTCGAGGGAAAAACACAGATCCTTTGATTCACGCGACGGGAAGCGTGACATTGCTGCTACAGCCTGGAGGGAAAGCGCACGTGCATGCCCCCACTCGAGACGAGGCTTGACTCCCCTGGGGAGACTTCAGAAGTACCCCAAGATCCATGTTAGCCCCTGAGAGGAATTCTCGGTTCCGGCCCTGACTCCACACTAGGATTTTGGCCCCGGTATCGACGGGAGAGGAATCCCGAGAGGCCCCCTAGCAACTCGCATGGGGACTGGCTTTTCCTGAGGCCACCACGGCGGGTCCCTGAGGTCCCCGTCGTAACTCGAAAACACCTGCCGCAACTCGAGAAAATCCAGGAAGTTCTCCCTTCCAGGCGAGATGAGGCCTATTTCCGATGAGACGTCTGGAGACGAATGACACCTAACCTCTGGAACTTCGAAAGGGTCTTTCACACCCTTGCTGCAACTCAAGAAGTTCACCGCCATACCCGTCTCCACTCGAGAGGAGGCACGATGGTCCCGCCCACATCCAGAGGAGCCCCGTTTCCCCCTCGTAGCTCGAGATGAGGGATCCTTTCCCTGCTTTCAACGGGAAAGAATTCCCGGCGTTCCCGTCGCATCTCACGAGGAGGCACTCTCAACAGGAAAGGCGAGAGGAACTCCATGGTCGTACCACCATTCCAAGAGTCCCCCAGATGTCTCAGTCCATTGCAGAGGAACCTCTTTGCCCTGACTGGATCATCTTTCATGCCGAGGATCGACTCACACCACGGTGGCACGTGGGACAGCCCTGTGGGAAAGCCTCGAGGGAAAGCCTCGAGGGAAAACCACAGATACTTTGATCCAGGCCTCGGGAAGAGTGACATTGCTGCTACAGCCTGGAAGGAAAGTGCACGTGCATGCCCCCAATTGAGACGAGGCCTGACTCCCCTGGGGAGACTCCAGAAGTACCCAAAGATCCATGTCAGCCCCTGAGAGGAATCCTCGGTTCCGGCCCTGACTCCACACAAGGTTTTTGGCCCCGGTATCGACGGGAGAGGAATCCCGAGAGGCCCCCTAGCAACTCGCATGGGGACTGGCCTCTCCTGAGGCCACCAGGGCGGGTCCCTGAGGTCCCCGTCGTAACTCGAGAACACCTGCCGCAACTCGAGAAAATCCAGGAAGTTCTCCCTTCCAGGCGAGATGAGGCCTATTTCCGATGAGGCGTCTGGAGACTAATGCACCTAACCTCTGGAACTTCGAAAGGGTCTTTCACACGCTTGCTGCAACTCAAGAAGTTCACCGCCATACCTGTCTCCACTC
Source organism: Capricornis sumatraensis (assembly GCF_032405125.1). Lineage (NCBI taxonomy): Eukaryota > Metazoa > Chordata > Mammalia > Artiodactyla > Bovidae > Capricornis > Capricornis sumatraensis. The sequence goes on along the minus strand of NW_027184616.1, from coordinate 1,429,658 downwards.
GAGAGGAAGCACGATGGTCCCGCCCACATCCAGAGGAGCCCCGTTTCCCCCTCGTAGATCGAGATGAGGGATCCTTTCCCTGCTTTCAACGGGAAAGAATTCCCGGCGTTCCCGTCGCATCTCAAGAGGAGGCACTCTCAACAGGAAAGGCGAGAGGAACTCCATGGTCGTACCACCATTCCAAGAGTCCCCCAGATGTCTCAGTCCATTCCAGAGGAACCTCTTTGCCCTGCACTGGCTCATCTTTCACGCCGAGGATCGACTCACACCACGGTGGCACGTGGGACAGCCCTGTGTGAAAGCCTCGAGAGAAAACCACAGATCCTTTGATCCACGACACGGGAAGCGTGACATTGCTGCTACAGCCTGGAAGGAAAGCGCACGTGCATGCCCTCACTCGAGACGAGGCCTGACTCCCCTGGGGAGACTCCAGAAGTACCCAAAGATCCATGTCAGCCACTGAGAGGAATCCTCGGTTCCGGCCCTGACTCCACACAAGGTTTTTGGCCCCGGTATCGACGGGAGAGGAATCCCGAGAGGCCCCCTAGCAACTCGCATGGGGACTGGCCTCTCCTGACGCCACCAGGGTGGGTCCCTGAGGTCCCCGTCGTAACTCGAGAACACTTGCCGCAACTCGAGAAAATCCAGGAAGTTCTCCCTTCCAGGCGAGATGAGGCCTATTTCCAATGAGGCGTCTGGAGATTAATGACACCTAACCTCTGGAACTTCGAAAGGGTCTTTCACACCCTTGCTGCAACTCAAGAAGTTCACCGCCATACCCGTCTCCACTCGAGAGGAAGCACGATGGTCCCGCCCACATCCAGAGGAGCCCCGTATCCCCCTCGTAGCTCGAGATGAGGGATCCTTTCCCTGCTTTCAACGGGAAAGAATTCCCGGCGTTCCCGTCGCATCTCAAGAGGAGGCACTCTCAACAGGAAAGGCGAGAGGAACTCCATGGTCGTAGCACCATTCCAAGAGTCCCCCAGATGTCTCAGTCCATTCCAGAGGAAACTCTTTGCCCTGCACTGGCTCATCTTTCACGCCGAGGATCTACTCACACCACGGTGGCACGTGGGACAGCCCTGTGGGAAAGCCTCGAGAGAAAACCACATATCCTTTGATCCACGCGACGGGAAGCGGGACATTGCTGCTACAGCCTGGAAGGAAAGCGCACGTGCATGCCCCCACTCGAGACGAGGCCTGACTCCCCTGTGGAGACTCCAGAAGTACCCAAAGATCCATGTCAGCCCCTGAGAGGAATCCTCGGTTCCGGCCCTGACTCCACACAAGGTTTTTGGCCCCGGTATCGACGGGGGAGGAATCCCGAGAGGCCCCCTAGCAACTCGCATGGGGACTGGCCTCTCCTGAGGCCACCAGGGCGGGTCCCTGAGGTCCCCGTCGTAACTCGAGAACACCTGCCGCAACTCGAGAAAATCCAGGAAGTTCTCCCTTCCAGGCGAGATGAGGCCTATTTCCGATGAGGCGTCTGGAGACTAATGACACCTAACCTCTGGAACTTCGAAAGGGTCTTTCACACCCTTGCTGCAACTCAAGAAGTTCACCGCCATACCCGTCTCCACTCGAGAGGAAGCACGATGGTCCCGCCCACATCCAGAGGAGCCCCGTTTCCCCCTCGTAGCTCGAGATGAGGGATCCTTTCCCTGCTTTCAACGGGAAAGAATTCCCGGCGTTCCCGTCGCATCTCAAGAGGAGGCACTCTCAACAGGAAAGGCGAGAGGAACTCCATGGTCGTACCACCATTCCAAGAGTCCCCCAGATGTCTCAGTCCATTCCAGAGGAACCTCTTTGCCCTGCACTGGCTCATCTTTCACGCCGAGGACTCACTCACACCACGGTGGCACGTGGGACAGCCCTGTGGGAAAGCCTCGAGGAAAGCCTCGAGGGAAAACCACAGATCCTTTGATCCACGCCACGGGAAGCGTGACATTGCTGCTACAGCCTGGAAGGAATGCGCACGTGCATGCCCCCACTCGAGACGAGGCCTGACTCCCCTGGGGAGACTCCAGAAGTACCCAAAGATCCATGTCAGCCCCTGAGAGGAATCCTCGGTTCCGGCCCTGACTCCACACAAGGATTTTGGCCCCGGTATCGAAGGGAGAGGAATCCCGAGAGGCCCCCTAGCAACTCGCATGGGGACTGGCCTCTCCGGAGGGCACCAGGGCGGGTCCCTGAGGTAACCGTCGTAACTCGAGAACACCTGCCGCAACTCGAGATAATCCAGGAAGTTCTCCCTTCCAGGCGAGATGAGGCCTATTACCGATGAGGCGTCTGGAGACAAATGACACCTAACCTCTGGAACTTCGAAAGGGTCTTTCACACCCTTGCTGCAACTCAAGAAGTTCACCGCCATACCCGTCTCCACTCGAGAGGAAGCACGATGGTCCCGCCCACATCCAGAGGAGCCCCGTTTCCCCCTCGTAGCTCGAGATGAGGGATCCTTTCCCTGCTTTCAACGGGAAAGAACTCCCGGCTTTCCCTTCGCATCTCAAGAGGAGGCACTCTCAACAGGAAAGGCGAGAGGAACTCCATGGTCGTACCACCATTCCAAGAGTCCCCCAGATGTCTCAGTCCATTCCAGAGGAACCTCTTTGCCCTGCACTGGCTCATCTTTCACGCCGAGGATCGACTCACACCACGGTGGCACGTGGGACAGCCCTGTGGGAAAGCCTCGAGGGAAAACCACAGATCCTTTGATCCACGCGACGGGAAGCGTGACATTGCTGCTACAGCCTGGAAGGAAAGCGCACGTGCATGCCCCGACTCGTGACTAAGCCTGACGTCCCTGGGGAGACTCCAGAAGCACCCAAAGATCCATGTCAGCCCCTGAGAGGAATTCTCGGTTGCGGCCCTGACTCCACACAAGGTTTTTGGCCCCGGTATCGACGGGAGAGGAATCCCGAGAGGCCCCCTAGCAACTCGCATGGTGACTGGACTCTCCTGAGACCACCAGAGCGGGTCCCTGGGGACCCCGTCGTAACTCGAAAACACCTGCCGCAACTCGAGAAAATCCAGGAAGTTCTCCCTTCCAGGCGAGATGAGGCCTATTTCCGATGAGGCGTCTGGAGACGAATGACACCTAACCTCTGGAATTTCGAAAGGGTCTTTCACACCCTTGCTGCAACTCAAGAAGTTCACCGCCATACCCGTCTCCACTCGAGAGGAAGCACGATGGTCCCGCCCACATCCAGAGGAGCCCCGTTTCCCCCTCGTAGCTCAAAATGAGGGATCCTATCCCTGCTTTCAATGGGAAAGAATTCCCGGCATTCCCGTCGCATCTCAAGAGGAGGCACTCTCAACAGGAAAGTCGAGAGCAACTCCATGGTCGTACCACCATTCCAAGAGTCCCCCAGATGTCTCAGTCCATTCCAGAGGAACCTCTTTGCCCTGCACTGGCTCATCTTTCACGCCGAGGATCGACTCACACCACGGTGGCACGTGGGACAGCCCTGTGGGAAAGCCTCGAGGGAAAACCACAGATCCTTTGATCCACGTGACGGGAAGCGTGACATTGCTGCTACAGCCTGGAAGGAAAGCGCACGTGCATGCCCCCACTCGAGACGAGGCCTGACTCCCCTGTGGAGACTCCAGAAGTACCCAAAGATCCATGTCAGCCCCTGAGAGGAATCCTCGGTTCCGGCCCTGACTCCACACAAGGTTTTTGGCCCCGGTATCGACGGGAGAGGAATCCCGAGAGGCCCCCTAGCAACTCGCATGGGGACTGGCCTCTCCTGAGGCCACCAGGGCGGGTCCCTGAGTTCCCCGTCGTAACTCGAGAACACCTGCCGCAACTCGAGAAAATCCAGGAAGTTCTCCCTTCCAGCGAGATGAGGCCTATTTCCGATGAGGCGTCTGGAGACTAATGACACCTAACCTCTGGAACTTCGAAAGGGTCTTTCACACCCTTGCTGCAACTCAAGAAGTTCACCGCCATACCCGTCTCCACTCGAGAGGAAGCACGATGGTCCCGCCCACATCCAGAGGAGCCCCGTTTCCCCCTCGTAGCTCGAGATGAGGGATCCTTTCCCTGCTTTCAACGGGAAAGAATTCCCGGCGTTCCCGTCGCATCTCAAGAGGAGGCACTCTCAACAGGAAAGGCGAGAGGAACTCCATGGTCGTACCACCATTCCACGAGTCCCCCAGATGTCTCAGTCCATTCCAGAGGAACCTCTTTGCCCTGCACTGGCTCATCTTTCACACCAAGGATCGACTCACACCACGGTGGCACGTGGGACAGCCCTGTGGGAAAGCCTTGAGGGAAAACCTCGAGGGAAAACCACAGATCCTTTGATCCAGGGACGGGAAGCGTGAAATTGCTGCTACAGCCTGGAAGGAAAGCGCACGTGCATGCCCCCACTCTAGACGAGGCCTGACTCCCCTGGGGAGACTCCAGAAGTACCCAACGATCCATGTCAGCCCCTGAGAGGAATCCTCGGTTCCGGCCCTGACTCCACACAAGGATTTTGGCACCGGTATCGACGGGAGAGGAATCCCGAGAGGCCCCCTAGCAACTCGCATGGGGACTGGCCTCTCCTGAGGCCACCAGGGCGGGTCCCTGAGGTCCCCGTCGTAACTCGAGAACACCTGCCGCAACTCGAGAAAATCCAGGAAGTTCTCCCTTCCAGGCGAGATGAGGCCTATTTCCAATGAGGCGTCTGGAGACTAATGACACCTAACCTCTTGAACTTCGAAAGGGTCTCTCACACCCTTGCTGCAACTCAAGAAGTTCTCCGCCATACCCATCTCCACTCGAGAGGAAGCACGATGGTCCCGCCCACATCCAGAGGAGCCCCGTTTCCCCCTCGTAGCTCGAGATGAGGGATCCTTTCCCTGCTTTCAACGGGAAAGAATTCCCGGCGTTCCCGTCGCATCTCAAGTGGAGGCACTCTCAACAGGAAAGGCGAGAGGAACTCCATGGTCGTACAACCATTCCAAGAGTCCCCCAGATGTCTCAGTCCATTCCAGAGGAAACTCTTTGCCCTGCACTGGCTCATCTTCCACGCCGAGGATCGACTCACACCACGGTGGCACGTGGGACAGCCCTGTCGGAAAGCCTCGAGGGAAAGCCTCGAGGGAAAACCACAGATCCTTTGATCCACGCGACGGGAAGCGTGACATTGCTGCTACAGCCTGGAAGGAAAGTGCACGTGCATGCCCCCACTCGAGACGAGGCCTGACTCCCCTGGGGAGACTCCAGAAGTACCCAAAGATTCATGTCAGCCCCTGAGAGGAATCCTCGGTTCCGGCCCTGACTCCACACAAGGTTTTTGGCCCCGGTATCGACGGGAGAGGAATCCCGAGAGGCCCCCTAGCAACTCGCATGGGGACTGGCCTCTCCTGAGGCCACCAGGGCGGGTCCTTGAGGTCCCCGTCGTAACTCGAGAACACCTGCCGCAACTCGAGAAAATCCAGGAAGTTCTCCCTTCCAGGCGAGATAAGGCCTATTTCCGATGAGGCGTCTGGAGACTAATGACACCTAACCTCTGGAACTTCGAAAGGGTCTTTCACACCCTTGGTGCAACTCAAGAAGTTCACCGCAATACCCGTCTCCACTCGAGAGGAAGCACGATGGTCCCGCCCGCATCCAGAGGAGCCCCGTTTCCCCCTCGTAGCTCGAGATGAGGGATCCTTTCCCTGCTTTCAACGGGAAAGAATTCCCTGCGTTCCCGTCGCATCTCAAGAGGAGGCACTCTCAACAGGAAAGGCGAGAGGAACTCCATGGTCGTACCACCATTCCAAGAGTCCCCCAGATGTCTCAGTCCATTCCAGAGGAATCTCTTTGCCCTGCACTGGCTCATCTTTCACGCCGAGGATCGACTCACACCACGGTGGCACGTGGGACAGCCCTGTGGGAAAGCCTCGAGGAAAAGCTTCGAGGGAAAACCACAGATCCTTTGATCCACGCGACGGGAAGCGTGACATTGCTGCTACAGCCTGGAAGGAAAGCGCACGTGCATGCCCCCACTCGAGACGAGGCCTGACTCCCCTGGGGAGACTCCAGAAGTATCCAAAGGTTCATGTCAGCCCCTGAGAGGAATCCTCGGTTCCGGCCCTGACTCCACACAAGGTTTTTGACCCCGGTATCGACGGGAGAGGAATCCCGAGAGGCCCCCTAGCAACTCGCATGGGGACTGGCCTCTCCTGACGCCACCAGGGTGGGCCCCTGAGGTCCCCGTCGTAATCGAGAACACTTGCCGCACCTCGAGAAAATCCAGGAAGTTCTCCCTTGCAGGCGAGATGAGGCCTATTTCCGATGAGGCGTCTGGAGATTAATGACTCCTAACCTCTGGAACTTCGAAAGGGTCTTTCACACCCTTGCTGCAACTCAAGAAGTTCACCGCCATACCCGTCTACACTCGAGAGGAAGCACGATGGTCCCGCCCACATCCAGAGGAGCCCCGTATCCCCCTCGTAGCTCGAGATGAGGGATCCTTTCCCTGCTTTCAACGGGAAAGTATTCCCGGCGTTCCCGTCGCATCTCAAGAGGAGGCACTCTCAACAGGAAAGTCGAGAGCAACTCCATGGTCGTACCACCATTCCAAGAGTCCCCCAGATGTCTCAGTCCATTCCAGAGGAACCTCTTTGCCCTGCACTGGCTCATCTTTCACGCCGAGGATCGACTCACACCACGGTGGCACGTGGGACAGCCCTGTGGGAAAGCCTCGAGGGAAAGCCTCGAGGGAAAACCACAGATCCTTTGATCCACGCGACGGGAAGCGTGACATTGCTGCAACAGCCTGGAAGGAAAGCGCACGTGCATGCCCCCACTCGAGACGAGGCCTGACTCCCCTGGGGAGACTCCAGAAGTACCCAAAGATCCATGTCAGCCCCTGAGAGGAATCCTCGGTTCCGGCCCTGACTCCACACAAGGTTTTTGGCCCCGGTATCGATGGGAGAGGAATCCCGAGAGGCCCCCTAGAAACTCGCATGGGGACTGGCCTCTCCTGAGACCACCAGGGCGGGTCCCTGAGCTCCCCGTCGAATCTCGAGAACACCTGCCGCAACTCGAGAAAATCCAGGAAGTTCTCCCTTCCAGGCGAGATGAGGCCTATTTCCGATGAGGCGTCTGGAGACTAATGATACCTAACCTCTGGAACTTCGAAAGGGTCTTTCACACCCTTGCTGCAACTCAAGAAGTTCACCGCCATACCCGTCTCCACTCGAGAGGAAGCACGATGGTCCCGCCCACATCCAGAGGAGCCCCGTTTCCCCCTCGTAGCTCGAAATGTGGGATCCTTTCCCTGCTTTCAACGGGAAAGAATTCCCGGCGTTCCCGTCGCATCTCAAGAGGAGGCACTCTCAACAGGAAAGGCGAGAGGAAATCCATGGTCGTACCACCATTCCAAGAGTCCCCCAGATGTCTCAGTCCATTCCAGAGGAACCTCTTTGCCCTGCACTGGCTCATCTTTCACGCCGAGGATCGACTCACACCACGGTGGCACGTGGGACAGCCCTGTGGGAAAGCCTCGAGGGAAAGCCTCGAGGGAAAACCACAGATCCTTTGATCCAGGCCACGGGAAGAGTGACATTGCTGCTACAGCCTGGAAGGAAAGCGCACGTGCATGCCCCCAATCGAGACGAGGCCTGACTCCCCTGGGGAGACTCCAGAAGTACCCAAAGATCCATGTCCGCCCCTGAGAGGAATCCTAGGTTCCGGCCCTGACTCCACACAAGGTTTTTGGCCCCGGTATCGACGGGAGAGGAATCCCGAGAGGCCCCCTAGAAACTCGCATGGTGACTGGCCTTTCCTGAGGCCACCAGGGCGGGTCCCTGAGGTCCCCGTTGTAACTCGAGAACACCTGCCGCAACTCGAGAAAATCCAGGAAGTTCTCCCTTCCAGGCGAGATGAGGCCTATTTCCGATGAGGCGTCTGGAGACTAATGACACCTAACCTCTGGAAATTCGGAAGGGTCTTTCACACCCTTGCGGCAATTCAAGAAGTTCACCGCCATACCCGTCTTCACTCGAGAGGAAGCACGATGGTCCCGCCCACATCCAGAGGAGCCCCGTTTCCCCCTCGTAGCTCGAGATGAGGGATCCTTTCCCTGCTTTCAACGGGAAAGAATTCCCGGCGTTCCCGTCGCATCTCAAGAGGAGGCACTCTCAACAGGAAAGGCGAGAGGAACTCCATGGTCGTACCACCATTCCACGAGTCCCCCAGATGTCTCAGTCCATTCCAGAGGAACCTCTTTGCCCTGCACTGGCTCATCTTTCACACCAAGGATCGACTCACACCACGGTGGCACGTGGGACAGCCCTGTGGGAAAGCCTTGAGGGAAAGCCTCGAGGGAAAACCACAGATCCTTTGATCCAGGGACGGGAAGCGTGAAATTGCTGCTACAGCCTGAAAGGAAAGCGCACGTGCATGCCCCCACTCGAGACGAGGCCTGACTCCCCTGGGGAGACTCCAGAAGTACCCAACGATCCATGTCAGCCCCTGAGAGGAATCCTCGGTTCCGGCCCTGACTCCAAACAAGGATTTTGGCCCCGGTATCGACGGGAGAGGAATCCCGAGAGGCCCCCTAGCAACTCGCATGGGGACTGGCCTCTCCTGAGGCCACCAGGGCGGGTCCCTGAGGTCCCCGTCGTAACTCGAGAACACCTGCCGCAACTCGATAAAATCCAGGAAGTTCTCCCTTCCAGGCGAGATGAGGCCTATTTCCGATGAGGCGTCTGGAGACTAATGACACCTAACCTCTTGAACTTCGAAAGGGTCTCTCACACCCTTGCTGCAACTCAAGAAGTTCTCCGCCATACCCATCTCCACTCGAGAGGAAGCACGATGGTCCCGCCCACATCCAGAGGAGCCCCGTTTCCCCCTCGTAGCTCGAGATGAGGGATCCTTTCCCTGCTTTCAACGGGAAAGAATTCCCAGCGTTCCCGTCGCATCTCAAGTGGAGGCACTCTCAACAGGAAAGGCGAGAGGAACTCCATGGTCGTACCACCATTCCAAGAGTCCCCCAGATGTCTCAGTCCATTCCAGAGGAACCTCTTTGCCCTGCACTGGCTCATCTTCCACGCCGAGGATCGACTCACACCACGGTGGCACGTGGGACAGCCCTGTGGGAAAGCCTCGAGGGAAAGCCTCGAGGGAAAACCACAGATCCTTTGATCCACGCGACGGGAAGCGTTACATGGCTGCTACAGCCTGGAAGGAAATCGCACGTGCATGCCCCCACTCGAGACGAGGCCTGACTCCCCTGGGGAGACTCCAGAAGTACCCAAAGATTCATGTCAGCCCCTGAGAGGAATCCTCGGTTCCGGCCCTGACTCCACACAAGGTTTTTGACCCCGGTATCGACGGGAGAGGAATCCCGAGAGGCCCCCTAGCAACTCGCATGGGGACTGGCCTCTCCTGAGGCCACCAGGGTGGGTCCCTGAGGTCCCCGTCGTAACTCGAGAACACTTGCTGCAACTCGAGAAAATCCAGGAAGTTCTCCCTTCCAGGCGAAATGAGGCCTATTTCCGATGAGGCGTCTGGAGATTAATGACACCTAACCTCTGGAACTTCGAAAGGGTCTTTCACACCCTTGCTGCAACTCAAGAAGTTCACCGCCATACCCGTCTCCACTCGAGAGGAAGCACGATGGTCCCGCACACATCCAGTGGAGCCCCGTATCCCCCTCGTAGCTCGAGATGAGGGATCCTTACCCTGCTTTCAACGGGAAAGAATTCCCGGCGTTCCCGTCGCATCTCAAGAGGAGGCACTCTCAACAGGAAAGGCGAGAGGAACTCCATGGTCGTAGCACCATTCCAAGAGTCCCCCAGATGTCTCAGTCCATTCCAGAGGAACCTCTTTGCCCTGCACTGGCTCATCTTTCACGCCGAGGATCGACTCACACCACGGGGGCACGTGGGACAGCCCTGTGGGAAAGCCTCGAGAGAAAACCACATATCCTTTGATCCACGACACGGGAAGCGTGACATTGCTGCTACAGCCTTGAAGGAAAGCGCACGTGCATGCCCCCACTCGAGACGAGGCCTGACTCCCCTGTGGAGACTCCAGAAGTACCCAAAGATCCATGTCAGCCCCTGAGAGGAATCCTCGGTTCCGGCCCTGACTCCACACAAGGTTTTTGACCCCGGTATCGACGGGAGAGGAATCCCGAGAGGCCCCCTAGCAACTCGCATGGGGACTGGCCTCTCCTGAGGCCACCAGGGGGGGTCCCTGAGGTCCCCGTCGTAACTCGAGAACACCTGCCGCAACTCGAGAAAATCCAGGATGTTCTCCCTTCCAGGCGAGATGAGGCCTATTTCCGATGAGGAGTCTGGAGACTAATGACACCTAACCTCTGGAACTTCGAAAGGGTCTTTCACACCCTTGCTGCAACTCAAGAAGTTCACCGCCATACCCGTCTCCACTCGAGAGGAAGCACGATGGTCCCGCCCACATCCAGAGGAGCCCCGTTTCCCCCTCATAGCTCGAGATGAGGGATCCTTTCCCTGCTTTCAACGGGAAAGAATTCCCGGCGTTCCCGTCGCATCTCAAGAGGAGGCACTCTCAACAGGAAAGGCGAGAGGAACTCCATGGTCGTACCACCATTCCAAGAGTCCCCCAGATGTCTCAGTCCATTCCAGAGGAACCTCTTTGCCCTGCACTGGCTCATCTTTCACGCCGAGGATCGACTCACACCACGGTGGCACGTGGGACAGCCCTGTGGGAAAGCCTCGAGGGAAAGCTTCGAGGGAATACCACAGATCCTTTGATCCACGCGACGGGAAGCGTGACATTGATGCTACAGCATGGAAGGAAAGCGCACGTGCATGCCCCCACTCGAGACGAGGCCTGACTCCCCTGGGGAGACTCCAGAAGTACACAAAGATCCATGTCAGCCCCTGAGAGGAATCCTCGGTTCCGGCCCTGACTCCACACAAGGATTTTGGCCCCGGTATCGACGGGAGAGGAATCCCGAGAGGCCCCCTAGCAACTCGCATGGGGACTGGCCTCTCCTGAGGGCACCAGTGCGGGTCCCTGAGGTCCCAGTCGTAACTCGAGAACACCTGCCGCATCTCGAGAAAATCCAGGAAGTTCTCCCTTCCAGGCGAGATGAGGCCTATTACCGATGAGGCGTCTGGAGACAAATGACACCTAACCTCTAGAACTTCTAAAGGGTCTTTCACACCCTTGCTGCAACTCAAGAAGTTCACCCCCATACCCGTCTCCACTCGAGAGGAAGCACGATGGTCCCGCCCACATCCAGAGGAGCCCCGTTTCCCCCTCGTAGCTCGAGATGAGGGATCCTTTCCCTGCTTTCAACGGGAAAGAATTCCCGGCTTTCCCGTCGCATCTCAAGAGGAGGCACTCTCAACAGGAAAGGCGAGAGGAACTCCATGGTCGTACCACCATTCCAAGAGTCCCCCAGATGTCTCAGTCCATTCCAGAGGAACCTCTTTGCCCTGACTGGCTCATCTTTCATGCCGAGGATCGACTCACACCACGGTGGCACGTGGGACAGCCCTGTGGGAAAGCCTCTCGGGAAAGCCTCGAGGGAAAACCACAGATCCTTTATTCTACGCGACGGGAAGGGTGACATTGCTGCTACAGCCTGGAAGGAAAGCGCACGTGCATGCCCCGACTCGAGACGAGGCCTGACTCCCCTGGGGAGACTCCAGAAGTACCCAAAGATCCATGTCAGCCCCTGAGAGGAATCATCGGTTCCGGCCCTGACTCCACACAAGGTTTTTGGCCCCGGTATCGACGGGAGAGGAAACCCGAGAGGCCCCCTAGCAACTCACATGGGGACTGGCCTTCCTGAGGCCACCAGGGCGGGTCCCTGAGGTCCCCGTCGTAACTCGAGAACACCTGCCGCAACTCGAGAAAATCCAGGAAGTTCTCCCTTCCAGGCGAGATGAGGCCTATTTCCGATGAGGCGTCTGGAGACTAATGACACCTAACCTCTGGAACTTCGAAAGGGTCTTTCACACCCTTGCTGCAACTCAAGAAGTTCACCGCCATACCCGTCTCGACTCGAGAGGAAGCACGATGGTCCCGCCCACATCCAGAGGAGCCCCGTTTCCCACTCGTAGTTCGAGATGAGGGATCCTTTCCCTGCTTTCAAAGTGAAAGAATCCCGGCGTTCCCGTCGCATCTCAAGAGGAGGCACTCTCAACAGGAAAGGCGAGAGGAACTCCATTGTCGAACCACCATTCCAAGAGTCCCCCAGATGTCACAGTCCATTCCAGAGGAACCTCTTTGGCCTGCACTGGCTCATCTTTCACGCCGAGGATCGACTCACACCACGGTGGCATGTGGGACAGCCCTGTGGGAAAGCCTCTCGGGAAAGCCTCGAGGGAAAAACCCAGATCCTTTGATCCACGCGACGGGATGCGTGACATTGCTGCTAAAGCCTGGAAGGAAAGCGCACGTGCATTCCCCCACGAGAGACGAGGCCTGACTCCCCTGGGAAGACTCCAGAAGTACCCAAATATCCATGTCAGCCCATGAGAGGAATCCTCGGTTCCGGCCCTGAATCCACACAAGGTTTTTGGCCCCGGTATCGAAGGGAGAGGAATCCCGAGAGGCCCCCTAGCAACTCGCATGGGGACTGGCCTTTCCTGAGGCCACCAGGGTGGGTCCCTGAGGTCCCCATCATACCTCGAGAACACCTGCCGCAAATCGAAAAAATCCAGGAAGTTCTCCCTTCCAGGTGAGATGAGGCCTATTTCCGATGAGGCGTCTGGAGACTAATGACACCTAACCTCTGGAACTTCGAAAGGGTCTTTCACACCCTTGCTGCTCTCAAGGAGTTCACCGCCATACCCCTCTCCACTCGAGAGGAAGCACGATGGTCCCGCCCACATCCAGAGGAGACCCGTTTCCCCCTCGTAGCTCGAGATGAGGGATCCTTTCCCTGCTTTCAACGGGAAAGAATTCCCGGCGTTCCCGTCGCATCTCAAGAGGAGGCACTCTCAACAGGAAAGGCGAGAGGAACTCCATGGTCGTACCACCATTCCAAGAGTCCCCCAGATGTCTCAGTCCATTCCAGAGGAACCTCTTTGCCCTGCACTGGCTCATCTTTCACGCCGAGGATCAAATCACACCACGGTGGCCCCTGGGACAGCCCTGTGGGAAAGCCTCGAGGGAAAGCCTCGAGGGAAAATCACAGATCCTTTGATCCACGCGACGGGAAGCGTGACATTGCTGCTACAGCCTGGAAGGAAAGCGCACGTGCATGCCCCCACTCGAGACGAGGCCTGACTCCCCTGGGGAGACTCCAGAAGTATCCAAAGATCCATGTCAGCCCCTGCGAGGAATCCTCGGTTCCGGCCCTGACTCCACACAAGGTTTTTGGCCCCGGTATCCACGGGAGAGGAATCCCGAGAGGCCCCATAGCAACTCGCATGGGGAGTGGCCTCTCCTGAGGCCACCAGGGCGGGTCCCTGAGGTCCCCGTCGTAACTCGAGAACACCTGCCGCAACACGAGAAAATCCAGGAAGTTCTCCCTTCCAGGCGAGATGAGGCCTATTTACGATGAGGCGTCTGGAGACTAATGACACCTAACCTCTGGAACTTCGAAAGGGTCTTTCACAACCTTGCTGCAACTCAAGAAATTCACCGCCATACCCGTCTCCACTCGAGAGGAAGCACGATGGTCCCGCCCACATCCAGAGGAGCCCCGTTTCCCCCTCGTAGCTCGAGATGAGGGATCCTTTCCCTGCTTTCAACGGGAAAGAATTCCCGGCATTCCCGTCGCATCTCAAGAGGAGGCACTCTCAACAGGAAAGGCGAGAGGAACTCCATGGTCGTACCAACATTCCAAGAGTCCCCCAGATATCTCAGTCCATTCCAGAGGAACCTCTTTGCCCTGCACTGGCTCATCTTTAACGCCGAGGATTGACTCACACCACGGTGGCACGTGGGACAGCCCTGTGGGAAAGCCTCGAGGGAAAGCTTCGAGGGAATACCACAGATCCTTTGATCCACGCGACGGGAAGCGTGACATTGATGCTACAGCATGGAAGGAAAGCGCACGTGCATGCCCCCACTCGAGACGAGGCCTGACTCCCCTGGGGAGACTCCAGAAGTACACAAAGATCCATGTCAGCCCCTGAGAGGAATCCTCGGTTCCGGCCCTGACTCCACACAAGGATTTTGGCCCCGGTATCGACGGGAGAGGAATCCCGAGAGGCCCCCTAGCAACTCGCATGGGGACTGGCCTCTCCTGAGGGCACCAGTGCGGGTCCCTGAGGTCCCCGTCGTAACTCGAGAACACCTGCCGCATCTCGAGAAAATCCAGGAAGTTCTCCCTTCCAGGCGAGATGAGGCCTATTACCGATGAGGCGTCTGGAGACAAATGACACCTAACCTCTAGAACTTCTAAAGGGTCTTTCACACCCTTGCTGCAACTCAAGAAGTTCACCCCCATACCCGTCTCCACTCGAGAGGAAGCACGATGGTCCCGCCCACATCCAGAGGAGCCCCGTTTCCCCCTCGTAGCTCGAGATGAGGGATCCTTTCCCTGCTTTCAACGGGAAAGAATTCCCGGCTTTCCCGTCGCATCTCAAGAGGAGGCACTCTCAACAGGAAAGGCGAGAGGAACTCCATGGTCGTACCACCATTCCAAGAGTCCCCCAGATGTCTCAGTCCATTCCAGAGGAACCTCTTTGCCCTGACTGGCTCATCTTTCATGCCGAGGATCGACTCACACCACGGTGGCACGTGGGACAGCCCTGTGGGAAAGCCTCTCGGGAAAGCCTCGAGGGAAAACCACAGATCCTTTATTCTACGCGACGGGAAGGGTGACATTGCTGCTACAGCCTGGAAGGAAAGCGCACGTGCATGCCCCGACTCGAGACGAGGCCTGACTCCCCTGGGGAGACTCCAGAAGTACCCAAAGATCCATGTCAGCCCCTGAGAGGAATCATCGGTTCCGGCCCTGACTCCACACAAGGTTTTTGGCCCCGGTATCGACGGGAGAGGAAACCCGAGAGGCCCTCTAGCAACTCGCATGGGGACTGGCCTTCCTGAGGCCACCAGGGCGGGTCCCTGAGGTCCCCGTCGTAACTCGAGAACACCTGCCGCAACTCGAGAAAATCCAGGAAGTTCTCCCTTCCAGGCGAGATGAGGCCTATTTCCGATGAGGCGTCTGGAGACTAATGACACCTAACCTCTGGAACTTCGAAAGGGTCTTTCACACCCTTGCTGCAACTCAAGAAGTTCACCGCCATACCCGTCTCGACTCGAGAGGAAGCACGATGGTCCCGCCCACATCCAGAGGAGCCCCGTTTCCCACTCGTAGTTCGAGATGAGGGATCCTTTCCCTGCTTTCAAAGTGAAAGAATCCCGGCGTTCCCGTCGCATCTCAAGAGGAGGCACTCTCAACAGGAAAGGCGAGAGGAACTCCATTGTCGAACCACCATTCCAAGAGTCCCCCAGATGTCACAGTCCATTCCAGAGGAACCTCTTTGGCCTGCACTGGCTCATCTTTCACGCCGAGGATCGACTCACACCACGGTGGCATGTGGGACAGCCCTGTGGGAAAGCCTCTCGGGAAAGCCTCGAGGGAAAAACCCAGATCCTTTGATCCACGCGACGGGATGCGTGACATTGCTGCTAAAGCCTGGAAGGAAAGCGCACGTGCATTCCCCCACGAGAGACGAGGCCTGACTCCCCTGGGAAGACTCCAGAAGTACCCAAATATCCATGTCAGCCCATGAGAGGAATCCTCGGTTCCGGCCCTGAATCCACACAAGGTTTTTGGCCCCGGTATCGAAGGGAGAGGAATCCCGAGAGGCCCCCTAGCAACTCGCATGGGGACTGGCCTTTCCTGAGGCCACCAGGGTGGGTCCCTGAGGTCCCCATCATACCTCGAGAACACCTGCCGCAAATCGAGAAAATCCAGGAAGTTCTCCCTTCCAGGTGAGATGAGGCCTATTTCCGATGAGGCGTCTGGAGACTAATGACACCTAACCTCTGGAACTTCGAAAGGGTCTTTCACACCCTTGCTGCTCTCAAGGAGTTCACCGCCATACCCCTCTCCACTCGAGAGGAAGCACGATGGTCCCGCCCACATCCAGAGGAGCCCCGTTTCCCCCTCGTAGCTCGAGATGAGGGATCCTTTCCCTGCTTTCAACGGGAAAGAATTCCCGGCGTTCCCGTCGCATCTCAAGAGGAGGCACTCTCAACAGGAAAGGCGAGAGGAACTCCATGGTCGTACCACCAATCCAAGAGTCCCCCAGATGTCTCAGTCCATTCCAGAGGAACCTCTTTGCCCAGAACTGGCTCATCTTTCACGCCGAGGATCGACTCACACCACGGTGGCACGTGGGACAGCCCTGTGGGAAAGCCTCGAGGGAAAGCCTCGAGGGAAAACCACAGATCCTTTGATCCACGCGACAGGAAGCGTGACATTGCTGCTACAGCCTGGAAGGAAAGTACACGTGCATGCCCCCACTCGAGACGAGGCCTGTCTCCCCTGGGGAGACTCCAGAAGTACCCAAAGATCCATATTAGCCCCTGAGAGGAATCCTCGGTTCCGGCCCTGACTCCACACAAGGTTTTTGGCCCCGGTATCGACGGGAGAGGAATTCCGAGAGGCCCCCTAGCAACTCGCATGGGGACTGGCCTCTCCTGAGGCCACCAGGGCGTGTTCCTGAGGTCCCCGTCGTAACTCGAGAACACCTGCCGCAACTCGAGAAAATCCAGGAAGTTCTCCCTTCCAGGCGAGATGAGGCCTATTTCCGATGAGGCGTCTGGAGACTAATGACACCTAACCTCTGGAACTTCGAAAGGGTCTTTCACACCCTTGCTGCAACTCAAGATGTTCACCGCAATACCCGTCTCCACTCGAGAGGAAGCACGATGGTCCCGCCCACTTCCAGAGGAGACCCGTTTCCCCCTCTGAGCTCGAGATGTGGGATCCTTTCCCTGCTTTCAACGGGAAAGAATTCCCGGCGTTCCCGTCGCATCTCAAGAGGAGGCACTCTCAACAGGAAAGGCGAGAGGAACTCCATGGTCGTACCACCATTCCAAGAGTCCCCCAGATGTCTCAGTCCATTCCAGAGGAACCTCTTTGCCCTGCACTGGCTCATCTTTCACGCCGAGGATCAAATCACACCACGGTGGCCCCTGGGACAGCCCTGTGGGAAAGCCTCGAGGGAAAGCCTCGAGGGAAAATCACAGATCCTTTGATCCACGCGACGGGAAGCGTGACATTGCTGCTACAGCCTGGAAGGAAAGCGCACGTGCATGCCCCCACTCGAGACGAGGCCTGACTCCCCTGGGGAGACTCCAGAAGTATCCAAAGATCCATGTCAGCCCCTGCGAGGAATCCTCGGTTCCGGCCCTGACTCCACACAAGGTTTTTGGCCCCGGTATCCACGGGAGAGGAATCCCGAGAGGCCCCATAGCAACTCGCATGGGGAGTGGCCTCTCCTGAGGCCACCAGGGCGGGTCCCTGAGGTCCCCGTCGTAACTCGAGAACACCTGCCGCAACACGAGAAAATCCAGGAAGTTCTCCCTTCCAGGCGAGATGAGGCCTATTTACGATGAGGCGTCTGGAGACTAATGACACCTAACCTCTGGAACTTCGAAAGGGTCTTTCACAACCTTGCTGCAACTCAAGAAATTCACCGCCATACCCGTCTCCACTCGAGAGGAAGCACGATGGTCCCGCCCACATCCAGAGGAGCCCCGTTTCCCCCTCGTAGCTCGAGATGAGGGATCCTTTCCCTGCTTTCAACGGGAAAGAATTCCCGGCATTCCCGTCGCATCTCAAGAGGAGGCACTCTCAACAGGAAAGGCGAGAGGAACTCCATGGTCGTACCAACATTCCAAGAGTCCCCCAGATATCTCAGTCCATTCCAGAGGAACCTCTTTGCCCTGCACTGGCTCATCTTTAACGCCGAGGATTGACTCACACCACGGTGGCACGTGGGACAGCCCTGTGGGAAAGCCTCGAGGGAAAGCCTCGAGGGAAAACCACAGATCCTTTGATCCACGCCACGGGAATCGTGACATTGCTGCTACAGCCTGGAAGGAAAGCGCACGTGCATGCCCCCACTCGAGACGAGGCCTGACTCCCCTGGGGAGACTCCAGAAGTACCCAAAGATCCATGTCAGCCCCTGAGAGGAATCCTCGGTTCCGTCCCTGACTCCACACAAGGTTTTTGGCCCCGGTATGGACGGGAGAGGAATCCCGAGAGGCCCCCTAGCAACTCGCATGGGGACTGGCCTCTCCTGAGGCCACCAGGGCGGGTCCCTGAGGTCCCCGTCGTAACTCGAGAACACCTGCCGCAACTCGAGAAAATCCAGGAAGTTCTCCCTTCCAGGCGAGATGAGGCCTATTTCCGATGAGGCGTCTGGAGACTAATGACACCTAACCTCTGGAACTTCGAAAGGGTCTTTCACACCCTTGATGCAACTCAAGAAGTTCACCGCCATACCCGTCTCCACACGAGAGGAAGCACGATGGTCCCGCCCACATCCAGAGGAGCCCCGTTTCCGCCTCGTAGCTCGAGATGAGGGATCCTTTCCCTGCTTTCAACGGGAAAGAATTTCCGGCGTTCCCGTCGCATCTCAAGAGGAGGCACTCTTAACAGGAAAGGCGAGAGGAACTCCATGGTCTTACCACCATTCCAAGAGTCCCCCAGATGTCTCAGTCCATTCCAGAGGAACCTCTTCGCCCTGCACTGGCTCATCTTTCACGCCGAGGATCGACTCACACCACGGTGGCACGTGGGACAGCCCTGTGGGAAAGCCTCGAGGGAAAGCCTCGAAGGAAAACCACAGATCCTTTGATCCACGCCACGGGAAGCGTGACATTGCTGCTACAGCCTGGAAGGAAAGTGCACGTGCATGCCCCGACTTGAGACGAGGCCTGACTCCCCTGGGGAGACTCCAGAAGTACCCAAAGATCCATGTCAGCCCATGAGAGGAATCCTCGGTTCCGGCCCTGAATCCACACAAGGTTTTTGGCCCCGGTATCGAAGGGAGAGGAATCCCGAGAGGCCCCCTAGCAACTCGCATGGGGACTGGCCTTTCCTGAGGCCACCAGGGTGGGTCCCTGAGGTCCCCATCATACCTCGAGAACACATGCCGCAACTCGAGAAAATCCAGGAAGTTCTCCCTTCCAGGTGAGATGAGGCCTATTTCCGATGAGGCGTCTGGAGACTAATGACACCTAACCTCTGGAACTTCGAAAGGGTCTTTCACACCCTTGCTGCTCTCAAGGAGTTCACCGCCATACCCCTCTCCACTCGAGAGGAAGCACGATGGTCCCGCCCACATCCAGAGGAGCCCCGTTTCCCCCTCGTAGGTCGAGA
The DNA here is from genome assembly GCF_032405125.1 of Capricornis sumatraensis. Classification (NCBI taxonomy): domain Eukaryota; kingdom Metazoa; phylum Chordata; class Mammalia; order Artiodactyla; family Bovidae; genus Capricornis; species Capricornis sumatraensis. Next base: position 1,410,377 of record NW_027184616.1, on the reverse strand, counting down.
TGAGGGATCCTTTCCCTGCTTTCAACGGGAAAGAATTCCCGGCGTTCCCGTCGCATCTCAAGAGAAGGCACTCTCAACAGGAAAGGCGAGAGGAACTCCATGGTCGTACCACCATTCCAAGAGTCCCCCAGATGTCTCAGTCCATTCCAGAGGAACCTCTTTGCCCAGAACTGGCTCATCTTTCACGCCGAGGATCGACTCACACCACGGTGGCACGTGGGACAGCCCTGTGGGAAAGCCTCGAGGGAAAGCCTCGAGGGAAAACCACAGATCCTTTGATCCTCGCGACAGGAAGCGTGACATTGCTGCTACAGCCTGGAAGGAAAGTACACGTGCATGCCCCCACTCGAGACGAGGCCTGTCTCCCTGGGGAGACTCCAGAAGTACCCAAAGATCCATATCAGCCCCTGAGAGGAATCCTCGGTTCCGGCCCTGACTCCACACAAGGTTTTTGGCCCCGGTATCGACGGGAGAGGAATTCCGAGAGGCCCCCTAGCAACTCGCATGGGGACTGGCCTCTCCTGAGGCCACCAGGGCGTGTTCCTGAGGTCCCCGTCGTAACTCGAGAACACCTGCCGCAACTCGAGAAAATCCAGGAAGTTCTCCCTTCCAGGCGAGATGAGGCCTATTTCCGATGAGGCGTCTGGAGACTAATGACACCTAACCTCTGGAACTTCGAAAGGGTCTTTCACACCCTTGCTGCAACTCAAGATGTTCACCGCAATACCCGTCTCCACTCGAGAGGAAGCACGATGGTCCCGCCCACTTCCAGAGGAGACCCGTTTCCCCCTCTGAGCTCGAGATGTGGGATCCTTTCCCTGCTTTCAACGGGAAAGAATTCCCGGCGTTCCCGTCGCATCTCAAGAGGAGGCACTCTCAACAGGAAAGGCGAGAGGAACTCCATGGTCGTACCACCATTCCAAGAGTCCCCCAGATGTCTCAGTCCATTCCAGAGGAACCTCTTTGCCCTGCACTGGCTCATCTTTCACGCCGAGGATCGAATCACACCACGGTGGCCCCTGGGACAGCCCTGTGGGAAAGCCTCGAGGGAAAGCCTCGAGGGAAAATCACAGATCCTTTGATCCACGCGACGGGAAGCGTGACATTGCTGCTACAGCCTGGAAGGAAAGCGCACGTGCATGCCCCCACTCGAGACGAGGCCTGACTCCCCTGGGGAGACTCCAGAAGTATCCAAAGATCTATGTCAGCCCCTGAGAGGAATCCTCGGTTCCGGCCCTGACTCCACACAAGGTTTTTGGCCCCGGTATCGACGGGAGAGGAATCCCGAGAGGCCCCCTAGCAACTCGCATGGGGAGTGGCCTCTCCTGAGGCCACCAGGGCGGGTCCCTGAGGTCCCCGACGTAACTCGAGAACACCTGCCGCAACACGAGAAAATCCAGGAAGTTCTCCTTTCCAGGCGAGATGAGGCCTATTTACGATGAGGCGTCTGGAGACTAATGACACCTAACCTCTGGAACTTCGAAAGGGTCTTTCACAACCTTGCTGCAACTCAAGAAATTCACCGCCATACCCGTCTCCACTCGAGAGGAAGCACGATGGTCCCGCCCACATCCAGAGGAGCCCCGTTTCCCCCTCGTAGCTCGAGATGAGGGATCCTTTCCCTGCTTTCAACGGGAAAGAATTCCCGGCATTCCCGTCGCATCTCAAGAGGAGGCACTCTCAACAGGAAAGGCGAGAGGAACTCCATGGTCGTACCAACATTCCAAGAGTCCCCCAGATATCTCAGTCCATTCCAGAGGAACCTCTTTGCCCTGCACTGGCTCATCTTTAACGCCGAGGATTGACTCACACCACGGTGGCACGTGGGACAGCCCTGTGGGAAAGCCTCGAGGGAAAGCCTCGAGGGAAAACCACAGATCCTTTGATCCACGCCACGGGAATCGTGACATTGCTGCTACAGCCTGGAAGGAAAGCGCACGTGCATGCCCCCACTCGAGACGAGGCCTGACTCCCCTGGGGAGACTCCAGAAGTACCCAAAGATCCATGTCAGCCCCTGAGAGGAATCCTCGGTTCCGGCCCTGACTCCACACAAGGTTTTTGGCCCCGGTATCGACGGGAGAGGAAACCCGAGAGGCCCCCTAGCAACTCGCATGGGGACTGGCCTCTCCTGAGGCCACCAGGGCGGGTCCCTGAGGTCCCCGTCGTAACTCGAGAACACCTGCCGCAACTCGAGAAAATCCAGGAAGTTCTCCCTTCCAGGCGAGATGAGGCCTATTTCCGATGAGGCGTCTGGAGACTAATGACACCTAACCTCTGGAACTTCGAAAGGGTCTTTCACACCCTTGATGCAACTCAAGAAGTTCACCGCCATACCCGTCTCCACACGAGAGGAAGCACGATGGTCCCGCCCACATCCAGAGGAGCCCCGTTTCCCCCTCGTAGCTCGAGATGAGGGATCCTTTCCCTGCTTTCAACGGGAAAGAATTTCCGGCGTTCCCGTCGCATCTCAAGAGGAGGCACTCTTAATAGGAAAGGCGAGAGGAACTCCATGGTCTTACCACCATTCCAAGAGTCCCCCAGATGTCTCAGTCCATTCCAGAGGAACCTCTTTGCCCTGCACTGGCTCATCTTTCACGCCGAGGATCGACTCACACCACGGTGGCACGTGGGACAGCCCTGTGGGAAAGCCTCGAGGGAATGCCTCGAAGGAAAACCACAGATCCTTTGATCCACGCCACGGGAAGCGTGACATTGCTGCTACAGCCTGGAAGGAAAGTGCACGTGCATGCCCCGACTTGAGACGAGGCCTGACTCCCCTGGGGAGACTCCAGAAGTACCCAAAGATCCATGTCAGCCCCTGAGAGGAATCCTCGGTTCCGGCCCTGACTCCACACAAGGTTTTTGGCCCCGGTATCGATGGGAGAGGAATCCCGAGAGGCCCCCTAGCAACTCGCATGGGGACTGGCCTTTCCTGAGGCCACCAGGGCGGGTCCCTGAGGTCCCCGTCGTTACTCGAGAACACCTGCCGCAACTCGAGAAATCCAGGAAGTTCTCCCTTCCAGGCGAGATGAGGCCTATTTCCGATGAGGCGTCTGGAGACTAATGACACCTAACCTCTGGAACTTCGAAAGGGTCTTTCACACCCTTTCTGCAACTCAAGAAGTTCACCGCCATACCCGTCTCCACTCGAGAGGAAGCACGATGGTCCCGCCCACATCCAGAGGAGCCCCGTTTCCCCCTCGTAGCTCGAGATGAGGGATCCTTTCCCTGCTTTCAACGGGAAAAAATTAGAGGCGTTCCCGTCGCATCTCAAGAGGAGGCACTCTCAACAGGAAAGGCGAGAGGAACTCCATGGTGGAACCACCATTCCAAGAGTCCCCCAGATGTCTCAGTCCATTCCAGAGGAACCTCTTTGCCCTGCACTGGCTCATCTTTCACGCCGAGGATCGACTCACACCACGGTGGCACGTGGGACAGCCCTGTGCGAAAGCCTCGAGGGAAAACCCCAGATCCTTTGATCCACGCGACGGGATGCGTGACATTGCTGCTACAGCCTGGAAGGAAAGCGCACATGCATTCCCCCACTAGAGACGAGGCCTGACTCCCCTGGGGAGACTCCAGAAGTACCCAAAGATCCATGTCAGCCCATGAGAGGAATCCTCGGTTCCGGCCCTGAATCCACACAAGGTTTTTGGCCCTGGTATCGAAGGGAGAGGAATCCCGAGAGGCCCCCTATCAACTCGCATGGGGACTGGCCTTTCCTGAAGCCACCAGGGTGGGTCCCTGAGGTCCCCGTCGTAACTCGAAAACACCTGCCGCAACTCGAGAAAATCCAGGAAGTTCTCCCTTCCAGGTGAGATGAGGCCTATTTCCGATGAGGCGTCTGGAGACTAATGACACCTAACCTCTGGAACTTCGAAAGGGTCTTTCACACCCTTGCTGCTCTCAAGGAGTTCACCGCCATACCCCTCTCCACTCGAGAGGAAGCACGATGGTGCCGCCCACATCCAGAGGGGCCCCGTTTCCCCCTCGTAGCTCGAAATGAGGGATCCTTTAACTGCTTTCAACTGGAAAGAATTCCCGGCGTTCCCATCGCATCTCAAGAGGAGGCACTCTCAACAGGAAAGGCGAGAAGAACTCCATGGTCGAACCACCATTCCAAGAGTCCCCCAGATGTCTCAGTCCATTCCAGAGGAACCTCTTTGCCCTGCACTGGCTCATCTTTCACGGCGAGGATCGACTCACACCACGGTGGCACGTGGGACAGCCCTGTGCGAAAGCCTCGAGGGAAAACCCCAGATCCTTTGATCCATGCGACGGGAAGCGTGACATTGCTGCTACAGCCTGGAAGGAAAGCGCACGTGCATGCCCCCACTCGAGACGAGGCCTGACTCCCCTGGGGAGACTCCAGAAGTACCCAAAGATCCATGTCAGCCCCTGAGAGGAATCCTCGGTTCCGGCCCTGACTCCACACAAGGTTTTTGGCCCCGGTATCGACGGGAGAGGAATCCCGAGAGGCCCCCTAGCAACTCGCATGGGGACTGGCCTCTCCTGAGGCCACCAGGGCGGGTGCCTGAGGTCCCCGTCGTAACTCGAGAACACCTGCCGCAACTCGAGAAAATCCAGGAAGTTCTTCCTTCCAGGCGAGATGAGGCCTATTTCCGATGAGGCGTCTGGAGACTAATGACACCTAACCTCTGGAACTTCGAAAGGGTCTTTCACACCCTTTCTGCAACTCAAGAAGTTCACCGCCATACCCGTCTCCACTCGAGAGGAAGCACGATGGTCCCGCCCACATCCAGAGGAGCCCCGTTTCCCCCTCGTAGCTCGAGATGAGGGATCCTTTCCCTGCTTTCAATGGGAAAAAATTAGCGGCGTTCCCGTCGCATCTCAAGAGGAGGCACTCTCAACAGGAAAGGCGAGAGGAACTCCATGGTGGAACCACCATTCCAAGAGTCCCCCAGATGTCTCAGTCCATTTCAGAGGAACCTCTTTGCCCTGCACTGGCTCATCTTTCACGCCGAGGATCGACTCACACCATGGTGGCACGTGGGACAGCCCTGTGCGAAAGCCTCGAGGGAAAACCCCAGATCCTTTGATCCACGCGACGGGATGCGTGACATTGCTGCTACAGCCTGGAAGGAAAGCGCACGTGCATGCCCCCACTCGAGACGAGGCCTGACTCCCCTGGGGAGACTCCAGAAGTACCCAAAGATCCATGTCAGCCCCTGAGAGGAGTCATCGGTTCCGGCCCTGACTCCACACAAGGTTTTTGGCCCCGGTATCGACGGGAGAGGAAACCCGAGAGGCCCCCTAGCAACTCGCATGTGTACTGGCCTTCCTGAGGCCACCAGGGCGGGTCCCTGAGGTCCCCGTCGTACCTCGAGAACACCTGCCGCAACTCGAGAAAATCCAGGGAGTTCTCCCTTCCAGGCGAGATGAGGCCTATTTCCGATGAGGCGTCTGGAGACTAATGACACCTAACCTCTGGAAAGTCGAAAGGGTCTTTTACACCCTTGCTGCAACTCAAGAAGTTCACTGCCATACCCGTCTCCACTCGAGAGGAAGCACGATGGTCCCGCCCACATCCAGAGGAGACCCGTTTTCCCCTCGTAGCTCGAGATGAGGGATCCTTTCCTTGCTTTCAACGGGAAAGAATTCCCGGCGTTTCCGTCGCATCTCAAGAGGAGGCACTCTCAACAGGAAAGGCGAGAGGAACTCCATGGTCGAACCACCATTCCAAGAGTCCCCCAGATGTCTCAGTCCATTCCAGAGGAACCTCTTTGCCCTGCACTGGCTCATCTTTCACGCCGAGGATTGACTCACACCACGGTGGCACGTGGGACAGCCCTGTGGGAAAGCCTCGAGTGAAAGCCTCGAGGGAAAAACCCAGATCTTTTGATCCACGCGATGGGATGCGTGACATTGCTGCTACAGCCTGGAAGGAAAGCGCACGTGCATTCCCCCACTCGAGACGAGGCCTGACTCCCCTGGGGAGACTCCAGAAGTACCCAAAGATCCATGTCAGCCCATGAGAGGAATCCTCGGTTCCCGCCCTGAATCCACACAAGGTTTTTGGCCCCGGTATTGAAGGGAGAGGAATCCCGAGAGGCCCCCTAGCAACTCGCATGGGGACTGGCCTTTCCTGAGGCCACCAGGGTGGGTCCCTGAGGTCCCCGTCGTAACTCGAGAACACCTGCCGCAACTCGAGAAAATCCAGGAAGTTCTCCCTTCCAGGTGAGATGAGGCCTATTTCCGATGAGGCGTCTGGAGACTAATGACACCTAACCTCTGGAACTTCGAAAGGGTCTTTCACACCCATGCTGCTCTCAAGGAGTTCACCGCCATACCCCTCTCCACTCGAGAGGAAGCACGATGGTCCCGCCCACATCCAGAGGAGCCCCGTTTCCCCCTCGTAGCTCGAAATGAGGGATCCTTTCCCTGCTTTCAACGGGAAAGAATTCCCGGCGTTCCCATCGCATCTCAAGAGGAGGCACTCTCAACAGGAAAGGCGAGAAGAACTCCATGGTCGAACCACCATTCCAAGAGTCCCCCAGATGTCTCAGTCCATTCCAGAGGAACCTCTTTGCCCTGCACTGCCTCATCTTTCACGCCGAGGATCGACTCACACCACGGTGGCACGTGGGACAGCCCTGTGCGAAAGCCTCGAGGGAAAACCCCAGATCCTTTGATCCACGCGACGGGAAGCGTGACATTGCTGCTACAGCCTGGAAGAAAAGCGCACGTGCATGCCCCCACTCGAGACGAGGCCTGACTCCCCTGGGGAGACTCCAGAAGTACCCAAAGTTCCTTGTCAGCCCGTGAGAGGAATGCTCGGTTCCGGCCCTGACTCCACACAAGGTTTTTGGCCCCGGTATCGATGGGAGAGGAAGAGAGGCCCCCTAGCAACTCGCATGGGGACTGGCCTCTCCTGAGGCCACCAGGGCGGGTCCCTAAGGTCCCCGTCGTAACTCGAGAACACCTGCCGCAACTCGAGAAAATCCAGGAAGTTCTCTCTTCCAGGCGAGATGAGGCCTATTTCCCATGAGGCGTCTGGACACTAATGACACCTAACCTCTGGAACTTCGAAAGGGTCTTTCACACCCTTGCTGCAACTCAAGAAGTTCAGCGCCATACCCGTCTCCACTCGAAAGGAATCACGATGGTCCCGCCCACATCCAGAGTTGACCCGTTTCCCCCTCGTAGCTCGAGATGAGGGATCCTTTCCCTGCTTTCAACGGGAAAGAATTCCCGGCGTTCCCGTCGCATCTCAAGAGGAGGCACTCTCAACAGAAAAGGCCAGAGGAACTCCATGGTCGTACCACCATTCCACGAGTCGCACAGATGTCTCAGTCCATTCCAGAGGAACCTCTTTGCCCTGCACTGGCTCATCTTTCACGCCGAGGATCGACTCACACCACGGTGGTACGTGGGACAACCCTGTGGGAAAGCCTCGAGGGAAATCCTCGAGGGAAAACCACAGATCCTTTGATCCATGCGACGGGAAGCGTGACATTGCTGCTACAGCCTGGAAGGAAAGCGCACGTGCATGCCCCCACTCGAGACGAGGCCTGACTCCCCTGGGGAGACTCCAGAAGTACCCAAAAATCCATGTCAGCCCCTGAGAGGAATCATCGGTTCTGGCCCTGACTCCACACAAGGTTTTTGGCCCCGGTATCGACGGGAGAGGAAACCCGAGAGGCCCCCTAGCAACTCGCATGGGGACTGGCCTTCCTGAGGCCACCAGGGCGGGTCCCTGAGGTCTCCGTCGTAACTCGAGAACACCTGCCGCAACTCGAGAAAATCCAGGGAGTTCTCCATTCCAGGCGAGATGAGGCCTATTTCCCATGAGGCGTCTGGACACTAATGACACCTAACCTCTGGAACTTCGAAAGGGTCTTTCACACCCTTTCTGCAACTCAAGAAGTTCAGCGCCATACCCGTCTCCACTCGAAAGGAAGCACGATGGTCCTGCCCACATCCAGAGGAGACCCGTTTTCCCCTCGTAGCTCGAGATGAGGGATCCTTTCCTTGCTTTCAATGGGAAAGAATTCCCGGCGTTCCCGTCGTATCTCAAGAGGAGGCACTCTCAACAGGAAAGGCGAGAGGAACTCCATGGTCGTACCACCATTCCAAGAGTCCCCCAGATGTCTCAGTCCATTCCAGAGGAACCTCTTTGCCCTGCACTGGCTCATCTTTCACGCCGAGGATCGACTCACACCACGGTGGTCCGTGGGACAGCCCGGTGGGAAAGCCTCGAGGGAAAGCCTCGAGGGAAAACCACAGATCCTTTGATCCATGCGACGGGAAGCGTGACATTGCTGCTACAGCCTGGAAGGAAAGCGCACGTGCATGCCCCCACTCGAGACGAGGCCTGACTCCCCTGGGGAGACTCCAGAAGTACCCAAAGATCCATGTCAGCCCCTGAGAGGAGTCATCGGTTCCGGCCCTGACTCCACACAAGGTTTTTGGCCCCGGTATCGACGGGAGAGGAAACCCGAGAGGCCCCCTAGCAACTCGCATGGGTACTGGCCTTCCTGAGGCCACCAGGGCGGGTCCCTGAGGTCCCCGTCGTAACTCGAGAACACCTGCCGCAACTCGAGAAAATCCAGGGAGTTCTCCCTTCCAGGCGAGATGAGGCCTATTTCCGATGAGGCGTCTGGAGACTAATGACACCTAACCTCTGGAACTTCGAAAGGGTCTTTCACACCCTTTCTACAACTCAAGAAGTTCACCGCCATACCCGTCTCCACTCGAGAGGAAGCACGATGGTCCCGCCCACATCCAGAGGAGCCCCGTTTCCCCCTCGTAGCTCGAGATGAGGGATCCTTTCCCTGCTTTCAACGGGAAAAAATTAGCGGCGTTCCCGTCGCATCTCAAGAGGAGGCACTCTCAACAGGAAAGGCGAGAGGAACTCCATGGTGGAACCACAATTCCAAGAGTCCCCCAGATGTCTCAGTCCATTTCAGAGGAACCTCTTTGCCCTGCACTGGCTCATCTTTCACGCCGAGGATCGACTCACACCATGGTGGCACGTGGGACAGCCCTGTGCGAAAGCCTCGAGGGAAAACCCCAGATCCTTTGATCCACGCGACGGGATGCGTGACATTGCTGCTACAGCCTGGAAGGAAAGCGCACGTGCATGCCCCCACTCGAGACGAGGCCTGACTCCCCTGGGGAGACTCCAGAAGTACCCAAAGATCCATGTCAGCCCCTGAGAGGAGTCATCGGTTCCGGCCCTGACTCCACACAAGGTTTTTGGCCCCGGTATCGACGGGAGAGGAAACCCGAGAGGCCCCCTAGCAACTCGCATGGGTACTGGCCTTCCTGAGGCCACCAGGGCGGGTCCCTGAGGTCCCCGTCGTAACTCGAGAACACCTGCCGCAACTCGAGAAAATCCAGGGAGTTCTCCCTTCCAGGCGAGATGAGGCCTATTTCCGATGAGGCGTCTGGAGACTAATGACACCTAACCTCTGGAAAGTCGAAAGGGTCTTTTACACCCTTGCTGCAACTCAAGAAGTTCACTGCCATACCCGTCTCCACTCGAGAGGAAGCACGATGGTCCCGCCCACATCCAGAGGAGACCCGTTTTCCCCTCGTAGCTCGAGATGAGGGATCCTTTCCTTGCTTTCAACGGGAAAGAATTCCCGGCGTTTCCGTCGCATCTCAAGAGGAGGCACTCTCAACAGGAAAGGCGAGAGGAACTCCATGGTCGAACCACCATTCCAAGAGTCCCCCAGATGTCTCAGTCCATTCCAGAGGAACCTCTTTGCCCTGCACTGGCTCATCTTTCACGCCGAGGATTGACTCACACCACGGTGGCACGTGGGACAGCCCTGTGGGAAAGCCTCGAGTGAAAGCCTCGAGGGAAAAACCCAGATCTTTTGATCCACGCGATGGGATGCGTGACATTGCTGCTACAGCCTGGAAGGAAAGCGCACGTGCATTCCCCCACTCGAGACGAGGCCTGACTCCCCTGGGGAGACTCCAGAAGTACCCAAAGATCCATGTCAGCCCATGAGAGGAATCCTCGTTTCCCGCCCTGAATCCACACAAGGTTTTTGGCCCCGGTATTGAAGGGAGAGGAATCCCGAGAGGCCCCCTAGCAACTCGCATGGGGACTGGCCTTTCCTGAGGCCACCAGGGTGGGTCCCTGAGGTCCCCGTCGTAACTCGAGAACACCTGCCGCAACTCGAGAAAATCCAGGAAGTTCTCCCTTCCAGGTGAGATGAGGCCTATTTCCGATGAGGCGTCTGGAGACTAATGACACCTAACCTCTGGAACTTCGAAAGGGTCTTTCACACCCATGCTGCTCTCAAGGAGTTCACCGCCATACCCCTCTCCACTCGAGAGGAAGCACGATGGTCCCGCCCACATCCAGAGGAGCCCCGTTTCCCCCTCGTAGCTCGAAATGAGGGATCCTTTCCCTGCTTTCAACGGGAAAGAATTCCCGGCGTTCCCATCGCATCTCAAGAGGAGGCACTCTCAACAGGAAAGGCGAGAAGAACTCCATGGTCGAACCACCATTCCAAGAGTCCCCCAGATGTCTCAGTCCATTCCAGAGGAACCTCTTTGCCCTGCACTGCCTCATCTTTCACGCCGAGGATCGACTCACACCACGGTGGCACGTGGGACAGCCCTGTGCGAAAGCCTCGAGGGAAAACCCCAGATCCTTTGATCCACGCGACGGGAAGCGTGACATTGCTGCTACAGCCTGGAAGGAAAGCGCACGTGCATGCCCCCACTCGAGACGAGGCCTGACTCCCCTGGGGAGACTCCAGAAGTACCCAAAGTTCCTTGTCAGCCCGTGAGAGGAATGCTCGGTTCCGGCCCTGACTCCACACAAGGTTTTTGGCCCCGGTATCGATGGGAGAGGAAGAGAGGCCCCCTAGCAACTCGCATGGGGACTGGCCTCTCCTGAGGCCACCAGGGCGGGTCCCTAAGGTCCCCGTCGTAACTCGAGAACACCTGCCGCAACTCGAGAAAATCCAGGAAGTTCTCTCTTCCAGGCGAGATGAGGCCTATTTCCCATGAGGCGTCTGGACACTAATGACACCTAACCTCTGGAACTTCGAAAGGGTCTTTCACACCCTTGCTGCAACTCAAGAAGTTCAGCGCCATACCCGTCTCCACTCGAAAGGAATCACGATGGTCCCGCCCACATCCAGAGTTGACCCGTTTCCCCCTCGTAGCTCGAGATGAGGGATCCTTTCCCTGCTTTCAACGGGAAAGAATTCCCGGCGTTCCCGTCGCATCTCAAGAGGAGGCACTCTCAACAGAAAAGGCCAGAGGAACTCCATGGTCGTACCACCATTCCACGAGTCGCACAGATGTCTCAGTCCATTCCAGAGGAACCTCTTTGCCCTGCACTGGCTCATCTTTCACGCCGAGGATCGACTCACACCACGGTGGTACGTGGGACAGCCCTGTGGGAAAGCCTCGAGGGAAATCCTCGAGGGAAAACCACAGATCCTTTGATCCATGCGACGGGAAGCGTGACATTGCTGCTACAGCCTGGAAGGAAAGCGCACGTGCATGCCCCCACTCGAGACGAGGCCTGACTCCCCTGGGGAGACTCCAGAAGTACCCAAAAATCCATGTCAGCCCCTGAGAGGAATCATCGGTTCTGGCCCTGACTCCACACAAGGTTTTTGGCCCCGGTATCGACGGGAGAGGAAACCCGAGAGGCCCCCTAGCAACTCGCATGGGGACTGGCCTTCCTGAGGCCACCAGGGCGGGTCCCTGAGGTCTCCGTCGTAACTCGAGAACACCTGCCGCAACTCGAGAAAATCCAGGGAGTTCTCCCTTCCAGGCGAGATGAGGCCTATTTCCCATGAGGCGTCTGGAAACTAATGACACCTAACCTCTGGAACTTCGAAAGGGTCTTTCACACCCTTTCTGCAACTCAAGAAGTTCAGCGCCATACCCGTCTCCACTCGAAAGGAAGCACGATGGTCCCGCCCACATCCAGAGGAGACCCGTTTTCCCCTCGTAGCTCGAGATGAGGGATCCTTTCCTTGCTTTCAACGGGAAAGAATTCCCGGCGTTTCCGTCGCATCTCAAGAGGAGGCACTCTCAACAGGAAAGGCGAGAGGAACTCCATGGTCGAACCACCATTCCAAGAGTCCCCCAGATGTCTCAGTCCATTCCAGAGGAACCTCTTTGCCCTGCACTGGCTCATCTTTCACGCCGAGGATTGACTCACACCACGGTGGCCCGTGGGACAGCCCTGTGGGAAAGCCTCGAGTGAAAGCCTCGAGGGAAAAACCCAGATCTTTTGATCCACGCGATGGGATGCGTGACATTGCTGCTACAGCCTGGAAGGAAAGCGCACGTGCATTCCCCCACTCGAGACGAGGCCTGACTCCCCTGGGGAGACTCCAGTGGTACCCAAAGATCCATGTCAGCCCATGAGAGGAATCCTCGGTTCCCGCCCTGAATCCACACAAGGTTTTTGGCCCCGGTATTGAAGGGAGAGGAATCCCGAGAGGCCCCCTAGCAACTCGCATGGGGACTGGCCTTTCCTGAGGCCACCAGGGTGGGTCCCTGAGGTCCCCGTCGTAACTCGAGAACACCTGCCGCAACTCGAGAAAATCCAGGAAGTTCTCCCTTCCAGGTGAGATGAGGCCTATTTCCGATGAGGCGTCTGGAGACTAATGACACCTAACCTCTGGAACTTCGAAAGGGTCTTTCACACCCATGCTGCTCTCAAGGAGTTCACCGCCATACCCCTCTCCACTCGAGAGGAAGCACGATGGTCCCGCCCACATCCAGAGGAGCCCCGTTTCCCCCTCGTAGCTCGAAATGAGGGATCCTTTCCCTGCTTTCAACGGGAAAGAATTCCCGGCGTTCCCATCGCATCTCAAGAGGAGGCACTCTCAACAGGAAAGGCGAGAAGAACTCCATGGTCGAACCACCATTCCAAGAGTCCCCCAGATGTCTCAGTCCATTCCAGAGGAACCTCTTTGCCCTGCACTGCCTCATCTTTCACGCCGAGGATCGACTCACACCACGGTGGCACGTGGGACAGCCCTGTGCGAAAGCCTCGAGGGAAAACCCCAGATCCTTTGATCCACGCGACGGGAAGCGTGACATTGCTGCTACAGCCTGGAAGGAAAGCGCACGTGCATGCCCCCACTCGAGACGAGGCCTGACTCCCCTGGGGAGACTCCAGAAGTACGCAAAGTTCCTTGTCAGCCCGTGAGAGGAATGCTCGGTTCCGGCCCTGACTCCACACAAGGTTTTTGGCCCCGGTATCGATGGGAGAGGAAGAGAGGCCCCCTAGCAACTCGCATGGGGACTGGCCTCTCCTGAGGCCACCAGGGCGGGTCCCTAAGGTCCCCGTCGTAACTCGAGAACACCTGCCGCAACTCGAGAAAATCCAGGAAGTTCTCTCTTCCAGGCGAGATGAGGCCTATTTCCCATGAGGCGTCTGGACACTAATGACACCTAACCTCTGGAACTTCGAAAGGGTCTTTCACACCCTTGCTGCAACTCAAGAAGTTCAGCGCCATACCCGTCTCCACTCGAAAGGAATCACGATGGTCCCGCCCACATCCAGAGTTGACCCGTTTCCCCCTCGTAGCTCGAGATGAGGGATCCTTTCCCTGCTTTCAACGGGAAAGAATTCCCGGCGTTCCCGTCGCATCTCAAGAGGAGGCACTCTCAACAGAAAAGGCCAGAGGAACTCCATGGTGGTACCACCATTCCACGACTCGCACAGATGTCTCAGTCCATTCCAGAGGAACCTCTTTGCCCTGCACTGGCTCATCTTTCACGCCGAGGATCGACTCACACCACGGTGGTACGTGGGACAGCCCTGTGGGAAAGCCTCGAGGGAAATCCTCGAGGGAAAACCACAGATCCTTTGATCCATGCGACGGGAAGCGTGACATTGCTGCTACAGCCTGGAAGGAAAGCGCACGTGCATGCCCCCACTCGAGACGAGGCCTGACTCCCCTGGGGAGACTCCAGAAGTACCCAAAAATCCATGTCAGCCCCTGAGAGGAATCATCGGTTCCGGCCCTGACTCCACACAAGGTTTTTGGCCCCGGTATCGACGGGAGAGGAAACCCGAGAGGCCCCCTAGCAACTCGCATGGGGACTGGCCTTCCTGAGGCCACCAGGGCGGGTCCCTGAGGTCTCCGTCGTAACTCGAGAACACCTGCCGCAACTCGAGAAAATCCAGGGAGTTCTCCCTTCCAGGCGAGATGAGGCCTATTTCCGATGAGGCGTCTGGAGACTAATGACACCTAACCTCTGGAAGGTCGAAAGGGTCTTTCACACCCTTGCTGCAACTCAAGAAGTTCACCGCCATACCCGTCTCCACTCGAGAGGAAGCACGATGGTCCCGCCCACATCCAGAGGAGCCCCGTTTCCCACTCGTAGTTCGAGATGAGGGATCCTTTCCCTGCTTTCAACGGGAAAGAATCCCGGCGTTCCCGTCGCATCTCAAGAGGAGGCACTCTCAACAGGAAAGGCGAGAGGAACTCCATGGTCGAACCACCATTCCAAGAGTCCCCCAGATGTCTCAGTCCATTCCAGAGGAACCTCTTTGCCCTGCACTGGGTCATCTTTCACGCCGAGGATCGACTCACACCACGGTGGCACGTGGGACAGCCCTGTGGGAAAGCCTCGAGGGAAAACCACAGATCCTTTCATCCACGCGACGGGAAGCGAGACATTGCAGCTACAGCCTGGAAGGAAAGCGCACGTGCATGCCCCCACTCGAGACGAGGCCTGACTCCCCTGGGGAGACTCCAGAAGTACCCAAAGATCCATGTCAGCCCCTGAGAGGAATCCTCGGTTCCGGCCCTGACTCCACACAAGGTTTTTGGCCCCGGTATCGATGGGAGAGGAATCCCGAGAGGCCCCCTAGCAACTCGCATGGGGACTGGCCTTCCTGAGGCCACCAGGGCGGGTCCCTGAGTTCTCCGTCGTAACTCGAGAACACCTGCCGCAACTCGAGAAAATCCAGGGAGTTCTCCCTTCCAGGCGAGATGAGGCCTATTTCCGATGAGGCGTCTGGAGACTAATGACACCTAACCTCTGGAAGGTCGAAAGGGTCTTTCACACCCTTGCTGCAACTCAAGAAGTTCACCGCCATAACCGTCTCCACTCGAGAGGAAGCACGATGGTCCCGCCCACATCCAGAGGAGCCCCGTTTCCCACTCGTAGTTCGAGATGAGGGATCCTTTCCCTGCTTTCAACGGGAAAGAATCCCGGCGTTCCCGTCGCATCTCAAGAGGAGGCACTCTCAACAGGAAAGGCGAGAGGAACTCCATGGTCGAACCACCATTCCAAGAGTCCCCCAGATGTCTCAGTCCATTCCAGAGGAACCTCTTTGCCCTGCACTGGCTCATCTTTCACGCCGAGGATCGACTCACACAACGGTGGCACGTGGGACAGCCCTGTGGGAAAGCCTCGAGGGAAAGCCTCGAGGGAAAACCACAGATCCTTTGATCCACGTGACGGGAAGCGTGACATTGCTGCTGTAGCCTGGAAGGAAAGCGCACGTGCATGCCCCCACTCGAGACGAGGCCTGACTCCCCTGGGGAGACTTCAGAAGTACCCAAAGATCCATGTCAGCCCCTGAGAGGAATCCTCGGTTCCGGCCCTGACTCCACACAAGGTTTTTGGCCCCGGTATCGACAGGAGAGGAATCCCGAGAGGACCCCTAGCAACTCGCATGAGGACTGGCCTCTCCTGAGGCCTCCAGGGCGGGTCCCTTAGGTCCCCGTCGTAACTCGAGAACACCTGCCGCAACTCGAGAAAATCCAGGAAGTTCTCCCTTCCAGGCGAGATGAGGCCTATTTCCGATGAGGCGTCTGGAGACTAATGACACCTAACCTCTGGAACTTCGAAAGGGTCTTTCACACCCTTGCTGCAACTCAAGAAGTTCACCGCCATACCCGTCTCCACTCGAGAGGAAGCACGATGGTCCCGCCCACATCCAGAGGAGCCCCGTTTCCCCCTCGTAGCTCGAGATGAGGGATCCTTTCCCTGCTTTCAACGGGAAAGAATTCCCGGCGTTCCCGTCGCATCTCAAGAGGAGGCACTCTCAACAGGAAAGGCGAGAGGAACTCCATGGTCGTACCACCATTCCAAGAGTCCCCCAGATGTCTCACTCCATTCCAGAGGAATCTCTTTGCCCTGCACTGGCTCATCTTTCACGCCGAGGATCGACTCACACCACGGTGGCACGTGGGACAGCCCTGTGGGAAAGCCTCGAGGGAAAGCCTCGAGAGAAAACCACACATCCTTTGATCCACGCCACGGGAAGCGTGACATTGCTGCTACAGCCTGGAAGGAAATCGCACGTGCATGCCCCCACTCGAGACGAGGCCTGACTCCCCTGGGGAGACTCTAGAAGTACCCAAAGATCCATGTCAGCCCCTGAGAGGAATCCTCGGTTCCGGCCCTGACTCCACACAAGGTTTTTGGCCCCAGTATCAACGGGAGAGGAATCCCGAGAGGCCCCCTAGCAACTCGCATGAGGACTGGCCTCTCCTGAGGCCACCAGGGCGGGTCCCTGTGGTCCCGGTCGTGTCTCGAGAACACCTGCCACAACTCGAGAAAATCCAGGAAGTTCTCCCTTCCAGGCGAGATGAGGCCTATTTACGATGAGGCGTCTGGAGACTAATGACACCTAACCTCTGGAACTTCGAAAGGGTCTTTCACACCCTTGCTGCAACTCAAGAAGTTCACCGCCATACCCGTCTCCACTCGAGAGGAAGCACGATGGTCCCGCCCACATCCAGAGGAGCCCCGTTTCCCCCTCGTAGCTCGAGATGAGGGATCCTTTCCCTGCTTTCAACGGGAAAGAATTCCCGGCGTTCCCGTCGCATCTCAAGAGGAGGCACTCTCAACAGGAAAGGCGAGAGGAACTCCATGGTCGTACCACCATTCCAAGAGTCCACCAGATGTCTCAGTCCATTCCAGAGGAATCTCTTTGTCCTGCACTGGTTCATCTTTCACGCCGAGGATCGACTCACACCACGGTGGCACGTGGGACAGCCCTGTGGGAAAGCCTCGAGGGAAAGCCTCGAGGGAAATCCACAGATCCTTTGATCCACGCCACGGGAAGCGTGACATTGCTGCTACAGCCTGGAAGGAAAGCGCACGTGCATGCCCCCACTCGAGACGAGGCCTGACTCCCCTGGGGAGACTCCAGAAGTACCCAAAGATCCAAGTCAGCCCCTGAGAGGAATCCTCGGTTCCGGCCCTGACTCCACACAAGGTTTTTGGCCCCAGTATCGACGGGAGAGGAATCCCGAGAGGCCCCCTAGCAACTCGCATGGGGACTGGCCTCTCCTGAGGCCACCAGGGCGGGTCCCTGAGGTCCCCGTCGTAACTCGAGAACACCTGCCGCAACTCGAGAAAATCCAGGAAGTTCTCCCTTCCAGGCGAGATGAGGCCTATTTCCGATGAGGCGTCTGGAGACTAATGACACCTAACCTCTGGAACTTCGAAAGGGACTTTCACACCCTTGCTGCCACACAAGAAGTTCACCGCCATAACCGTCTCCACTCGAGAGGAAGCACGATGGTCCCGCCCACATCCAGAGGAGCCCCGTTTCCCCCTAGTAACTCGAGATGAGGGATCCTTTCCCTGCTTTCAACGGGAAAGAATTCCCGGCTTTCCCGTCGCATCTCAAGAGGAGGCACTCTCAACAGGAAAGGCGAGAGGAACTCCATGGTCGTACCACCATTCCAAGAGTCCCCCAGATGTCTCAGTCCATTCCAGAGGAACCTCTTTGCCCTGCACTGGCTCATCTTTCACGCCGAGGATCGACTCACACCACGGTGGCACGTGGGACAGCCCTGTGGGAAAGCCTCGAGGGAAAGCCTCGAGGGAAAACCACAGATCCTTTGATCCACGTGACGGGAAGCGTGACATTGCTGCTACAGCCTGGAAGGAGAGCGCACGTGCATGCCCCCACTCGAGACGAGGCCTGACTCCCCTGGGGAGACTCCAGAAGTACCCAAAGATCCATGTCAGCCCCTGAGAGGAATCCTCGGTTCCGGCCCTGACTCCACACAAGGTTTTTGGCCCCGATATCAACGGGAGAGGAATCCCGAGAGGCCCCCTAGCAACTCGCATGAGGACTGGCCTCTCCTGAGGCCACCAGGGCGGGTCCCTGAGGTCCCCGTCGTATCTCGAGAACACCTGCCGCAACTCGAGAAAATCCAGGAAGTTCTCCCTTCCAGGCGAGATGAGGCCTATTTCCGATGAGGCGTCTGGAGACTAATGACACCTAACCTCTGGAACTTCGAAAGGGTCTTTCACACCCTTGCTGCAACTCAAGAAGTTCTCCGCCATACCCGTCTCCACTCGAGAGGAAGCACGATAGTCCCGCCCACATCCAGAGGAGCCCCGTTTCCCCCTCGTAGCTCGAGATGAGGGATCCTTTCCCTGCTTTAAACGGGAACGAATTCCCGGCGTTCCCGTCGCATCTCAAGAGGAGGCACTCTCAACAGGAAAGGCGAGAGGAACTCCATGGTCGTACCACCATTCCAAGAGTCCCCCAGATGTCTCAGTCCATTCCAGAGGAACCTCTTTGCCCTGCACTGGCTCATCTTTCACGCCGAGGATCGACTCACACCACGGTGGCACGTGGGACAGCCCTGTGGGAAAGCCTCGAGGGAAAGCCTCGAGGGAAAACCACAGATCCTTTGATCCACGTGACGGGAAGCGTGACATTGCTGCTGTAGCCTGGAAGGAAAGCGCACGTGCATGCCCCCACTCGAGACGAGGCCTGACTCCCCTGGGGAGACTTCAGAAGTACCCAAAGATCCATGTCAGCCCCTGAGAGGAATCCTCGGTTCCGGCCCTGACTCCACACAAGGTTTTTGGCCCCGGTATCGACAGGAGAGGAATCCCGAGAGGACCCCTAGCAACTCGCATGAGGACTGGCCTCTCCTGAGGCCACCAGGGCGGGTCCCTTAGGTCCCCGTCGTAACTCGAGAACACCTGCCGCAACTCGAGAAAATCCAGGAAGTTCTCCCTTCCAGGCGAGATGAGGCCTATTTCCGATGAGGCGTCTGGAGACTAATGACACCTAACCTCTGGAACTTCGAAAGGGTCTTTCACACCCTTGCTGCAACTCAAGAAGTTCACCGCCATACCCGTCTCCACTCGAGAGGAAGCACGTTGGTCCCGCCCACATCCAGAGGAGCCCCGTTTCCCCCTCGTAGCTCGAGATGAGGGATCCTTTCCCTGCTTTCAACGGGAAAGAATTCCCGGCGTTCCCGTCGCATCTCAAGAGGAGGCACTCTCAACAGGAAAGGCGAGAGGAACTCCATGGTCGTACCACCATTCCAAGAGTCCCCCAGATGTCTCACTCCATTCCAGAGGAATCTCTTTGCCCTGCACTGGCTCATCTTTCACGCCGAGGATCGACTCACACCACGGTGGCACGTGGGACAGCCCTGTGGGAAAGCCTCGAGGGAAAGCCTCGAGGGAAAACCACACATCCTTTGATCCACGCCACGGGAAGCGTGACATTGCTGCTACAGCCTGGAAGGAAATCGCACGTGCATGCCCCCACTCGAGACGAGGCCTGACTCCCCTGGGGAGACTCCAGAAGTACCCAAAGATCCATGTCAGCCCCTGAGAGGAATCCTCGGTTCCGGCCCTGACTCCACACAAGGTTTTTGGCCCCAGTATCAACGGGAGAGGAATCCCGAGAGGCCCCCTAGCAACTCGCATGAGGACTGGCCTCTCCTGAGGCCACCAGGGCGGGTCCCTGTGGTCCCGGTCGTGTCTCGAGAACACCTGCCGCAACTCGAGAAAATCCAGGAAGTTCTCCCTTCCAGGCGAGATGAGGCCTATTTACGATGAGGCGTCTGGAGCCTAATGACACCTAACCTCTGGAACTTCGAAAGGGTCTTTCACACCCTTGCTGCAACTCAAGAAGTTCACCGCCATACCCGTCTCCACTCGAGAGGAAGCACGATGGTCCCGCCCACATCCAGAGGAGCCCCGTTTCCCCCTCGTAGCTCGAGATGAGGGATCCTTTCCCTGCTTTCAACGGGAAAGAATTCCCGGCGTTCCCGTCGCATCTCAAGAGGAGGCACTCTCAACAGGAAAGGCGAGAGGAACTCCATGGTCGTACCACCATTCCAAGAGTCCACCAGATGTCTCAGTCCATTCCAGAGGAATCTCTTTGCCCTGCACTGGTTCATCTTTCACGCCGAGGATCGACTCACACCACTGTGGCACGTGGGACAGCCCTGTGGGAAAGCCTCGAGGGAAAGCCTCGAGGGAAAACCACAGATCCTTTGATCCACGCCACGGGAAGCGTGACATTGCTGCTACAGCCTGGAAGGAAAGCGCACGTGCATGCCC
Organism: Capricornis sumatraensis; assembly: GCF_032405125.1. Lineage (NCBI taxonomy): Eukaryota > Metazoa > Chordata > Mammalia > Artiodactyla > Bovidae > Capricornis > Capricornis sumatraensis. The sequence continues at coordinate 1,390,066 of NW_027184616.1, read as the reverse complement.
CCACTCGAGACGAGGCCTGACTCCCCTGGGGAGACTCCAGAAGTACCCAAAGATCCATGTCAGCCCCTGAGAGGAATCCTCGGTTCCGGCCCTGACTCCACACAAGGTTTTTGGCCCCGGTATCGACGGGAGAGGAATCCCGAGAGGCCCCCTAGCAACTCGCATGGGGACTGGCCTCTCCTGAGGCCACCAGGGCGGGTCCCTGAGGTCCCCGTCGTAACTCGAGAACACCTGCCGCAACTCGAGAAAATCCAGGAAGTTCTCCCTTGAAGGCGAGATGAGGCCTATTTCCGATGAGGCGTCTGGAGACTAATGACACCTAACCTCTGGAACTTCGAAAGGGTCTTTCACACCCTTGCTGCCACTCAAGAAGTTCACCGCCATAACCGTCTCCACTCGAGAGGAAGCACGATGGTCCCGCCCACATCCAGAGGAGCCCCGTTTCCCCCTAGTAACTCGAGATGAGGGATCCTTTCCCTGCTTTCAACGGGAAAGAATTCCCGGCTTTCCCGTCGCATCTCAAGAGGAGGCACTCTCAACAGGAAAGGCGAGAGGAACTCCATGGTCGTACCACCATTCCAAGAGTCCCCCAGATGTCTCAGTCCATTCCAGAGGAACCTCTTTGCCCTGCACTGGCTCATCTTTCACGCCGAGGATCGACTCACACCACGGTGGCACGTGGGACAGCCCTGTGGGAAAGCCTCGAGGGAAAGCCTCGAGGGAAAACCACAGATCCTTTGATCCACGTGACGGGAAGCGTGACATTGCTGCTACAGCCTGGAAGGAGAGCGCACGTGCATGCCCCCACTCGAGACGAGGCCTGACTCCCCTGGGGAGACTCCAGAAGTACCCAAAGATCCATGTCAGCCCCTGAGAGGAATCCTCGGTTCCGGCCCTGACTCCACACAAGGTTTTTGGCCCCGATATCAACGGGAGAGGAATCCCGAGAGGCCCCCTAGCAACTCGCATGAGGACTGGCCTCTCCTGAGGCCACCAGGGCGGGTCCATGAGGTCCCCGTCGTATCTCGAGAACACCTGCCGCAACTCGAGAAAATCCAGGAAGTTCTCCCTTCCAGGCGAGATGAGGCCTATTTCCGATGAGGCGTCTGGAGACTAATGACACCTAACCTCTGGAACTTCGAAAGGGTCTTTCACACCCTTGCTGCAACTCAAGAAGTTCTCCGCCATACCCGTCTCCACTCGAGAGGAAGCACGATAGTCCCGCCCACATCCAGAGGAGCCCCGTTTCCCCCTCGTAGCTCGAGATGAGGGATCCTTTCCCTGCTTTCAACGGGAACGAATTCCCGGCGTTCCCGTCGCATCTCAAGAGGAGGCACTCTCAACAGGAAAGGCGAGAGGAACTCCATGGTCGTACCACCATTCCAAGAGTCCCCCAGATGTCTCAGTCCATTCCAGATGAACCTCTTTGCCCTGCACTGGCTCATCTTTCACGCCGAGGATCGACTCACACCACGGTGGCACGTGGGACAGCCCTGTGGGAAAGCCTCGAGGGAAAGCCTCGAGGGAAAACCACAGATCCTTTGATCCACGTGACGGGAAGCGTGACATTGCTGCTGTAGCCTGGAAGGAAAGCGCACGTGCATGCCCCCACTCGAGACGAGGCCTGACTCCCCTGGGGAGACTTCAGAAGTACCCAAAGATCCATGTCAGCCCCTGAGAGGAATCCTCGGTTCCGGCCCTGACTCCACACAAGGTTTTTGGCCCCGGTATCGACAGGAGAGGAATCCCGAGAGGACCCCTAGCAACTCGCATGAGGACTGGCCTCTCCTGAGGCCACCAGGGCGGGTCCCTTAGGTCCCCGTCGTAACTCGAGAACACCTGCCGCAACTCGAGAAAATCCAGGAAGTTCTCCCTTCCAGGCGAGATGAGGCCTATTTCCGATGAGGCGTCTGGAGACTAATGACACCTAACCTCTGGAACTTCGAAAGGGTCTTTCACACCCTTGCTGCAACTCAAGAAGTTCACCGCCATACCCGTCTCCACTCGAGAGGAAGCACGTTGGTCCCGCCCACATCCAGAGGAGCCCCGTTTCCCCCTCGTAGCTCGAGATGAGGGATCCTTTCCCTGCTTTCAACGGGAAAGAATTCCCGGCGTTCCCGTCGCATCTCAAGAGGAGGCACTCTCAACAGGAAAGGCGAGAGGAACTCCATGGTCGTACCACCATTCCAAGAGTCCCCCAGATGTCTCACTCCATTCCAGAGGAATCTCTTTGCCCTGCACTGGCTCATCTTTCACGCCGAGGATCGACTCACACCACGGTGGCACGTGGGACAGCCCTGTGGGAAAGCCTCGAGGGAAAGCCTCGAGGGAAAACCACACATCCTTTGATCCAGGCCACGGGAAGCGTGACATTGCTGCTACAGCCTGGAAGGAAATCGCACGTGCATGCCCCCACTCGAGACGAGGCCTGACTCCCCTGGGGAGACTCCAGAAGTACCCAAAGATCCATGTCAGCCCCTGAGAGGAAACCTCGGTTCCGGCCCTGACTCCACACAAGGTTTTTGGCCCCAGTATCAACGGGAGAGGAATCCCGAGAGGCCCCCTAGCAACTCGCATGAGGACTGGCCTCTCCTGAGGCCACCAGGGCGGGTCCCTGTGGTCCCGGTCGTGTCTCGAGTACACCTGCCGCAACTCGAGAAAATCCAGGAAGTTCTCCCTTCCAGGCGAGATGAGGCCTATTTCCGATGAGGCGTCTGGAGACTAATGACACCTAACCTCTGGAACTTCGAAAGGGTCTTTCACACCCTTGCTGCAACTCAAGAAGTTCTCCGCCATACCCGTCTCCACTCGAGAGGAAGCACGATGGTCCCGCCCACATCCAGAGGAGCCCCGTTTCCCCCTCGTAGCTCGAGATGAGGGATCCTTTCCCTGCTTTCAACGGGAACAAATTCCCGGCGTTCCCGTCGCATCTCAAGAGGAGGCACTCTCAACAGGAAAGGCGAGAGGAAGTCCATGGTCGTACCACCATTCCAAGAGTCCCCCAGATGTCTCAGTCCATTCCAGAGGAACCTCTTTGCCCTGCACTGGCTCATCTTTCACGCCGAGGATCGACTCACACCACGGTGGCACGTGGGACAGCCCTGTGGGAAAGCCTCGAGGGAAAGCCTCGAGGGAAAACCACAGATCCTTTGATCCACGTGAAGGGAAGCGTGACATTGCTGCTACAGCCTGGAAGGAAAGCGCACGTGCATGCCCCCACTCGAGACGAGGCCTGACTCCCCTGGGGAGACTTCAGAAGTACCCAAAGATCCATGTCAGCCCCTGAGAGGAATCCTCGGTTCCGGCCCTGACTCCACACAAGGTTTTTGGCCCCGGTATCGACAGGAGAGGAATCCCGAGAGGACCCCTAGCAACTCGCATGAGGACTGGCCTCTCCTGAGGCCACCAGGGCGGGTCCCTGTGGTCCCCGTCGTAACTCGAGAACACCTGCCGCAACTCGAGAAAATCCAGGAAGTTCTCCCTTCCAGGCGAGATGAGGCCTATTTCCGATGAGGCGTCTGAAGACTAATGACACCTAAACTCTGGAACTTCGAAAGGGTCTTTCACACCCTTGCTGCAACTCAAGAAGTTCACCGCCATACCCGTCTCCACTCGAGAGGACGCACGATGGTCCCGCCCACATCCAGAGGAGCCCCGTTTCCCCCTCGTAGCTCGAGATGAGGGATCCTTTCCCTGCTTTCAACGGGAACGAATTCCCGGCGTTCCCGTCGCATCTCAAGAGGAGGCACTCTCAACAGGAAAGGCGAGAGGAACTCCATGGTCGTACCACCATTCCAAGAGTCCCCCAGATGTCTCAGTCCATTCCAGATGAACCTCTTTGCCCTGCACTGGCTCATCTTTCACGCCGAGGATCGACTCACACCACGGTGGCACGTGGGACAGCCCTGTGGGAAAGCCTCGAGGGAAAGCCTCGAGGGAAAACCACAGATCCTTTGATCCACGTGACGGGAAGCGTGACATTGCTGCTGTAGCCTGGAAGGAAAGCGCACGTGCATGCCCCCACTCGAGACGAGGCCTGACTCCCCTGGGGAGACTTCAGAAGTACCCAAAGATCCATGTCAGCCCCTGAGAGGAATCCTCGGTTCCGGCCCTGACTCCACACAAGGTTTTTGGCCCCGGTATCGACAGGAGAGGAATCCCGAGAGGACCCCTAGCAACTCGCATGAGGACTGGCCTCTCCTGAGGCCACCAGGGCGGGTCCCTTAGGTCCCCGTCGTAACTCGAGAACACCTGCCGCAACTCGAGAAAATCCAGGAAGTTCTCCCTTCCAGGCGAGATGAGGCCTATTTCCGATGAGGCGTCTGGAGACTAATGACACCTAACCTCTGGAACTTCGAAAGGGTCTTTCACACCCTTGCTGCAACTCAAGAAGTTCACCGCCATACCCGTCTCCACTCGAGAGGAAGCACGTTGGTCCCGCCCACATCCAGAGGAGCCCCGTTTCCCCCTCGTAGCTCGAGATGAGGGATCCTTTCCCTGCTTTCAACGGGAAAGAATTCCCGGCGTTCCCGTCGCATCTCAAGAGGAGGCACTCTCAACAGGAAAGGCGAGAGGAACTCCATGGTCGTACCACCATTCCAAGAGTCCCCCAGATGTCTCACTCCATTCCAGAGGAATCTCTTTGCCCTGCACTGGCTCATCTTTCACGCCGAGGATCGACTCACACCACGGTGGCACGTGGGACAGCCCTGTGGGAAAGCCTCGAGGGAAAGCCTCGAGGGAAAACCACACATCCTTTGATCCAGGCCACTGGAAGCGTGACATTGCTGCTACAGCCTGGAAGGAAATCGCACGTGCATGCCCCCACTCGAGACGAGGCCTGACTCCCCTGGGGAGACTCCAGAAGTACCCAAAGATCCATGTCAGCCCCTGAGAGGAAACCTCGGTTCCGGCCCTGACTCCACACAAGGTTTTTGGCCCCAGTATCAACGGGAGAGGAATCCCGAGAGGCCCCCTAGCAACTCGCATGAGGACTGGCCTCTCCTGAGGCCACCAGGGCGGGTCCCTGTGGTCCCGGTCGTGTCTCGAGTACACCTGCCGCAACTCGAGAAAATCCAGGAAGTTCTCCCTTCCAGGCGAGATGAGGCCTATTTCCGATGAGGCGTCTGGAGACTAATGACACCTAACCTCTGGAACTTCGAAAGGGTCTTTCACACCCTTGCTGCAACTCAAGAAGTTCTCCGCCATACCCGTCTCCACTCGAGAGGAAGCACGATGGTCCCGCCCACATCCAGAGGAGCCCCGTTTCCCCCTCGTAGCTCGAGATGAGGGATCCTTTCCCTGCTTTCAACGGGAACAAATTCCCGGCGTTCCCGTCGCATCTCAAGAGGAGGCACTCTCAACAGGAAAGGCGAGAGGAAGTCCATGGTCGTACCACCATTCCAAGAGTCCCCCAGATGTCTCAGTCCATTCCAGAGGAACCTCTTTGCCCTGCACTGGCTCATCTTTCACGCCGAGGATCGACTCACACCACGGTGGCACGTGGGACAGCCCTGTGGGAAAGCCTCGAGGGAAAGCCTCGAGGGAAAACCACAGATCCTTTGATCCACGTGAAGGGAAGCGTGACATTGCTGCTACAGCCTGGAAGGAAAGCGCACGTGCATGCCCCCACTCGAGACGAGGCCTGACTCCCCTGGGGAGACTTCAGAAGTACCCAAAGATCCATGTCAGCCCCTGAGAGGAATCCTCGGTTCCGGCCCTGACTCCACACAAGGTTTTTGGCCCCGGTATCGACAGGAGAGGAATCCCGAGAGGACCCCTAGCAACTCGCATGAGGACTGGCCTCTCCTGAGGCCACCAGGGCGGGTCCCTGTGGTCCCCGTCGTAACTCGAGAACACCTGCCGCAACTCGAGAAAATCCAGGAAGTTCTCCCTTCCAGGCGAGATGAGGCCTATTTCCGATGAGGCGTCTGGAGACTAATGACACCTAAACTCTGGAACTTCGAAAGGGTCTTTCACACCCTTGCTGCAACTCAAGAAGTTCACCGCCATACCCGTCTCCACTCGAGAGGAAGCACGATGGTCCCGCCCACATCCAGAGGAGCCCCGTTTCCCCCTCGTAGCTCGAGATGAGGGATCCTTTCCCTGCTTTCAACGGGAAAGAATTCCCGGCGTTCCCGTCGCATCTCAAGAGGAGGCACTCTCAACAGGAAAGGCGAGAGGAACTCCATGGTCGTACCACCATTCCAAGAGTCCCCCAGATGTCTCACTCCATTCCAGAGGAATCTCTTTGCCCTGCACTGGCTCATCTTTCACGCCGAGGATCGACTCACACCACGGTGGCACGTGGGACAGCCCTGTGGGAAAGCCTCGAGGGAAAGCCTCGAGGGAAAACCACAGATCCTTTGATCCACGCCACGGGAAGCGTGACATTGCTGCTACAGCCTGGAAGGAAAGCGCACGTGCATGCCCCCACTCGAGACGAGGCCTGACTCCCATGGGGAGACTCCAGAAGTACCCAAAGATCCATGTCAGCCCCTGAGAGGAATCCTCGGTTCCGGCCCTGACTCCACACAAGGTTTTTGGCCAAGGTATCCACGGGAGAGGAATCCCGAGCGGCCCCCTAGCAACTCACATGAGGACTGGCCTCTCCTGAGGCCACCAGGGCGGGTCCCTGAGGTCCCCGTCGTAACTCGAGAACACCTGCCGCAACTCGAGAAAATCCAGGAAGTTCTCCCTTCCAGGCGAGATGAGGCCTATTTCCGATGAGGCGTCTGGAGACTAATGACACCTAACCTCTGGAACTTCGAAAGGGTATTTCACACCCTTGCTGCCACTCAAGAAGTTCACCGCCATACCCGTCTCCACTCGAGAGGAAGCACGATGGTCCCGCCCACATCCAGAGGAGCCCCGTTTCCCCCTAGTAGCTCGAGATGAGGGATCCTTTCCCTGCTTTCAACGGGAAAGGATTCCCGGCGTTCCCGTCGCATCTCAAGAGGAGGCACTCTCAACAGGAAAGGCGAGAGGAACTCCATGGTCGTACCACCATTCCAAGAGTCCCCCAGATGTCTCAGTCCATTCCAGAGGAACCTCTTTGCCCTGCACTGGCTCATCTTTCACGAAGAGGATCGACTCACACCACGGTGGCACGTGGGATAGCCCTGTGGGAAAGCCTCGAGGGAAAGCCTCGAGGGAAAACCACAGATCCTTTGATCCACGCAACGGGAAGCGTGACATTGCTGCTACAGCCTGGAAGGAGAGCGCACGTGCATGCCCCCACTCGAGACGAGGCCTGACTCCCCTGGGGAGACTCCAGAAGTACCCAAAGATCCATGTCAGCCCCTGAGAGGAATCCTCGGTTCCGGCCCTGACTCCACACAAGGTTTTTGGCCCCGATATCAACGGGAGAGGAATCCCGAGAGGCCCCCTAGCAACTCGCATGAGGACTGGCCTCTCCTGAGGCCACCAGGGCGGGTCCCTGAGGTCCCCGTCGTATCTCGAGAACACCTGCCGCAACTCGAGAAAATCCAGGAAGTTCTCCCTTCCAGGCGAGATGAGGCCTATTTCCGATGAGGCGTCTGGAGACTAATGACACCTAACCTCTGGAACTTCGAAAGGGTCTTTCACACCCTTGCTGCAACTCAAGAAGTTCTCCGCCATACCCGTCTCCACTCGAGAGGAAGCACGATGGCCCCGCCCACATCCAGAGGAGCCCCGTTTCCCCCTCGTAGCTCGAGATGAGGGATCCTTTCCCTGCTTTCAACGGGAACGAATTCCCGGCGTTCCCGTCGCATCTCAAGTGGAGGCACTCTCAACAGGAAAGGCGAGAGGAACTCCATGGTCGTACCACCATTCCAAGAGTCCCCCAGATGTCTCAGTCCATTCCAGAGGAACCTCTTTGCCAGGCACTGGCTCATCTTTCACGCCGAGGATCAACTCACACCACGGTGGCACGTGGGACAGCCCTGTGGGAAAGCCTCGAGGGAAAGCCTCGAGGGAAAACCACAGATCCTTTGATCCACGTGACGGGAAGCGTGACATTGCTGCTACAGCCTGGAAGGAAAGCGCACGTGCATGCCCCCACTCGAGACGAGGCCTGACTCCCCTGGGGAGACTCCAGAAGTACCCAAAGATCCATGTCAGCCCCTGAGAGGAATCCTCGGTTCCGGCCCTGACTCCACACAAGGCTTTTGGCCCCGGTATCGACGGGAGAGGAATCCCGAGAGGCCCCCTAGCAACTCGCATGAGGACTGGCCTCTCCTGAGGCCACCAGGGCGGGTCCCTGAGGTCCCCGTCATAACTCGAGAACACCTGCTGCAACTCGAGAAAATCCAGGAAGTTCTCCCTTCCAGGCGAGATGAGGCCTATTTCCGATGAGGCGTCTGGAGACTAATGACACCTAACCTCTGGAACTTCGAAAGGGTCTTTCACACCCTTGCTGCAACTCAAGAAGTTCACCGCCATACCCGTCTCCACTCGAGAGGAAGCACGATGGTCCCGCCCACATCCAGAGGAGCCCCGTTTCCCCCTCGTAGCTCGAGATGAGGGATCCTTTCCCTGCTTTCAACGGGAACGAATTCCCGGCGTTCCTGTCGCATCTCAAGAGGAGGCACTCTCAACAGGAAAGCCGAGAGGAACTCCATGGTCGTACCACCATTCCAAGAGTCCCCCAGATGTCTCAGTCCATTCCAGAGGAACCTCTTTGCCCTGCACTGGCTCATCTTTCACGCCGAGGATCGACTCACACCACGGTGGCACATGGGACAGCCCTGTGGGAAAGCCTCGAGGGAAAGCCTCGAGGGAAAACCACAGATCATTTGATCCACGTGATGGGAAGCGTGACATTGCTGCTACAGCCTGGAAGGAAAGCGCACGTGCATGCCCCCACTCGACACGAGGCCTGACTCCCCTGGGGAGACTCCAGAAGTACCCAAAGATCCATGTCAGCCCCTGAGAGGAATCCTCGGTTCCGGCCCTGACTCCACACAAGGTTTTTGGCCCCGGTATCGACGGGAGAGGAATCCCGAGAGGACCCCTAGCAACTCACATGAGGACTGGCTTCTCCTGAGGCCACCAGGGCGGGTCCCTGATGTCCCCGTCGTAACTCGAGAACACCTGCCGCAACTCGAGAAAATCCAGGAAGTTCTCCCTTCCAGGCGAGATGAGGCCTATTTCCGATGAGGCGTCTGGAGACTAATGACACCTAACCTCTGGAACTTCGAAAGGGTCTTTCACACCCTTACTGCAACTCAAGAAGTTCACCGCCATACCCGTCTCCACTCGAGAGGAAGCACGATGGTCCCGCCCACATCCAGAGGAGCCCCGTTTCCCCCTCGTAGCTCGAGATGAGGGATCCTTTCCCTGCTTTCAACGGGAAAGAATTCCCGGCGTTCCCGTCGCATCTCAAGAGGAGGCACTCTCAACAGGAAAGGCGAGAGGAACTCCATGGTCGTACCACCATTCCAAGAGTCCCCCAGATGTCTCACTCCATTCCAGAGGAACCACTTTGCCCTGAACTGGCTCATCTTTCACGCCGAGGATCGACTCACACCACGGTTGCACGTGGGACAGCCCTGTGGGAAAGCCTCGAGGGAAAGCCTCGAGGGAAAACCACAGATCCTTTGATCGACGTGACGGGAAGCGTGACATTTCTGCTACAGCCTTTAAGGAAAGCGCACGTGCATGCCCCCACTCTAGACGAGGCCTGACTCCCCTGGGGAGACTCCAGAAGTACCCAAAGATCCATGTCAGCCCATGAGAGGAATCCTCGGTTCCGGCCCTGACTCCACACAAGGTTTTTGGCCCCGGTATCGACGGGAGAGGAATCCCGAGAGGCCCCCTAGCAACTCGCATGGGGACTGGCCTCTCCTGAGGCCACCAGGGCGGGTCCCTGAGGTCCCCGTCGTAACTCGAGAACACCTGCCGCAACTCGAGAAAATCCAGGAAGTTCTCCCTTCCAGGCGAGATGAGGCCTATTTCCGATGAGGCGTCTGGAGACTAATGACACCTAACCTCTGGAACTTCGAAAGGGTCTTTCACACCCTTGCTGCAACTCAAGGAGTTCACCGCCATACCCGTCTCCACTCGAGAGGAAGCACGATGGTCCCGCCCACATCCAGAGGAGCCCCGTTTCCCCCTCGTAGCTCGAGATGAGGGATCCTTTCCCTGCTTTCAACGGGAAAAAATTCCCGGCGTTCCCGTCGCATCTCAAGAGGAGGCACTCTCAACAGGAAAGGCGAGAGGAACTCCATGGTCGTACCACCATTCCAAGAGTCCCCCAGATGTCTCACTCCATTCCAGAGGAATCTCTTTGCCCTGCACTGGCTCATCTTTCACGCCGAGGATCGACTCACACCACGGTGGCACGTGGGACAGCCCTGTGGGAAAGCCTCGAGGGAAAGCCTCGAGGGAAAACCACAGATCCTTTGATCCACGCGACGGGAAGCGTGACATTGCTGCTACAGCCTGGAAGGAAAGCGCACGTGCATGCCCCCACTCGAGACGAGGCCTGACTCCCCTGGGGATACTCCAGAAGTACCCAAAGATCCATGTCAGCCCCTGAGAGGAATCCTCGGTTCCGGCCCTGACCCAACACAAGGTTTTTGGCCCCGGTATCGACGGGAGAGGAATCCCGAGAGGCCCCCTAGCAACTCGCATGAGGACTGGCCTCTCCTGAGGCCACCAGGGCGGGTCCCTGAGGTCCCCATCGTAACTCGAGAACACCTGCCGCAACTCGAGAAAATCCAGGAAGTTCTCCCTTCCAGGCGAGATGAGGCCTATTTCCGATGAGGCGTCTGGAGACTAATGACACCTAACCTCTGGAACTTCGAAAGGGTCTTTCACACCCTTGCTGCAACTCAAGAAGTTCACCGCCATACCCGTCTCCACTCGAGAGGAAGCACGATGGTCCCGCCCACATCCAGAGGAGCCCCGTTTCCCCCTCGTAGCTCGAGATGAGGGATCCTTTCCCTGCTTTCAACGGGAAAGAATTCCCGGCGTTCCCGTCGCATCTCAAGAGGAGGCACTCTCAACAGGAAAGGCGAGAGGAACTCCATGGTCGTACCACCATTCCAAGAGTCCCCCAGATGTCTCACTCCATTCCAGAGGAATCTCTTTGCCCTGCACTGGCTCATCTTTCACGCCGAGGATCGACTCACACCACGGTGGCACGTGGGACAGCCCTGTGGGAAAGCCTCGAGGGAAAGCCTCGAGGGAAAACCACAGATCCTTTGATCCACGCCACGGGAAGCGTGACATTGCTGCTACAGCCTGGAAGGAAAGCGCACGTGCATGCCCCCACTCGAGACGAGGCCTGACTCCCCTGGGGAGACTCCAGAAGTACCCAAAGATCCATGTCAGCCCCTGAGAGGAATCCTCGGTTCCGGCCCTGACTCCACACAAGGTTTTTGGCCCCGGTATCGACGGGAGAGGAATCCCGAGAGGCCCCCTAGCAACTCGCATGAGGACTGGCCTCTCCTGAGGCCACCAGGGCGGGTCCCTGAGGTCCCCGTCGTAACTCGAGAACACCTGCCGCAACTCGAGAAAATCCAGGAAGTTCTCCCTTCCAGGCGAGATGAGGCCTATTTCCGATGAGGCGTCTGGAGACTAATGACACCTAACCTCTGGAACTTCGAAAGGGTATTTCACACCCTTGCTGCAACTCAAGAAGTTCACCGCCATAACCGTCTCCACTCGAGAGGAAGCACGATGGTCCCGCCCACATCCAGAGGAGCCCCGTTTCCCCCTCGTAGCTCGCGATGAGGGATCCTTTCCCTGCTTTCAACGGGAACGAATTCCCGGCGTTCCCGTCGCATCTCAAGAGGAGGCACTCTCAACAGGAAAGGCGAGAGGAACTCCATGGTCGTACCACCATTCCAAGAGTCCCCCAGATGTCTCAGTCCATTCCAGAGGAACCTCTTTGCCCTGCACTGGCTCATCTTTCACGCCGAGGATCGACTCACACCACGGTGGCACGTGGGACAGCCCTGTGGGAAAGCCTCGAGGGAAAGCCTCGAGGGAAAACCACAGATCCTTTGATCCACGTGACGGAAAGCGTGACATTGCTGCTACAGCCTGGAAGGAAAGCACACGTGCATGCCCCCACTCGAGACGAGGCCTGACTCCCCTGGGGAGACTCCAGAAGTACCCAAAGATCCATGTCAGCCCCTGAGAGGAATCCTCGGTTCCGGCCCTGACTCCACACAAGGTTTTTGGCCCCGGTGTCGACGGGAGAGGAATCCCGAGAGGCCCCCTAGCAACTCGCATGAGGACTGGCCTCTCCTGAGGCCACCAGGGCGGGTCCCTGAGGTCCCCGTCGTAACTCGAGAACACCTGCCGCAACTCGAGAAAATCCAGGAAGTTCTCCCTTCCAGGCGAGATGAGGCCTATTTCCGATGAGGCGTCTGGAGACTAATGACACCTAACCTCTGGAACTTCGAAAGGGTCTTTCACACCCTTGCTGCAACTCAAGAAGTTCACCGCCATACCCGTCTCCACTCGAGAGGAAGCACGATGGTCCCGCCCACATCCAGAGGAGCCCCGTTTCCCCCTCGTAGCTCGAGATGAGGGATCCTTTCCCTGCTTTCAACGGGAACGAATTCCCGGCCTTCCTGTCGCATCTCAAGAGGAGGCACTCTCAACAGGAAAGGCGAGAGGAACTCCATGGTCGTACCACCATTCCAAGAGTCCCCCAGATGTCTCAGTCCATTCCAGAGGAACCTCTTTGCCCTGCACTGGCTCATCTTTCACGCCGAGGATCGACTCACACCACGGTGGCACGTGGGACAGCCCTGTGGGAAAGCCTCGAGGGAAAGCCTCGAGGGAAAACCACAGATCCTTTGATCCACGTGACGGGAAGCGTGACATTGCTGCTACAGCCTGGAAGGAAAGCGCACGTGCATGCCCCCACTCGAGACGAGGCCTGACTCCCCTGGGGAGACTCCAGAAGTACCCAAAGATCCATGTCAGCCCCTGAGAGGAATCCTCGGTTCCGGCCCTGACTCCACACAAGGTTTTTGGCCCCGGTATCGACAGGAGAGGAATCCCGAGAGGACCCCTAGCAACTCACATGAGGACTGGCCTCTCCTGAGGCCACCAGGGCGGGTCCCTGAGGTCCCCGTCGTAACTCGAGAACACCTGCCGCAACTCGAGAAAATCCAGGAAGTTCTCCCTTCCAGGCGAGATGAGGCCTATTTCCGATGAGGCGTCTGGAGACTAATGACACCTAACCTCTGGAACTTCGAAAGGGTCTTTCACACCCTTACTGCAACTCAAGAAGTTCACCGCCATACCCGTCTCCACTCGAGAGGAAGCACGATGGTCCCGCCCACATCCAGAGGAGCCCCGTTTCCCCCTCGTAGCTCGAGATGAGGGATCCTTTCCCTGCTTTCAACGGGAAAGAATTCCCGGCGTTCCCGTCGCATCTCAAGAGGAGGCACTCTCAACAGGAAAGGCGAGAGGAACTCCATGGTCGTACCACCATTCCAAGAGTCCCCCAGATGTCTCACTCCATTCCAGAGGAATCTCTTTGCCCTGCACTGGCTCATCTTTCACGCCGAGGATCGACTCACACCACGGTGGCACGTGGGACAGCCCTGTGGGAAAGCCTCGAGGGAAAGCCTCGAGGGAAAACCACAGATCCTTTGATCCACGCCACGGGAAGCGTGACATTGCTGCTACAGCCTGGAAGGAAAGCGCACGTGCATGCCCCCACTCGAGAAGAGGCCTGACTCCCCTGGGGAGACTCCAGAAGTACCCAAAGATCCATGTCAGCCCCTGAGAGGAATCCTCGGTTCCGGCCCTGACTCCACACAAGGTTTTTGGCCCCGGTATCGACGGGAGAGGAATCCCGAGAGGCCCCCTAGCAACTCGCATGAGGACTGGCCTCTCCTGAGGCCACCAGGGCGGGTCCCTGAGGTCCCCATCGTAACTCGAGAACACCTGCCGCAACTCGAGAAAATCCAGGAAGTTCTCCCTTCCAGGCGAGATGAGGCCTATTTCCGATGAGGCGTCTGGAGACTAATGACACCTAACCTCTGGAACTTCGAAAGGGTCTTTCACACCCTTGCTGCAACTCAAGAAGTTCACCGCCATACCCGTCTCCACTCGAGAGGAAGCACGATGGTCCCGCCCACATCCAGAGGAGCCCCGTTTCCCCCTCGTAGCTCGAGATGAGGGATCCTTTCCCTGCTTTCAACGGGAAAGAATTCCCGGCGTTCCCGTCGCATCTCAAGAGGAGGCACTCTCAACAGGAAAGGCGAGAGGAACTCCATGGTCGTACCACCATTCCAAGAGTCCACCAGATGTCTCAGTCCATTCCAGAGGAACCTCTTTGCCCTGCACTGGCTCATCTTTCACGCCGAGGATCGACTCACACCACGGTGGCACGTGGGACATCCCTGTGGGAAAGCCTCGAGGGAAAGCCTCGAGGGAAAACCACAGATCCTTTGATCCACGTGACGGGAAGCGTGACCTTGCTGCTACAGCCTGGAAGGAAAGCGCACGTGCATGCCCCCACTCGAGACGAGGCCTGACTCCCCTGGGGAGACTCCAGAAGTACCCAAAGATCCATGTCAGCCCCTGAGAGGAATCCTCGGTTCCGGCCCTGACTCCACACAAGGTTTTTGGCCCCGATATCGACGGGAGAGGAATCCCGAGAGGCCCCCTAGCAACTCGCATGAGGACTGGCCTCTCCTGAGGCCACCAGAGCGGGTCCCTGAGGTCCCCGTCGTAACTCGAGAACACCTGCCGCAACTCAAGAAAATCCAGGAAGTTCTAACTTCCAGGCGAGATGAGGCCTATTTCCGATGAGGCGTCTGGAGACTAATGAAACCTAACCTCTGGAACTTCGAAATGGTCTTTCACACCCTTGCTGCAACTCAAGAAGTTCACCGCCATACCCGTCTCCACTCGAGAGGAAGCACGATGGTCCCGCCCACATCCAGAGGAGCCCCGTTTCCCCCTCGTAGCTCGAGATGAGGGATCCTTTCCCTGCTTTCAACGGGAAAGAATTCCCGGCGTTCCCGTCGCATCTCAAGAGGAGGCACTCTCAACAGGAAAGGCGAGAGGAACTCCATGGTCGTACCACCATTCCAAGAGTCCCCCAGATGTCTCAGTCCATTCCAGAGGAACCTCTTTGCCCTGCACTGGCTCATCTTTCACGCCGAGGATCAACTCACACCACGGTGGCACGTGGGACAGCCCTGTGGGAAAGCCTCAAGGGAAAGCCTCGAGGGAAAACCACAGATCCTTTGATCCACGTGACGGGAAGCGTGACATTGCTGCTACAGCCTGGAAGGAAAGCGCACGTGTATGTCCCCACTCGAGACGAGGCCTGACTCCCCTGGGGAGACACCAGAAGTACCCAAAGATCCATGTCAGCCCCTGAGAGGAATCCTCGGTTCCGGCCCTGACTCCACACAAGGTTTTTGGCCCCGGTATCGACGGGAGAGGAATCCCGAGAGGCCCCCTAGCAACTCGCATGGGGACTGGCCTCTCCTGAGGCCACCAGGGCGGGTCCCTGAGGTCCCCGTCGTAACTCGAGAACACCTGCCGCAACTCGAGAAAATCCAGGAAGTTCTC
This sequence comes from Capricornis sumatraensis, assembly GCF_032405125.1. Taxonomy (NCBI): domain Eukaryota; kingdom Metazoa; phylum Chordata; class Mammalia; order Artiodactyla; family Bovidae; genus Capricornis; species Capricornis sumatraensis. The sequence goes on along the minus strand of NW_027184616.1, from coordinate 1,374,526 downwards.
CCTTCCAGGCGAGATTAGGCCTATTTCCGATGAGGCGTCTGGAGACTAATGACACCTAACCTCTGGAACTTCGAAAGGGTCTTTTACACCCTTGCTGCAACTCAAGAAGTTCACCGCCATACCCGTCTCCACTCCACAGGAAGCACGATGGTCCCGCCCACATCCAGAGGAGCCCCGTTTCCCCCTCGTAGCTCGAGATGAGGGATCCTTTCCCTGCTTTCAACGGGAAAGAATTCCCGGCGTTCCCGTCGCATCTCAAGAGGAGGCACTCTCAACAGGAAAGGCGAGAGGAACTCCATGGTCGTACCACCATTCCAAGAGTCCCCCAGATGTCTCACTCCATTCCAGAGGAACCTCTTTGCCCTGCACTGGCTCATCTTTCACGCCGAGGATCGACTCACACCACGGTGGCACGTGGGACAGACCTGTGGGAAAGCCTCGAGGGAAAGCCTCGAGGGAAAACCACAGATCCTTTGATCCACGTGACGGGAAGCGTGACATTGCTGCTACAGCCTGGAAGGAAAGCGCACGTGCATGCCCCCACTCGAGAAGAGGCCTGACTCCCCTGGGGAGACTCCAGAAGTACCCAAAGATCCATGTCAGCCCCTGAGAGGAATCCTCGGTTCCGGCCCTGACTCCACACAAGGTTTTTGGCCCCGGTATCGACGGGAGAGGAATCCCGAGAGGCCCCCTAGCAACTCGCATGAGGACTGGCCTCTCCTGAGGCCACCAGGGCGGGTCCCTGAGGTCCCCATCGTAACTCGAGAACACCTGCCGCAACTCGAGAAAATCCAGGAAGTTCTCCCTTCCAGGCGAGATGAGGCCTATTTCCGATGAGGCGTCTGGAGACTAATGACACCTAACTTCTGGAACTTCGAAAGGGTCTTTCACACCCTTGCTGCAACTCAAGAAGTTCACCGCCATACCCGTCTCCACTCGAGAGGAAGCACGATGGTCCCGCCCACATCCAGAGGAGCCCCGTTTCCCCCTCGTAGCTCGCGATGAGGGATCCTTTCCCTGCTTTCAACGGGAAAGAATTCCCGGCGTTCCCGTCGCATCTCAAGAGGAGGCACTCTCAACAGGAAAGGCGAGAGGAACTCCATGGTCGTATCACCATTCCAAGAGTCCCCCAGATGTCTCAGTCCATTCCAGAGGAACCTCTTTGCCCTGCACTGGCTCATCTTTCACGCCGAGGATCGAATCACACCACGGTGGCACGTGGGACAGCCCTGTGGGAAAGCCTCGAGGGAAAGCCTAGAGGGAAAACCACAGATCCTTTGATCCACGTGACGGGAAGCGTGACATTGCTGCTACAGCCTGGAAGGAAAGCGCACGTGCATGCCCCCACTCGAGACGAGGCCTGACTCCCCTGGGGAGACTCCAGAAGTACCCAAAGATCCATGTCAGCTCCTGAGAGGAATCCTCGGTTCCGGCCCTGACTCCACACAAGGTTTTTGGCCCCGGTATCGACGGGAGAGGAATCCCGAGAGGCCCCCTAGCAACTCGCATGAGGACTGGCCTCTCCTGAGGCCACCAGGGCGGGTCCCTGAGGTCCCCGTCGTAACTCGAGAACACCTTCCGCAACTCGAGAAAATCCAGGAAGTTCTCCCTTCCAGGCGAGATGAGGCCTATTTCCGATGAGGCGTCTGGAGACTAATGACACCTAACCTCTGGAACTTCGAAAGGGTCTTTCACACCCTTGCTGCAACTCAAGAAGTTCACCGCCATACCCGTCTCCACTCGAGAGGAAGCACGATGGTCCCGCCCACATCCAGAGGAGCCCCGTTTCCCCCTCGTAGCTCGAGATGAGGGATCCTTTCCCTGCTTTCAACGGGAACGAATTCCCGGCGTTCCTGTCGCATCTCAAGAGGAGGCACTCTCAACAGGAAAGGCGAGAGGAACTCCATGGTCGTACCACCATTCCAAGAGTCCCCCAGATGTCTCAGTCCATTCCAGAGGAACCTCTTTGCCCTGCACTGGCTCATCTTTCACGCCGAGGATCGACTCACACCACCGTGTCACGTGGGACAGCCCTGTTGGAAAGCCTCGAGGGAAAGCCTCGAGGGAAAACCACAGATCCTTTGATCCACGTGACGGGAAGCGTGACATTGCTGCTACATCCTGGAAGGAAAGCGCACGTGCATGCCCCCACTCGAGACGAGGCCTGACTCCCCTGGGGAGACTCCAGAAGTACCCAAAGATCCATGTCAGCCCCTGAGAGGAATCCTCGGTTCCGGCCCTGACTCCACACAAGGTTTTTGGCCCCGGTATCGACGGGAGAGGAATCCCGAGAGGCCCCCTAGCAACTCGCATGGGGACTGGCCTCTCCTGAGGCCACCAGGGCGGGTCCCTGAGATCCCCGTCGTAACTCGAGAACACCTGCCGCAACTCGAGAAAATCCAGGAAGTTCTCCCTTCCAGGCGAGATGAGGCCTATTTCCGATGAGGCGTCTGGAGACTAATGACACCTAACCTCTGGAACTTCGAAAGGGTCTTTTACACCCTTGCTGCAACTCAAGAAGTTCACCGACATACCCGTCTCCACTCGACAGGAAGCACGATGGTCCCGCCCAAATCCAGAGGAGCCCCGTTTCCCCCTCGTAGCTCGAGATGAGGGATCCTTTCCCTGCTTTCAACGGGAAAGAATTCCCGGCGTTCCCGTCGCATCTCAAGAGGAGGCACTCTCAACAGGAAAGGCGAGAGGAACTCCATGGTCGTACCACCATTCCAAGAGTCCCCCAGATGTCTCACTCCATTCCAGAGGAACCTCTTTGCCCTGCACTGGCTCATCTTTCACGCCGAGGATCGACTCACACCACGGTGGCACGTGGGACAGCCCTGTGGGAAAGCCTCGAGGGAAAGCCTCGAGGGAAAACCACAGATCCTTTGATCCACGTGACGGGAAGCGTGACATTGCTGCTACAGCCTGGAAGGAAAGCGCACGTGCATGCCCCCACTCTAGACGAGGCCTGACTCCCCTGGGGAGACTCCAGAAGTACCCAAAGATCCATGTCAGCCCATGAGAGGAATCCTCGGTTCCGGCCCTGACTCCACACAAGGTTTTTGGCCCCGGTATCGACGGGAGAGGAATCCCGAGAGGCCCCCTAGCAACTCGCATGAGGACTGGCCTCTCCTGAGGCCACCAGGGCGGGTCCCTGAGGTCCCCGTCGTAACTCGAGAACACCTGCCGCAACTCGAGAAAATCCAGGAAGTTCTCCCTTCCAGGCGAGATGAGGCCTATTTCCGATGAGGCGTCTGGAGACTAATGACACCTAACCTCTGGAACTTCGAAAGGGTCTTTCACACCCTTGCTGCATCTTAAGGAGTTCACCGCCATACCCGTCTCCACTCGAGAGGAAGCACGATGGTCCCGCCCACATCCAGAGGAGCCCCGTTTCCCCATCGTAGCTCGAGATGAGGGATCCTTTCCGTGCTTTCAACGGGAAAGAATTCCCGGCGTTCCCGTCGCATCTCAAGAGGAGGCACTCTCAACAGGAAAGGCGAGAGGAACTCCATGGTCGTACCACCATTCCAAGAGTCCCCCAGATGTCTCACTCCATTCCAGAGGAATCTCTTTGCCCTGCACTGGCTCATCTTTCACGCCGAGGATCGACTCACACCACGGTGGCACGTGGGACAGCCCTGTGGGAAAGCCTCGAGGGAAAGCCTCGAGGGAAAACCACAGATCCTTTGATCCACGCCACGGGAAGCGTGACATTGCTGCTACAGCCTGGAAGGAAAGCGCACGTGCATGCCCCCACTCGAGACGAGGCCTGACTCCCCTGGGGAGACTCCAGAAGTACCCAAAGATCCATGTCAGCCCCTGAGAGGAATCCTCGGTTCCGGCCCTGACTCCACACAAGGTTTTTGGCCCCGGTATCGACGGGAGAGGAATCCCGAGAGGCCCCCTAGCAACTCGCATGAGGACTGGCCTCTCTGAGGCCACCAGGGCGGGTCCCTGAGGTCCCCATCGTAACTCGAGAACACCTGCCGCAACTCGAGAAAATCCAGGAAGTTCTCCCTTCCAGGCGAGATGAGGCCTATTTCCGATGAGGCGTCTGGAGACTAATGACACCTAACCTCTGGAACTTCGAAAGGGTCTTTCACACCCTTGCTGCAACTCAAGAAGTTCACCGCCATACCCGTCTCCACTCGAGAGGAAGCACGATGGTCCCGCCCACATCCAGAGGAGCCCCGTTTCCCCCTCGTAGCTTGCGATGAGGGATCCTTTCCCTGCTTTCAACGGGAAAGAATTCCCGGCGTTCCCGTCGCATCTCAAGAGGAGGCACTCTCAACAGGAAAGGCGAGAGGAACTCCATGGTCGTATCACCATTCCAAGAGTCCCCCAGATGTCTCAGTCCATTCCAGAGGAACCTCTTTGCCCTGCACTGGCTCATCTTTCACGCCGAGGATCGACTCACACCACGGTGGCACGTGGGACAGCCCTGTGGGAAAGCCTCGAGGGAAAGCCTAGAGGGTAAACCACAGATCCTTTGATCCACGTGACGGGAAGCGTGACATTGCTGCTACAGCCTGGAAGGAAAGCGCACGTGCATGCCCCCACTCGAGACGAGGCCTGACTCCCCTGGGGAGACTCCAGAAGTACCCAAAGATCCATGTCAGCACCTGAGAGGAATCCTCGGTTCCGGCCCTGACTTCACACAAGGTTTTTGGCCCCGGTATCGATGGGAGAGGAATCCCGAGAGGCCCCCTAGCAACTCGCATGAGGACTGGCCTCTCCTGAGGCCACCAGGGCGGGTCCCTGAGGTCCCCGTCGTAACTCCAGAACACCTGCCACAACTCGAGAAAATCCAGGAAGTTCTCCCTTCCAGGCGAGATGAGGCCTATTTCCGATGAGGCGTCTGGAGACTAATGACACCTAACCTCTGGAACTTCGAAAGGGTCTTTCACACCCTTGCTGCAACTCAAGAAGTTCACCGCCATACCCGTCTCCACTCGAGAGGAAGCACGATGGTCCCGCCCACATCCAGAGGAGCCCCGTTTCCCCCTCGTAGCTCGAGATGAGGGATCCTTTCCCTGCTTTCAACGGGAAAGAATTCCCGGCGTTCCCGTCGCATCTCAAGAGGAGGCACTCTCAACAGGAAAGGCGAGAGGAACTCCATGGTCGTATCACCATTCCAAGAGTCCCCCAGATGTCTCAGTCCATTCCAGAGGAACCTCTTTGCCCTGCACTGGCTCATCTTTCACGCCGAGGATCGACTCACACCACGGTGGCACGTGGGACAGCCCTGTGGGAAAGCCTCGAGGGAAAGCCTCGAGGGAAAACCACAGATCCTTTGATCCACGTGACGGGAAGCGTGACATTGCTGCTACAGCCTGGAAGGAAAGCGCACGTGCATGCCCCCACTCGAGACGAGGCCTGACTCCCCTGGGGAGACTCCAGAAGTACCCAAAGATCCATGTCAGCCCCTGAGAGGAATCCTCGGTTCCGGCCCTGAATCCACACAAGGTTTTTGGCCCCGGTATCCACGGGAGAGGAATCCCGAGCGGCCCCCTAGCAACTCACATGAGGACTGGCCTCTCCTGAGGCCACCAGGGCGGGTCCCTGAGGTCCCCGTCGTAACTCGAGAACACCTGCCGCAACTCGAGAAAATCCAGGAAGTTCTCCCTTCCAGGCGAGATGAGGCCTATTTCCGATGAGGCGTCTGGAGACTAATGACACCTAACCTCTGGAACTTCGAAAGGGTCTTTCACACCCTTGCTGCAACTCAAGAAGTTCACCGCCATACCCGTCTCCACTCGAGAGGAAGCACGATGGTCCCGCCCACATCCAGAGGAGCCCCGTTTCCCCCTCGTAGCTCGAGATGAGGGATCCTTTCCCTGCTTTCAACGGGAAAGATTTCCCGGCGTTCCCGTCGCATCTCAAGAGGAGGCACTCTCAACAGGAAAGGCGAGAGGAACTCCATGGTCGTACCACCATTCCAAGAGTCCCCCAGATGTCTCAGTCCATTCCAGAGGAACCTCTTTGCCCTGCACTGGCTCATCTTTCACGCCGAGGATCGACTCACACCACGGTGGCACGTGGGACAGCCCTGTGGGAAAGCCTCGAGGGAAAGCCTCGAGGGAAAACCACAGATCCTTTGATCCACGTGACGGGAAGCGTGACATTGCTGCTACAGCCTGGAAGGAAAGCGCACGTGCATGCCCCCACTCGAGACGAGGCCTGACTCCCCTGGGGAGACTCCAGAAGTACCCAAAGATCCATGTCAGCCCCTGAGAGGAATCCTCGGTTCCGGCCCTGACTCCACACAAGGTTTTTGGCCCCGGTATCGACGGGAGAGGAATCCCGAGAGGCCCCCTAGCAACTCGCATGGGGACTGGCCTCTCCTGAGGCCACCAGGGCGGGTCCCTGAGGTCCCCGTCGTAACTCGAGAACACCTGCCGCAACTCGAGAAAATCCAGGAAGTTCTCCCTTCCAGCCGAGATGAGGCCTATTTCCGATGAGGCGTCTGGAGACTAATGACACCTAACCTCTGGAACTTCGAAAGGGTCTTTTACACCCTTGCTGCAACTCAAGAAGTTCACCGCCATACCCGTCTCCACTCGACAGGAAGCACGATGGTCCCGCCCAAATCCAGAGGAGCCCCGTTTCCCCCTCGTAGCTCGAGATGAGGGATCCTTTCCCTGCTTTCAACGGGAAAGAATTCCCGGCGTTCCCGTCGCATCTCAAGAGGAGGCACTCTCAACAGGAAAGGCGAGAGGAACTCCATGGTCGTACCACCATTCCAAGAGTCCCCCAGATGTCTCAGTCCATTCCAGAGGAACCTCTTTGCCCTGCACTGGCTCATCTTTCACGCCGAGGATCGACTCACACCACGGTGGCACGTGGGACAGCCCTGTGGGAAAGCCTCGAGGGAAAGCCTCGACGGAAAACCACAGATCCTTTGATCCACGTGACGGGAAGCGTGACATTGCTGCTACAGCCTGGAAGGAAAGCGCACGTGCATGCCCCCACTCGAGACGAGGCCTGACTCCCCTGGGGAGACTCCAGAAGTACCCAAAGATCCATGTCAGCCCCTGAGAGGAATCCTCGGTTCCGGCCCTGACTCCACACAAGGTTTTTGGCCCCGGTATCGACGGGAGAGGAATCCCGAGAGGCCCCCTAGCAACTCGCATGAGGACTGGCCTCTCCTGAGGCCACCAGGGCGGGTCCCTGAGGTCCCCGTCGTAACTCGAGAACACCTGCCGCAACTCGAGAAAATCCAGGAAGTTCTCCCTTCCAGGCGAGATGAGGCCTTTTGCCGATGAGGCGTCTGGAGACTAATGACACCTAACCTCTGGAACTTCGAAAGGGTCTTTCACACCCTTGCTGCAACTCAAGGAGTTCACCGCCATACCCGTCTCCACTCGAGAGGAAGCACGATGGTCCCGCCCACATCCAGAGGAGCCCCGTTTCCCCCTCGTAGCTCGAGATGAGGGATCCTTTCCCTGCTTTCAACGGGAAAGAATTCCCGGCGTTCCCGTCGCATCTCAAGAGGAGGCACTCTCAACAGGAAAGGCGAGAGGAACTCCATGGTCGTACCACCATTCCAAGAGTCCCCCAGATGTCTCAGTCCATTCCAGAGGAACCTCTTTGCCCTGCACTGGCTCATCTTTCACGCCGAGGATCAACTCACACCACGGTGGCACGTGAGACAGCCGTGTGGGAAAGCCTCGAGGGAAAGCCTCGAGGGAAAACCACAGATCCTTTGATCCACGTGACGGGAAGCGTGACATTGCGGCTACAGCCTGGAAGGAAAGCGCACGTGTATGTCCCCACTCGAGACGAGGCCTGACTCCCCTGGGGAGACTCCAGAAGTACCCAAAGATCCATGTCAGCCCCTGAGAGGAATCCTCGGTTCCGGCCCTGACTCCACACAACGTTTTTGGCCCCGGTATCGACGGGAGAGGAATCCCGAGAGGCCCCCTAGCAACTCGCATGGGGACTGGCCTCTCCTGAGGCCACCAGGGCGGGTCCCTGAGGTCCCCGTCGTAACTCGAGAACACCTGCCGCAACTCGAGAAAATCCAGGGAGTTCTCCCTTCCAGGCGAGATTAGGCCTATTTCCGATGAGGCGTCTGGAGACTAATGACACCTAACCTCTGGAACTTCGAAAGGGTCTTTTACACCCTTGCTGCAACTCAAGAAGTTCACCGCCATATCCGTCTCCACTCGACAGGAAGCACGATGGTCCCGCCCACATCCAGAGGAGCCCCGTTTCCCCCTCGTAGATCGAGATGAGGGATCCTTTCCCTGCTTTCAACGGGAAAGAATTCCCGGCGTTCCCGTCGCATCTCAAGAGGAGGCACTCTCAACAGGAAAGGCGAGAGGAACTCCATGGTCGTACCACCATTCCAAGAGTCCCCCAGATGTCTCAGTCCATTCCAGAGGAACCTCTTTGCCCTGCACTGGCTCATCTTTCAAGCCGAGGATCGACTCACACCACGGTGGCACGTGGGACAGCCCTGTGGGAAAGCCTCGAGGGAAAGCCTCGAGGGAAAACCACAGATCCTTTGATCCACGTGACGGGAAGCGTGACATTGCTGCTACAGCCTGGAAGGAAAGCGCACGTGCATGCCCCCACTCTAGACGAGGCCTGACTCCCCTGGGGAGACTCCAGAAGTACCCAAAGATCCATGTCAGCCCATGAGAGGAATACTCGGTTCCGGCCCTGACTCCACACAAGGTTTTTGGCCCCGGTATCGACGGGAGAGGAATCCCGAGAGGCCCCCTAGCAACTCGCATGAGGACTGGCCTCTCCTGAGGCCACCAGGGCGGGTCCCTGAGGTCTCCGTCGTAACTCGAGAACACCTGCCGCAACTCGAGAAAATCCAGGAAGTTCTCCCTTCCCGGCGAGATGAGGCCTATTTCCGATGAGGCGTCTGGAGACTAATGACACCTAACCTCTGGAACTTCGAAAGGGTCTTTCACACCCTTGCTGCAACTCAAGGAGTTCACGCCATACCCGTCTCCACTCGAGAGGAAGCACGATGGTCCCGCCCACATCCAGAGGAGCCCCGTTTCCCCCTCGTAGCTCGAGATGAGGGATCCTTTCCCTGCTTTCAACGGGAAAGAATTCCCGGCGTTCCCGTCGCATCTCAAGAGGAGGCACTCTCAACAGGAAAGGCGAGAGGAACTCCATGGTCGTACCACCATTCCAAGAGTCCCCCAGATGTCTCAGTCCATTCCAGAGGAACCTCTTTGCCCTGCACTGGCTCATCTTTCACGCCGAGGATCAACTCACACCACGGTGGCACGTGGGACAGCCCTGTGGGAAAGCCTCGAGGGAAAGCCTCGAGGGAAAACCACAGATCCTTTGATCCACGTGACGGGAAGCGTGACATTGCGGCTACAGCCTGGAAGGAAAGCGCACGTGTATGTCCCCACTCGAGACGAGGCCTGACTCCCCTGGGGAGACTCCAGAAGTACCCAAAGATCCATGTCAGCCCCTGAGAGGAATCCTCGGTTCCGGCCCTGACTCCACACAAGGTTTTTGGCCCCGGTATCGACGGGAGAGGAATCCCGAGAGGCCCCCTAGCAACTCGCATGGGGACTGGCCTCTCCTGAGGCCACCAGGGCGGGTCCCTGAGGTCCCCGTCGTAACTCGAGAACACCTGCCGCAACTCGAGAAAATCCAGGAAGTTCTCCCTTCCAGGCGAGATTAGGCCTATTTCCGATGAGGCGTCTGGAGACTAATGACACCTAACCTCTGGAACTTCGAAAGGGTCTTTTACACCCTTGCTGCAACTCAAGAAGTTCACCGCCATTCCCGTCTCCACTCGACAGGAAGCACGATGGTCCCGCCCAAATCCAGAGGAGCCACGTTTCCCCCTCGTAGCTCGAGATGAGGGATCCTTTCCCTGCTTTCAACGGGAAAGAATTCCCGGCGTTCCCGTCGCATCTCAAGAGGAGGCACTCTCAACAGGAAAGGCGAGAGGAACTCCATGGTCGTACCACCATTCCAAGAGTCCCCCAGATGTCTCAGTCCATTCCAGAGGAACCTCTTTGCCCTGCACTGGCTCATCTTTCACGCCGAGGATCGACTCACACCACGGTGGCACGTGGGACAGCCCTGTGGGAAAGCCTCGAGGGAAAGCCTCGAGGGAAAACCACAGATCCTTTGATCCACGTGACGGGAAGCGTGACATTGCTGCTACAGCCTGGAAGGAAAGCGCACGTGCATGCCCCCACTCGAAACGAGGCCTGACTCCCCTGGGGAGACTCCAGAAGTACCCAAAGATCCATGTCAGCCCCTGAGAGGAATCCTCGGTTCCGGCCCTGACTCCACACAAGGTTTTTGGGCCCGGTATCGACGGGAGAGGAATCCCGAGAGGCCCCCTAGCAACTCGCATGAGGACTGGCCTCTCCTGAGGCCACCAGGGCGGGTCCCTGTGGTCCCCGTCGTAACTCGAGAACACCTGCCGCAACTCGAGAAAATCCAGGAAGTTCTCCCTTCCAGGCGAGATGAGGCCTATTTCCGATGAGGCGTCTGGAGACTAATGACACCTAACCTCTGGAACTTCGAAAGGGTCTTTCACACCCTTGCTGCAACTCAAGAAGTTCACCGCCATACCCGTGTCCACTCGACAGGAAGCACGATGGTCCCGCCCACATCCAGAGGAGCCCCGTTTCCCCCTCGAAGCTCGAGATGAGGGATCCTTTCCCTGCTTTCAACGGGAAAGAATTCCCGGCGTTCCCGTCGCATCTCAAGAGGAGGCACTCTCAACAGGAAAGGCGAGAGGAACTCCATGGTCGTACCACCATTCCAAGAGTCCCCCAGATGTCTCAGTCCATTCCAGAGGAACCTCTTTGCCCTGCACTGGCTCATCTTTCACGCCGAGGATCGACTCACACCACGGTGGCACGTGGGACAGCCCTGTGGGAAAGCCTCGAGGGAAAGCCTCGAGGGAAAACCACAGATCCTTTGATCCACGTGACGGGAAGCGTGACATTGCTGCTACAGCCTGGAAGGAAAGCGCACGTGCATGCCCCCACTCGAGACGAGGCCTGACTCCCCTGGGGAGACTCCAGAAGTACCCAAAGATCCATGTCAGCCCCTGAGAGGAATCCTCGGTTCCGGCCCTGACTCCACACAAGGTTTTTGGCCCCGGTATCGACGGGAGAGGAATCCCGAGAGGCCCCCTAGCAACTCGCATGAGGACTGGCCTCTCCTGAGGCCACCAGGGCGGGTCCCTGAGGTCCCCGTCGTAACTCGAGAACACCTGCCGCAACTCGAGAAAATCCAGGAAGTTCTCCCTTCCAGGAGAGATGAGGCCTATTTCCGATGAGGCGTCTGGAGACTAATGACACCTAACCTCTGGAACTTCGAAAGGGTCTTTCACACCCTTGCTGCAACTCAAGAAGTTCACCGCCATACCCGTCTCCACTCGAGAGGAAGCACGATGGTCCCGCCCACATCCAGAGGAGCCCCGTTTCCCCCTCGTAGCTCGAGATGAGGGATCCTTTCCCTGCTTTCAACGGGAAAGAATTCCCGGCGTTCCCGTCGCATCTCAAGAGGAGGCACTCTCAACAGGAAAGGCGAGAGGAACTCCATGGTCGTACCACCATTCCAAGAGTCCCCCAGATGTCTCAGTCCATTCCAGAGGAACCTCTTTGCCCTGCACTGGCTCATCTTTCACGCCGAGGATCGACTCACACCACGGTGGCACGTGGGACAGCCCTGTGGGAAAGCCTCGAGGGAAAGCCTCGAGTGAAAACCACAGATCCTTTGATCCACGCGACGGGAAGCGTGACATTGCTGCTACAGCCTGGAAGGAAAGCGCACGTGCATGCCCCCACTCGAGACGAGGCCTGACTCCCCTGGGGAGACTCCAGAAGTACCCAAAGATCCATGTCAGACCCTGAGAGGAATCCTCGGTTCCGGCCCTGACTCCACACAAGGTTTTTGGCCCCGGTATCGACGGGAGAGGAATCCCGAGAGGCCCCCTAGCAACTCGCATGGGGACTGGCCTCTCCTGAGGCCACCAGGGCGGGTCCCTGAGGTCCCCGTCGTAACTCGAGAACACCTGCCGCAACTCGAGAAAATCCAGGAAGTTCTCCCTTCCAGGCGAGATGAGGCCTATTTCCGATGAGGCGTCTGGAGACTAATGACACCTAACCTCTGGAACTTCGAAAGGGTCTTTCACACCCTTGCTGCAACTCAAGAAGTTCACCGCCATACCCGTCTCCACTCGAGAGGAAGCACGATGGTCCCGCCCACATCCAGAGGAGCCCCGTTTCCCCCTCGTAGCTCGAGATGAGGGATCCTTTCCCTGCTTTCAACGGGAAAGAATACCCGGCGTTCCCGTCGCATCTCAAGAGGAGGCACTCTCAACAGGAAAGGCGAGAGGAACTCCATGGTCGTACCACCATTCCAAGAGTCCCCCAGATGTCTCAGTCCATTCCAGAGGAACCTCTTTGCCCTGCACTGGCTCATCTTTCACGCCGAGGATCGACTCACACCACGGTGGCACGTGGGACAGCCCTGTGGGAAAGCATCGAGGGAAAGCCTCGAGGGAAAACCACAGATCCTTTGATCCACGCCACGGGAAGCGTGACATTGCTGCTACAGCCTGGAAGGAAAGCGCACGTGCATGCCCCCACTCGAGACGAGGCCTGACTCCCCTGGGGAGACTCCAGAAGTACCCAAAGATCCATGTCAGCCCCTGAGAGGAATCCTCGGTTCCGGCCCTGAATCCACACAATGTTTTTGGCCCCGGTATCGACGGGAGAGGAATCCCGAGAGGCCCCCTAGCAACTCGCATGGGGACTGGCCTCTCCTGAGGCCACCAGGGCGGGTCCCTGAGGTCCCCGTCGTAACTCGAGAACACCTGTCGCAACTCGAGAAATTCCAGGAAGTTCTCCCTTCCAGGCGAGATGAGGCCTATTTCCGATGAGGCGTCTGGAGACTAATGACACCTAACCTCTGGAACTTCGAAAGGGTCTTTCACACCCTTGCTGCAACTCAAGAAGTTCACCGCCATACCCGTCTCCACTCGACAGGAAGCACGATGGTCCCGCCCACATCCAGAGGAGCCCCGTTTCCCCCTCGTAGCTCGAGATGAGGGATCCTTTGCCTGCTTTCAACGGGAAAGAATTCCCGGCGTTCCCATCGCATCTCAAGAGGAGGCACTCTCAACAGGAAAGGCGAGAGGAACTCCATGGTCGTACCACCATTCCAAGAGTCCCCCAGATGTCTCAGTCCATTCCAGAGGAACCTCTTTGCCCTTCACAGACTCATCTTTCACGCCGAGGATCGACTCACACCACGGTGGCACGTGGGACAGCCCTTTGGAAAAGCCTCGAGGGAAAGCCTCGAGGGAAAACCACAGATCCTTTGATCCACGCCACGGGAAGCGTGACATTGCTGCTACAGCCTGGAAGGAAAGCGCACGTGCATGCCACCACTCGAGACGAGGCCTGACTCCCCTGGGGAGACTCCAGAAGTACCCAAAGATCCATGTCAGCACCTGAGAGGAATCCTCGGTTCCGGCCCTGACTCCACACAAGGTTTTTGGCCCCGGTATCGACGGAAAAGGAATCCCGAGAGGCCCCCTAGCAAGTCGCATGGGGACTGGCCTCTCCTGAGGCCAACAGGGCGGGTCCCTGAGGTCCCCGTGGTAACTCGAGAACACCTGCCGCAACTCGAGAAAATCCAGGAAGTTCTCCCTTCCAGGCGAGATGAGGCCTATTTCCGATGAGGCGTCTGGAGACTAATGACACCTAACCTCTGGAACTTCGAAAGGGTCTTTCACACCCTTGCTGCAACTCAAGAAGTTCACCGCCGTACCCGTCTCCACTCGAGAGGAAGCACGATGGTCCCGCCCACATCCAGAGGAGCCCCGTTTCCCCCTCGTAGCTCGAGATGAGGGATCCTTTCCCTGCTTTCAACGGGAAAGAATTCCCGGCGTTCCCGTCGCATCTCAAGAGGAGGCACTCTCAACAGGAAAGGCGAGAGGAACTCCATGGTCGTACCACCATTCCAAGAGTCCCCCAGATGTCTCAGTCCATTCCAGAGGAACCTCTTTGCCCTGCACTGGCTCATCTTTCACGCCAAGGATCGACTCACACCACGGTGGCACGTGGGACAGCCCTGTGGGAAAGCCTCGAGGGAAAGCCTCGAGGGAAAACCACAGATCCTTTGATCCACGCCACGGGAAGCGTGACATTGCTGCTACAGCCTGGAAGGAAAGCGCACGTGCATGCCCCCACTCGAGACGAGGCCTGACTCCCCTGGGGAGACTCCAGAAGTACCCAAAGCTCCATGTCAGCCCCTGAGAGGAATCCTCGGTTCCGGCCCTGACTCCATACAAGGTTTTTGGCCCCGGTATCGACGGGAGAGGAATCCCGAGAAGCCCCCTAGCAACTCGCATGAGGACTGGCCTCTCCTGAGGCCACCAGGGCGGGTCCCTGAGGTCCCCGTCGTAACTCGAGAACACCTGCCGCAACTCGAGAAAATCCAGGAAGTTCTCCCTTCCAGGCGAGATGAGGCCTATTTCCGATGAGGCGTCTGGAGACTAATGACACCTAACCTCTGGAACTTTGAAAGGGTCTTTCACACCCTTGCTGCAACTCAAGAAGTTCACCGCCATACCCGTCTCCACTCGAGAGGAAGCACGATGGTCCCGCCCACATCCAGAGGAGCCCCGTTTCCCCCTCGTAGCTCGAGATGAGGGATCCTTTCCCTGCTTTCAACGGGAAAGAATTCCCGGCGTTCCCGTCGCATCTCAAGAGGAGGCACTCTCAACAGGAAAGGCGAGAGGAACTCCATGGTCGTACCACCATTCCAAGAGTCCCCCAGATGTCTCAGTCCATTCCAGAGGAAACTCTTTGCCCTGCACTGGCTCATCTTTCACGCCGAGGATCGACTCACACCACGGTGGCACGTGGGACAGCCCTGTGGGAAAGCCTCGAGGGAAAGCCTCGAGGGAAAACCACAGATCCTTTGATCCACGTGACGGGAAGCGTGACATTGCTGCTACAGCCTGGAAGGAAAGCGCACGTGCATGCCCCCACCCGAAACGAGGCCTGACTCCCCTGGGGAGACTCCAGAAGTACCCAAAGATCCATGTCAGCCCCTGAGAGGAATCCTCGGTTCCGGCCCTGACTCCACACAAGGTTTTTGGCCCCGGTATCGATGGGAGAGGAATCCCGAGAGGCCCCCTAGCAACTCGCATGAGGACTGGCCTATCCTGAGGCCACCAGGGCGGGTCCCTGAGGTCCCCGTCGTAACTCGAGAACACCTGCCGCAACTCGAGAAAATCCAGGAAGTTCTCCCTTCCAGGCGAGATGAGGCCTATTTCCGATGAGGCGTCTGGAGCCTAATGACACCTAACCTCTGGAACTTCGAAAGGCTCTTTCACACCCTTGCTGCAACTCAAGAAGTTCACCGCCATACCCGTCTCCACTCGAGAGGAAGCACGATGGTCCCGCCCACATCCAGAGGAGCCCCGTTTCCCCCTCGTAGCTCGAGATGAGGGATCCTTTCCCTGCTTTCAACGGGAAAGAATTCCCGGCGTTCCCGTCACATCTCAAGAGGAGGCACTCTCAACAGGAAAGGCGAGAGGAACTCCATGGTCGTACCACCATTCCAAGAGTCCCCCAGATGTCTCAGTCCATTCCAGAGGAACCTCTTTGCCCTGCACTGGCTCATCTTTCACGCCGAGGATCGACTCACACCACGGTGGCACGTGGGACAGCCCTTTGGGAAAGCCTCGAGGGAAAGCCTCGAGGGAAAACCACAGATCCTTTGATCCACGCCACGGGAAGCGTGACATTGCTGCTACAGCCTGGAAGGAAAGCGCACGTGCATGCCCCCACTCGAGACGAGGCCTGACTCCCCTGGGGAGACTCCAGAAGTACCCAAAGATCCATGTCAGCCCCTGAGAGGAATCCTCGGTTCCAGCCCTGACTCCACACAAGGTTTTTGGCCCCGGTATCGACGGGAGAGGAATCCCGAGAGGCCCACTAGCAAGTCGCATGGGGACTGGCCTCTCCTGAGGCCACCAGGGCGGGTCCCTGAGGTCCCCGTCGTAACTCGAGAACACCTGCCGCAACTCGAGAAAATCCAGGAAGTTCTCCCTTCCAGGCGAGATGAGGCCTATTTCCGATGAGGCTTCTGGAGACTAATGACACCTAACCTCTGGAACTTCGAAAGGGTCTTTCACACCCTTGCTGCAACTCAAGAAGTTCACCGCCATACCCGTCTCCACTCGAGAGGAAGCACGATGGTCCCGCCCACATCCAGAGGAGCCCCGTTTCCCCCTCGTAGCTCGAGATGAGGGATCCTTTCCCTGCTTTCAACGGGAAAGAATTCCCGGCGTTCCCGTCGCATCTCAAGAGGAGGCACTCTCAACAGGAAAGGCGAGAGGAACTCCATGGTCGTACCACCATTCCAAGAGTCCCCCAGATGTCTCAGTCCATTCCAGAGGAACCTCTTTGCCCTTCACTGGCTCATCTTTCACGCCGAGGATCGACTCACACCACGGTGGCACGTGGGACAGCCCTTTGGGAAAGCCTCGAGGGAAAGCCTCGAGGGAAAACCACAGATCCTTTGATCCACGCCACGGGAAGCGTGACATTGCTGCTACAGCCTGGAAGGAAAGCGCACGTGCATGCCCCCACTCGAGACGAGGCCTGACTCCCCTGGGGAGACTCCAGAAGTACCCAAAGATCCATGTCAGCCCCTGAGAGGAATCCTCGGTTCCGGCCCTGACTCCACACAAGGTTTTTGGCCCCGGTATCGACGGGAGAGGAATACCGAGAGGCCCCCTAGCAACTCGCATGGGGACTGGCCTCTCCTGAGGCCACCAGGGCGGGTCCCTGAGGTCCCGGTCGTATCTGGAGAACACCTGCCGCAACTCGAGAAAATCCAGGAAGTTCTCCCTTCCAGGCGAGATGAGGCCTATTTCCGATGAGGCGTCTGGAGACTAATGACACCTAACCTCTGGAACTTCGAAAGGGTCTTTCACACCCTTGCTGCAACTCAAGAAGTTCACCGCCATACCCGTCTCCACTCGAGAGGAAGCACGATGATCCCGCCCACATCCAGAGGAGCCCCGTTTCCCCCTCGTAGCTCGAGATGAGGGATCCTTCCCTGCTTTCAACGGGAAAGAATTCCCGGCGTTCCCGTCGCATCTCAAGAGGAGGCACTCTCAACAGGAAAGGCGAGAGGAACTCCATGGTCGTACCACCATTCCAAGAGTCCCCCAGATGTCTCAGTCCATTCCAGAGGAACCTCTTTGCCCTGCACTGGCTCATCTTTCACGCCGAGGATCGACTCACACCACGGTGGCACGTGGGACAGCCCTGTGGGAAAGCCTCGAGGGAAAGCCTCGAGGGAAAACCACAGATCCTTTGATCCACGCCACGGGAAGCGTGACATTGCTGCTACAGCCTGGAAGGAAAGCGCACGTGCATGCCCCCACTCGAGACGAGGCCTGACTCCCCTGGGGAGACTCCAGAAGTACCCAAAGATCCATGTCAGCCCCTGAGAGGAATCCTCGGTTCCAGCCCTGACTCCACACAAGGTTTTTGGCCCCGGTATCGACGGGAGAGGAATCCCGAGAGGCCCACTAGCCAGTCGCATGGGGACTGGCCTCTCCTGAGGCCACCAGGGCGGGTCCCTGAGGTCCCCGTCGTAACTCGAGAACACCTGCCGCAACTCGAGAAAATCCAGGAAGTTCTCCCTTCCAGGCGAGATGAGGCCTATTTCCGATGAGGCTTCTGGAGACTAATGACACCTAACCTCTGGAACTTCGAAAGGGTCTTTCACACCCTTGCTGCAACTCAAGAAGTTCACCGCCATACCCGTCTCCACTCGAGAGGAAGCACGATGGTCCCGCCCACATCCAGAGGAGCCCCGTTTCCCCCTCGTAGCTCGAGATGAGGGATCCTTTCCCTGCTTTCAACGGGAAAGAATTCCCGGCGTTCCCGTCGCATCTCAAGAGGAGGCACTCTCAACAGGAAAGGCGAGAGGAACTCCATGGTCGTACCACCATTCCAAGAGTCCCCCAGATGTCTCAGTCCATTCCAGAGGAACCTCTTTGCCCTTCACTGGCTCATCTTTCACGCCGAGGATCGACTCACACCACGGTGGCACGTGGGACAGCCCTTTGGGAAAGCCTCGAGGGAAAGCCTCGAGGGAAAACCACAGATCCTTTGATCCACGCCACGGGAAGCGTGACATTGCTGCTACAGCCTGGAAGGAAAGCGCACGTGCATGCCCCCACTCGAGACGAGGCCTGACTCCCCTGGGGAGACTCCAGAAGTACCCAAAGATCCATGTCAGCCCCTGAGAGGAATCCTCGGTTCCGGCCCTGACTCCACACAAGGTTTTTGGCCCCGGTATCGACGGGAGAGGAATCCCGAGAGGCCCCCTAGCAACTCGCATGGGGACTGGCCTCTCCTGAGGCCACCAGGGCGGGTCCCTGAGGTCCCGGTCGTATCTGGAGAACACCTGCCGCAACTCGAGAAAATCCAGGAAGTTCTCCCTTCCAGGCGAGATGAGGCCTATTTCCGATGAGGCGTCTGGAGACTAATGACACCTAACCTCTGGAACTTCGAAAGGGTCTTTCACACCCTTGCTGCAACTCAAGAAGTTCACCGCCATACCCGTCTCCACTCGAGAGGAAGCACGATGATCCCGCCCACATCCAGAGGAGCCCCGTTTCCCCCTCGTAGCTCGAGATGAGGGATCCTTCCCTGCTTTCAACGGGAAAGAATTCCCGGCGTTCCCGTCGCATCTCAAGAGGAGGCACTCTCAACAGGAAAGGCGAGAGGAACTCCATGGTCGTACCACCATTCCAAGAGTCCCCCAGATGTCTCAGTCCATTCCAGAGGAACCTCTTTGCCCTGCACTGGCTCATCTTTCACGCCGAGGATCGACTCACACCACGGTGGCACGTGGGACAGCCCTGTGGGAAAGCCTCGAGGGAAAGCCTCGAGGGAAAACCACAGATCCTTTGATCCACGCGACGGGAAGCGTGACATTGCTGCTACAGCCTGGAAGGAAAGCGCACGTGCATGCCCCCACTCGAGACGAGGCCTGACTCCCCTGGGGAGACTCCAGAAGTACCCAAAGATCCATGTCAGCCCCTGAGAGGAATCCTCGGTTCCGGCCCTGACTCCACACAATGTTTTTGGCCCCGGTATCGACGGGAGAGGAATCCCGAGAGGCCACCTAGCAACTCGCATGGGGACTGGCCTCTCCTGAGGCCACCAGGGCGGGTCCCTGAGGTCCCCGTCGTAACTCGAGAACACCTGCCGCAACTCGAGAAATTCCAGGAAGTTCTCCCTTCCAGGCGAGATGAGGCCTATTTCCGATGAGGCGTCTGGAGACTAATGACACCTAACCTCTGGAACTTCGAAAGGGTCTTTCACACCCTTGCTGCAACTCAAGAAGTTCACCGCCATACCCGTCTCCACTCGACAGGAAGCACGATGGTCCCGCCCACATCCAGAGGAGCCCCGTTTCCCCCTCGTAGCTCGAGATGAGGGATCCTTTCCCTGCTTTCAACGGGAAAGTATTCCCGGCGTTCCCGTCGCATCTCAACAGGAGGCACTCTCAACAGGAAAGGCGAGAGGAACTCCATGGTCGTACCACCATTCCAAGAGTCCCCCAGATGTCTCAGTCCATTCCAGAGGAACCTCTTTGCCCTTCACTGGCTCATCTTTCACGCCGAGGATCGACTCACACCACGGTGGCACGTGGGACAGCCCTTTGGGAAAGCCTCGAGGGAAAGCCTCGAGGGAAAACCACAGATCCTTTGATCCACGCCACGGGAAGCGTGACATTGCTGCTACAGCCTGGAAGGAAAGCGCACGTGCATGCCCCCACTCGAGACGAGGCCTGACTCCCCTGGGGAGACTCCAGAAGTACCCAAAGATCCATGTCAGCCCCTGAGAGGAATCCTCGGTTCCGGCCCTGACTCCACACAAGGTTTTTGGCCCCGGTATCGACGGGAGAGGAATCCCGAGAGGCCCCCTAGCAACTCGCATGGGGACTGGCCTCTCCTGAGGCCACCAGGGCGGGTCCCTGAGGTCCCGGTCGTATCTGGAGAACACCTGCCGCAACTCGAGAAAATCCAGGAAGTTCTCCCTTCCAGGCGAGATGAGGCCTATTTCCGATGAGGCGTCTGGAGACTAATGACACCTAACCTCTGGAACTTCGAAAGGGTCTTTCACACCCTTGCTGCAACTCAAGAAGTTCACCGCCATACCCGTCTCCACTCGAGAGGAAGCACGATGATCCCGCCCACATCCAGAGGAGCCCCGTTTCCCCCTCGTAGCTCGAGATGAGGGATCCTTCCCTGCTTTCAACGGGAAAGAATTCCCGGCGTTCCCGTCGCATCTCAAGAGGAGGCACTCTCAACAGGAAAGGCGAGAGGAACTCCATGGTCGTACCACCATTCCAAGAGTCCCCCAGATGTCTCAGTCCATTCCAGAGGAACCTCTTTGCCCTGCACTGGCTCATCTTTCACGCCGAGGATCGACTCACACCACGGTGGCACGTGGGACAGCCCTGTGGGAAAGCCTCGAGGGAAAGCCTCGAGGGAAAACCACAGATCCTTTGATCCACGCGACGGGAAGCGTGACATTGCTGCTACAGCCTGGAAGGAAAGCGCACGTGCATGCCCCCACTCGAGACGAGGCCTGACTCCCCTGGGGAGACTCCAGAAGTACCCAAAGATCCATGTCAGCCCCTGAGAGGAATCCTCGGTTCCGGCCCTGACTCCACACAATGTTTTTGGCCCCGGTATCGACGGGAGAGGAATCCCGAGAGGCCCCCTAGCAACTCGCATGGGGACTGGCCTCTCCTGAGGCCACCAGGGCGGGTCCCTGAGGTCCCCGTCGTAACTCGAGAACACCTGCCGCAACTCGAGAAATTCCAGGAAGTTCTCCCTTCCAGGCGAGATGAGGCCTATTTCCGATGAGGCGTCTGGAGACTAATGACACCTAACCTCTGGAACTTCGAAAGGGTCTTTCACACCCTTGCTGCAACTCAAGAAGTTCACCGCCATACCCGTCTCCACTCGACAGGAAGCACGATGGTCCCGCCCACATCCAGAGGAGCCCCGTTTCCCCCTCGTAGCTCGAGATGAGGGATCCTTTCCCTGCTTTCAACGGGAAAGTATTCCCGGCGTTCCCGTCGCATCTCAACAGGAGGCACTCTCAACAGGAAAGGCGAGAGGAACTCCATGGTCGTACCACCATTCCAAGAGTCCCCCAGATGTCTCAGTCCATTCCAGAGGAACCTCTTTGCCCTGCACTGGCTCATCTTTCACGCCGAGGATCGACTCACACCACGGTGGCACGTGGGACAGCCCTTTGGGAAAGCCTCGAGGGAAAGCCTCGAGGGAAAACCACAGATCCTTTGATCCACGCCACGGGAAGCGTGACATTGCTGCTACAGCCTGGAAGGAAAGCGCACGTGCATGCCCCCACTCGAGACGAGGCCTGACTCCCCTGGGGAGACTCCAGAAGTACCCAAAGATCCATGTCAGCCCCTGAGAGGAATCCTCGGTTCCGGCCCTGACTCCACACAAGGTTTTTGGCCCCGGTATCGACGGGAGAGGAATCCCGAGAGGCCCCCTAGCAAGTCGCATGGGGACTGGCCTCTCCTGAGGCCACCAGGGCGGGTCCCTGAGGTCCCCGTCGTAACTCGAGAACACCTGCCGCAACTCGAGAAAATCCAGGAAGTTCTCCCTTCCAGGCGAGATGAGGCCTATTTCCGATGAGGCTTCTGGAGACTAATGACACCTAACCTCTGGAACTTCGAAAGGGTCTTTCACACCCTTGCTGCAACTCAAGAAGTTCACCGCCATACCCGTCTCCACTCGAGAGGAAGCACGATGGTCCCGCCCACATCCAGAGGAGCCCCGTTTCCCCCTCGTAGCTCGAGATGAGGGATCCTTTCCCTGCTTTCAACGGGAAAGAATTCCCGGCGTTCCCGTCGCATCTCAAGAGGAGGCACTCTCAACAGGAAAGGCGAGAGGAACTCCATGGTCGTACCACCATTCCAAGAGTCCCCCAGATGTCTCAGTCCATTCCAGAGGAACCTCTTTGCCCTGCACTGGCTCATCTTTCACGCCGAGGATCGGCTCACACCACGGTGGCACGTGGGACAGCCCTGTGGGAAAGCCTCGAGGGAAAGCCTCGAGGGAAAACCACAGATCCTTTGATCCACGCGGCGGGAAGTGTGACATTGCTGCTACAGCCTGGAAGGAAAGCGCACGTGCATGCCCCCACTCGAGACGAGGCCTGACTCCCCTGGGGAGACTCCAGAAGTACCCAAAGATCCATGTCAGCCCCTGAGAGGAATCCTCGGTTCCGGCCCTGACTCCACACAAGGTTTTTGGCCCCGGTATCGACGGGAGAGGATTCCCGAGAGGCCCCCTAGGAACTCGCATGGGGACTGGCCTCTCCTGAGGCCACCAGGGCGGGTCCCTGAGGTCCCCGTCGTAACTCGAGAACACCTGCCGCAACTCGAGAAAATCCAGGAAGTTCTCCCTTCCAGGCGAGATGAGGCCTATTTCCGATGAGGCGTCTGGAGACTAATGACACCTAACCTCTGGAACTTCGAAAGGGTCTTTCACACCCTTGCTGCAATTCAAGAAGTTCACCGCCATACCCGTCTCCACTCGAGAGGAAGCACGATGGTCCCGCCCACATCCAGAGGAGCCCCGTTTCCCCCTCGTAGCTCGATATGAGGGATCCTTTCCCTGCTTTCAATGGGAAAGAATTCCCGGCGTTCCCGTCGCATCTCAAGAGGAGGCACTCTCAACAGGAAAGGCGAGAGGAACTCCATGGTCGTACCACCATTTCAAGAGTCTCCCAGAAGTCTCAGTCCATACCAGAGGAACCTCTTTGCCCTGCACTGGCTCATCTTTCACGCCGAGGATCGACTCACACCACGGTGGCACGTAGGACAGCCCTTTGGGAAATCCTCGAGGGAAAGCCTCGAGGGAAAACCACAGATCCTTTGATCCACGCCACGGGAAGCGTGACATTGCTGCTACAGCCTGGAAGGAAAGCGCACGTGCATGCCCCCACTCGAGACGAGGCCTGACTCCCCTGGGGAGACTCCAGAAGTACCCAAAGATCCATGTCAGCCCCTGAGAGGAATCCTCTGTTCCGGCCCTGACTCCACACAAGGTTTTTGGCCCCGGTATCAACGGGAGAGGAATCCCGAGAGGCCCCCTAGCAACTCGCATGAGGACTGGCCTCTCCTGAGGCCACCAGGGCGGGTCCCTGAGGTCCCCGTCGTATCTCGAAAACACCTGCCGCAACTCGAGAAAATCCAGGAAGTTCTCCCTTCCAGGCGAGAAGAGGCCTATTTACGATGAGGCGTCTGGAGACTAATGACACCTAACCTCTGGAACTTCGAAAGGGTCTTTCACACCCTTGCTGAAACTCAAGAAGTTCACCGCCCTACCCGTCTCCACTCGAGAGGAAGCACGATGGTCCCGCCCACATCCAGAGGAACCCCGTTTCCCCCTCGTAGCTTGAGATGAGGGATCCTTTCCCTGCTTTCAACGGGAAAGAATTCCCGGCATTCCCGTCGCATCTCAAGAGGAGGCACTCTCAACAGGAAAGGCGAGAGGAACTCCATGGTCGTACCACCATTCCAAGAGTCCCCCAGATGTCTCAGTCCATTTCAGAGGAACCTCTTTGCCCTGCACTGGCTCATCTTTCACGCCGAGGATCGACTCACACCACGGTGGCACGTGGGACAGCCCTGTGGGAAAGCCTCGAGGGAAAGCCTCGAGGGAAAACCACAGATCCTTTGATCCACGCCACGGGAAGCGTGACATTGCTGCTACAGCCTGGAAGGAAAGCGCACGTGCATGCCCCCACTTGAGACGAGTCCTGACTCCCCTGGGGAGACTCCAGAAGTACCCAAAGATCCATGTCAGCCCCTGAGAGGAATCCTCGGTTCCGGCCCTGACTCCACACAAGGTTTTTGGCCCCGGTATCGACGGGAGAGGAATCCCGAGAGGCCCCCTAGCAAGTCGCATGGGGACTGGCCTCTCCTGAGGCCACCAGGGCGGGTCCCTGAGGTCCCCGTCGTAACTCGAGAACACCTGCCGCAACTCGAGAAAATCCAGGAAGTTCTCCCTTCCAGGCGAGATGAGGCCTATTTCCGATGAGGCTTCTGGTGACTAATGACACCTAACCTCTGGAACTTCGAAAGGGTCTTTCACACCCTTGCTGCAACTCAAGAAGTTCACCGCCATACCCGTCTCCACTCGAGAGGAAGCACGATGGTCCCGCCCACATCCAGAGGAGCCCCGTTTCCCCCTCGTAGCTCGAGATGAGGGATCCTTTCCCTGCTTTCAACGGGAAAGAATTCCCGGCGTTCCCGTCGCATCTCAAGAGGAGGCACTCTCAACAGGAAAGGTGAGAGGAACTCCATGGTCGTACCACCATTCGAAGAGTCCCCCAGATGTCTCAGTCCATTCCAGAGGAACCTCTTTGCCCTGCACTGGCTCATCTTTCACGCCGAGGATCGACTCACACCACGGTGGCACGTGGGACAGCCCTGTGGGAAAGCTTCGAGTGAAAGCCTCGAGGGAAAACCACAGATCCTTTGATCCACGCGACGGGAAGTGTGACATTGCTGCTACAGGCTAGAAGGAAAGCGCACGTGCATGCCCCCACTCTAGACGAGGCCTGACTCCCCTGGGGAGACTCCAGAAGAACCCAAAGATCCATGTCAGCCCCTGAGAGGAATCCTCGGTTCTGGCCCTGACTCGACACAAGGTTTTTGGCCCCGGTATCGACGGGAGAGGAATCCCGAGAGGCCCCCTAGCAAGTCGCATGGGGACTGGCCTCTCCTGAGGCCACCAGGGCGGGTCCCTGAGGTCCCCGTCGTAACTCGAGAACACCTGCCGCAACTCGAGAAAATCCAGGAAGTTCTCCCTTCCAGGCGAGATGAGGCCTATTTCCGATGAGGCGTCTGGAGACTAATGACACCTAACCTCTGGAACTTCGAAAGGGTCTTTCACACCCTTGCTACAACTCAAGAAGTTCACCGCCCTACCCGTCTCCACTCGAGAGGAAGCACGATGGTCCCGCCCACATCCAGAGGAGCCCCGTTTCCCCCTCGTAGCTCGAGATGAGGGATCCTTTCCCTGCTTTCAACGGGAAAGAATTCCCGGCGTTCCCGTCGCATCTCAACAGGAGGCACTCTCAACAGGAAAGGCGAGAGGAACTCCATGGTCGTACCACCATTCCAAGAGTCCCCCAGATGTCTCAGTCCATTCCAGAGGAACCTCTTTGCCCTGCACTGGCTCATCTTTCACGCCGAGGATCGGCTCACACCACGGTGGCACGTGGGACAGCCCTGTGGGAAAGCCTCGAGGGAAAGCCTCGAGGGAAAACCACAGATCATTTGATCCACGCGACGGGAAGTGTGACATTGCTGCTACAGCCTGGAAGGAAAGCGCAAGTGCATGCCCCCACTGGAGACGAGGCCTGACTCCCCTGGGGAGACTCCAGAAGTACCCAAATATCCATGTCAGCCCCTGAGAGGAATCCTCGGTTCCGGCCCTGAATCCACACAAGGTTTTTGGCCCCGGTATCGACGGGAGAGGAATCCCGAGAGGCCCCCTAGCAACTCGCATGGGGACTGGCCTCTCCTGAGGCCACCAGGGCGGGTCCCTGAGGTCCCCGTCGTAACTCGAGAACACCTGCCGCAACTCGAGAAATTCCAGGAAGTTCTCCCTTCCAGGCGAGATGAGGCCTATTTCCGATGAGGCGTCTGGAGACTAATGACACCTAACCTCTGGAACTTCGAAAGGGTCTTTCACACCCTTGCTGCAACTCAAGAAGTTCACCGCCATACCCGTCTCCACTCGAGAGGAAGCACGATGGTCCCGCCCACATCCAGAGGAGCCCCGTTTCCCCCTCGTAGCTCGAGATGAGGGATCCTTTCCCTGCTTTCAACGGGAAAGAATTCCCGGCGTTCCCGTCGCATCTCAAGAGGAGGCACTCTCAACAGGAAAGGGGAGAGGAACTCCATGGTCGTACCACCATTCCAAGAGTCCCCCAGATGTCTCAGTCCATTCCAGAGGAACCTCTTTGCCCTGCACTGGCTCATCTTTCACGCCGAGGATCGACTCACACCACGGTGGCACGTGGGACAGCCCTGTGGGAAAGCCTCGAGGGAAAGCCTCGAGGGAAAACCACAGATCCTTTGATCCACGCGGCGGGAAGTGTGACATTGCTGCTACAGGCTGGAAGGAAAGCGCACGTGCATGCCCCCACTCGAGACGAGGCCTGACTCCCCTGGGGAGACTCCAGAAGAACCCAAAGATCCATGTCAGCCGCTGAGAGGAATCCTCGGTTCTGGCCCTGACTCGACACAAGGTTTTTAGCCCCGGTATCGACGGGAGAGGAATCCCGAGAGGCCCCCTAGCAAGTCGCATGGGGACTGGCCTCTCCTGAGGCCACCAGGGCGGGTCCCTGAGGTCCCGGTCGTATCTGGAGAACACCTGCCGCAACTCGAGAAAATCCAGGAAGTTCTCCCTTCCAGGCGAGATGAGGCCTATTTCCGATGAGGCGTCTGGAGACTAATGACACCTAACCTCTGGAACTTCGAAAAGGTCTTTTACACCCTTGCTGCAACTCAAGAAGTTCACCGCCATACCCGTCTCCACTCGAGAGGAAGCACGATGATCCCGCCCACATCCAGAGGAGCCCCGTTTCCCCCTCGTAGCTCGAGATGAGGGATCCTTTCCCTGCTTTCAACGGGAAAGAATTCCCGGCGTTCCCGTCGCATCTCAAGAGGAGGCACTCTCAACAGGAAAGGCGAGAGGAACTCCATGGTCGTACCACCATTCCAAGAGTCCCCCAGATGTCTCACTCCATTCCAGAGGAACCTCTTTGCCCTGCACTGGCTCATCTTTCACGCCGAGGATCGGCTCACACCACGGTGGCACGTGGGACAGCCCTGTGGGAAAGCCTCGAGGGAAAGCCTCGAGGGAAAACCACAGATCCTTTGATCCACGCCACGGGAAGCGTGACATTGCTGCTACAGCCTGGAAGGAAAGCGCAAATGCATGCCCCCCCTCGAGACGAGGCCTGACTCCCCTGGGGAGACTCCACAAGTACCCAAAGATCCATGTCAGCCCCTGAGAGGAATCCTCGGTTCCGGCCCTGACTCCACACAAGGTTTTTGGCCCCGGTATCGACGGGAGAGGAATCCCGAGAGGCCCCCTAGCAACTCGCATGAGGACTGGCCTCTCCTGAGGCCACCAGGGCGGGTCCATGAGGTCCCCGTCGTAACTCGAGAACACCTGCCGCAACTCGAGAAAATCCAGGAAGTTCTCCCTTCCAGGCGAGATGAGGCCTATTTCCGATGAGGCGTCTGGAGACTAATGACACCTAACCTCTGGAACTTCGAAAGGGTCTTTCACACCCTTGCTGCAACTCAAGAAGTTCACCGCCATACCCGTCTCCACTCTAGAGGAAGCACGATGGTCCCGCCCACATCCAGAGGAGCCCCGTTTCCCCCTCGTAGCTCGAGATGAGGTATCCTTTCCATGCTTTCAACGGGAAAGAATTCCCGGCGTTCCCGTCGCATCTCAAGAGGAGGCACTCTCAACAGGAAAGGCGAGAGGAACTCCATGGTCGAACCACCATTCCAAGAGTCCCCCAGATGTCTCAGTCCATTCCAGAGGAATCTCTTTGCCCTGCACTGGCTCATCTTTCACGCCGAGGATCGACTCACACCACGGTGGCACGTGGGACAGCCCTGTGGGAAAGCCTCGAGGGAAAGCCTCGCGGGAAAACCACAGATCCTTTGATCCACGCCACGGGAAGCGTGACATTGCTGCTACAGCCTGGAAGGAAAGCGCACGTGCATGCCCCCACTCGAGACGAGGCCTGACTCCCCTGGGGAGACTCCAGAAGGACCCAAAGATCCATGTCAGCCCCTGAGAGGAATCCTCGGTTCCGGCCCTGACTCCACACAAGGTTTTTAGCCCCGGTATCGACGGGAGAGGAATCCCGAGCGGCCCCCTAGCAACTCGCATGAGGACTGGCCTCTCCTGAGGCCACCAGGGCGGGTCCCTGAGGTCCTCGTCGTAACTCGAGAACACCTGCCGCAACTCGAGAAAATCCAGGAAGTTCTCCCTTTCAGGCGAGATGAGGCCTATTTCCGATGAGGCGTCTGGAGACTAATGACACCTAACATCTGGAACTTCGAAAGGGTCTTTCACACCCTTGCTGCAACTCAAGAAGTTCACCGCCATACCCGTCTCCACTCGACAGGAAGCACGATGGTCCCGCCCACATCCAGAGGAGCCCCGTTTCCCCCTCGTAGCTCGAGATGAGGGATCCTTTCCCTGCTTTCAATGGGAAAGAATTCCCGGCGTTCCCGTCGCATCTCAAGAGGAGGCACTCTCAACAGGAAAGGCGAGAGGAACTCCATGGTCGTACCACCATTCCAAGAGTCCCCCAGATGTCTCATTCCATTCCAGAGGAACCTCTTTGCCCTGCACTGGCTCAACTTTCACGCCGAGGATCGACTCACACCACGGTGGCACTTGGGACCGCCCTTTGGGAAAGCCTCGAGGGAAAGCCTCGAGGGAAAACCACAGATCCTTTGATCCACTCCACGGGAAGCGTGACATTGCTGCTACAGCCTGGAAGGAAAGCGCACGTGCATGCCCCCACTCGAGACGAGGCCTGACTCCCCTGGGGAGACTCCAGAAGTACCCAAAGATCCATGTCAGCCCCTGAGAGGAATCCTCGGTTCCGGCCCTGACTCGACACAAGGTTTTTGGCCCTGGTATCGACGGGAGAGGAATCCCGAGAGGCCCCCTAGCAACTAGCATGGGGACTGGCCTCTCCTGAGGCCACCAGGGCGGGTCCCTGAGGTCCCCGTCGTAACTCGAGAACACCTGCCTCAACTCGAGAAAATCCAGGAAGTTCTCCCTTCCAGGCGAGATGAGGCCTATTTCCGATGAGGCGTCTGGAGACTAATGACACCTAACCTCTGGAACTTCGAAAGGGTCTTTCACACCCTTGCTGCAACTCAAGAAGTTCACCGCCATACCAGTCTCCACTCGAGAGGAAGCACGATGGTCCCGCCCACATCCAGAGGAGCCCCGTTTCCCCCTCGTAGCTCGAGATGAGGGATCCTTTCCCTGCTTTCAACGGGAAAGAATTCCCGGCGTTCCCGTCGCATCTCAAGAGGAGGCACTCTCAACAGGAAAGGCGAGAGGAACTCCATGGTCGTACCACCATTCCAAGAGTCCCCCAGAAGTCTCAGTCCATTCCAGAGGAACCTCTTTGCCCTGCACTGGCTCATCTTTCACGCCGAGGATCGGCTCACACCACGGTGGCACGTGGGACAGCCGTTTGGGAAAGCCTCGAGGGAAAGCCTCGAGGGAAAACCACAGATCCTTTGATCCACGCCACGGGAAGCGGAACATTGCTGCTACAGCCTGGAAGGAAAGCGCACGTGCATGCCCCCACTCGAGACGAGGCCTGACTCCCCTGGGGAGACTCCAGAAGTACCCAAAGATCGATGTCAGCCCCTGAGAGGAATCCTCGGTTCCGGCCCTGAATCCACACAAGGTTTTTGGCCCCGGTATCGACGGGAGAGGAATCCCGAGAGGCCCCCTAGCAACTCGCATGGGGACTGGCCTCTTAGGCCACCAGGGCGGGTCCCTGAGGTCCCCGTCGTAACTCGAGAACACCTGCCGCAACTCGAGAAAATCCAGGAAGTTCTCCCTTCCAGGCGAGATGAGGCCTATTTCCGATGAGGCGTCTGGAGACTAATGACACCTAACCTCTGGAACTTCGAAAGGGTCTTTCACACCCTTGCTGCAACTCAAGAAGTTCACCGCCATACCCGTCTCCACTCGAGAGGAAGCACGATGGTCCCGCCCACATCCAGAGGAGCCCCGTTTCCCCCTCGTAGCTCGAGATGAGGGATCCTTTCCCTGTTTTCAACGGGAAAGAATTCCCGGCGTTCCCGTCGCATCTCAAGAGGAGGCACTCTCAACAGGAAAGGCTAGAGGAACTCCATGGTCGAACCACCATTCCAAGAGTCCCCCAGATGTCTCAGTCCATTCCAGAGGAATCTCTTTGCCCTGCACTGGCTCATCTTTCACGCCGAGGATCGACTCACACCACGGTGGCACGTGGGACAGCCCTGTGGGAAAGCCTCGAGGGAAAGCCTCGCGGGAAAACCACAGATCCTTTGATCCACGCCACGGGAAGCGTGACATTGCTGCTACAGCCTGGAAGGAAAGCACACGTGCATGCCCCCACTAGAGACGAGGCCTGACTCCCCTGGGGAGACTCCAGAAGGACCCAAAGATCCATGTCAGCCCCTGAGAGGAATCCTCGGTTCCGGCCCTGACTCCACACAAGGTTTTTAGCCCCGGTATCGACGGGAGAGGAATCCCGAGCGGCCCCCTAGCAACTCTCATGAGGACTGGCCTCTCCTGAGGCCACCAGGGCGGGTCGCTGAGGTCCCCGTCGTAACTCGAGAACACCTGCCGCAACTCGAGAAAATCCAGGAAGTTCTCCCTTCCAGGCGAGATGAGGCCTATTTCCGATGAGGCGTCTGGAGACTAATGACACCTAACATCTGGAACTTCGAAAGGGTCTTTCACACCCTTGCTGCAACTCAAGAAGTTCACCGCCATACCCGTCTCCACTCGACAGGAAGCACGATGGTCCCGCCCACATACAGAGGAGACCCGTTTCCCCCTCGTAGCTCGAGATGAGGGATCCTTTCCCTGCTTTCAACGGGAAAGAATTCCCGGCGTTCCCGTCGCATCTCAAGAGGAGGCACTCTCAACAGGAAAGGCGAGAGGAACTCCATGGTCGTACCACCATTCCAAGAGTCCCCCAGATGTCTCATTCCATTCCAGAGGAACCTCTTTGCCCTGCACTGGCTCATCTTTCACGCCGAGGATCGACTCACACCACGGTGGCACGTGGGACCGCCCTTTGGGAAAGCCTCGAGGGAAAGCCTCGAGGGAAAACCACAGATCCTTTGATCCACGCCACGGGAAGCGTGACATTGCTGCTACAGCCTGGAAGGAAAGCGCACGTGCATGCCCCCACTCGAGACGAGGCCTGACTCCCCTGGGGAGACTCCAGAAGTACCCAAAGATCCATGTCAGCCCCTGAGAGGAATCCTCGGTTCCGGCCCTGACTCGACACAAGGTTTTTGGCCCCGGTATCGACGGGAGAGGAATCCCGAGAGGCCCCCTAGCAAGTCGCATGGGGACTGGCCTCTCCTGAGGCCACCAGGGCGGGTCCCTGAGGTCCCCTTCGTAACTCGAGAACACCTGCCGCAACTCGAGAAAATCCAGGAAGTTCTCCCTTCCAGGCGAGATGAGGCCTATTTCCGATGAGGCGCCTGGAGACTAATGACACCTAACCTCTGGAACTTCGAAAGGGTCTTTCACACCCTTGCTGCAACTCAAGAAGTTCACCGCCATACCAGTCTCCACTCGAGAGGAAGCACGATGGTCCCGCCCACATCCAGAGGAGCCCCGTTTCCCCCTCGTAGCTCGAGATGAGGGATCCTTTCCCTGCTTTCAACGGGAAAGAATTCCCGGCGTTCCCGTCGCATCTCAAGAGGAGGCACTCTCAACAGGAAAGGCGAGAGGAACTCCATGGTCGTACCACCATTCCAAGAGTCCCCCAGAAGTCTCAGTCCATTCCAGAGGAACCTCTTTGCCCTGCACTGGCTCATCTTTCACGCCGAGGATCGGCTCACACCACGGTGGCAAGTGGGACAGCCGTTTGGGAAAGCCTCTAGGGAAAGCCTCGAGGGAAAACCACAGATCCTTTGATCCACGCCACGGGAAGTGGAACATTGCTGCTACAGCCTGGAAGGAAAGCGCACGTGCATGCCCCCACTCGAGACGAGGCCTGACTCCCCTGGGGAGACTCCAGAAGTACCCAAAGATCGATGTCAGCCCCTGAGAGGAATCCTGGGTTCCGGCCCTGAATCCACACAAGGTTTTTGGCCCCGGTATCGACGGGAGAGGAATCCCGAGAGGCCCCCTAGCAACTCGCATGGGGACTGGCCTCTTAGGCCACCAGGGCGGGTCCCTGAGGTCCCCGTCGTAACTCGAGAACACCTGCCGCAACTCGAGAAAATCCAGGAAGTTCTCCCTTCCAGGCGAGATGAGGCCTATTTCCGATGAGGCGTCTGGAGACTAATGACACCTAACCTCTGGAACTTCGAAAGGGTCTTTCACACCCTTGCTGCAACTCAAGAAGTTCACCGCCATACCCGTCTCCACTCGAGAGGAAGCACGATGGTCCCGCCCACATCCAGAGGAGCCCCGTTTCCCCCTCGTAGCTGGAGATGAGGGATCCTTTCCCTGCTTTCAACGGGAAAGAATTCCCGGCGTTCCCGTCGCATCTCAAGAGGAGGCACTCTCAACAGGAAAGGCGAGAAGAACTCCATGGTCGTACCACCATTCCAAGAGTCCCCCAGATGTCTCAGTCCATTCCAGAGGAACCTCTTTGCCCTGCACTGGCTCATCTTTCACGCCGAGGATCGACTCACACCACGGTGGCACGTGGGACAGCCCTGTGGGTAAGCCTCGAGGGAAAGCCTCGAGGGAAAACCACAGATCCTTTGATCCACGCCACGGGAAGCGTGACATTGCTTCTACAGCCTGGAAGGAAAGCGCACGTGCATGCCCCCACTCGAGACAAGGCCTGACTCCCCTGGGGAGACTCCAGAAGTACCCAAAGATCCATGTCAGCCCCTGAGAGGAATCCTCGGTTCCGGCCCTGACTCCACTCAAGGATTTTGGCCCCGGTATCAACGGGAGAGGAATCCCGAGAGGCCCCCTAGCAACTCGCATGAGGACTGGCCTCTCCTGAGGCCACCAGGGCGGGTCCCTGAGGTCCCCGTCGTAACTCGAGAACACCTGCCGCAACTCGAGAAAATCCAGGAAGTTCTCCCTTCCAGGCGAGATGAGGCCTATTTCCGATGAGACGTCTGGAGACTAATGACACCTAACATCTGGAACGTCGAAAGGGTCTTTCACACCCTTGCTGCAACTCAAGAAGTTCACCGCCATACCCGTCTCCACTCGACAGGAAGCACGATGGTCCCGCCCACATCCAGAGGAGCCCCGTTTCCCCCTCGTAGCTCGAGATGAGGGATCCTTTCCCTGCTTTCAACGGGAAAGAATTCCCGAAGTTCCCGTCGCATCTCAAGAGGAGGCACTCTCAACAGGAAAAGCGAGAGGAACTCCATGGTCGTACCACCATTCCAAGAGTCCCCCAGATGTCTCAGTCCATTCCAGAGGAACCTGTTTGCCCTGCACTGGCACATCTTTCACACCGAGGATCGACTCACACCACGGTGGCACGTGGGACAGCCCTGTGGGAAAGCTTCGAGGGAAAGCCTCGAGGGAAAACCACAGATCCTTTGATCCACGCGACGGGAAGGGTGACATTGCTGCTACAGCCTGGAAGGAAAGCGCACGTGCCTGCCCCCACTCGAAACGAGGCGTGACTCCACTGGGGAGTCTCCAGAAGTACCCAAAGATCCATGTCAGCCCCTGAGAGGAATCCTCGGTTCCGGCCCTAACTCGACACAAGGTTTTTGGCCCCGATATCGACGGGAGAGGAATCCCGAGAGGCCCCATAGCAACTCTCATGGGGACTGGCCTCTCCTGAGGCCACCAGGGCGTGTCCCTGAGGTCCCCGTCGTAACTCGAGAACACCTGCCGCAACTCGAGAAAATCCAGGAAGTTCTCCCTTCCAGGCGAGATGAGGCCTATTTCCGATGAGGCGTCTGGAGACTAATGACACCTAACCTCTGGAACTTCGAAAGGGTCTTTCACACCCTTGCTTCAACTCAAGAAGTTCACCGCCATACCCGTCTCCACTCGAGAGGAAGCACGATGGTCCCACCCACATCCAGAGGAGCCCCGTTTCCCCCTCGGAGCTGGAGATGAGGGATCCTTTCCCTGCTTTCAACGGGAAAGAATTCCCGGCGATCCCGTCGCATCTCAAGAGGAGGCACTCTCAACAGGAAAGGCGAGAGGAACTCCATGGTCGTACCACCATTCCAAGAGTCCCCCAGATGTCTCAGTCCATTCCAGAGGAACCTCTTTGCCCTGCACTGACTCATCTTTCACGCCGAGGATCGACTCACACCACGGTGGCACGTGGGACAGCCCTGTGGGAAAGCCTCGAGGGAAAGCCTCGAGGGAAAACCACAGATCCTTTGATCCACGCCACGGGAAGCGTGACATTGCTGCTACAGCCTGTAAGGAAAGCGCACGTGCATGCCCCCACTCGAGACGAGGCCTGACTCCCCTGGGGAGACTCCAGAAGTACCCAAAGATCCGTGTCAGCCCCTGAGAGGAATCCTCGGTTCCGGCCCTGACTCCACACAAGGTTTTTGGCCCCAGTATCGACGGGAGAGGAATCCCGAGAGGTCCCCTAGCAACTCGCATGGGGACTGGCCTCTCCTGAGGCCACCAGGGCGGGTCCCTGAGGTCCCCGTCGTAACTCGAGAACAGCTGCCGCAACTCGAGAAAATCCAGGAAGTTCTCCCTTCCAGGCGAGATGAGGCCTATTTCCGATGAGTCGTCTTGAGACTAATGACACCTAACCTCTGGAACTTCGAAAGGGTCTTTCACACCCTTGCTGCAACTCAAGAAGTTCACCGCCATACCCGTCTCCACTTGAGAGGAAGCACGATGGTCCCGCCCACATCCAGAGGAGCCCAGTTTCCCCCTCGTAGCTCGAGATGAGGGATCCTTTCCCTGCTTTCAACGGGAAAGAATTCCCGGCGTTCCCGTCGCATCTCAACAGGAGGAACTCTCAACAGGAAAGGCGAGAGGAACTCCATGGTCGTACCACCATTCCAAGAGTCCCCCAGATGTCTCAGTCCATTCCAGAGGAACCTATTTGCCTTGCACTGGCTCATCTTTCACGCCGAGGATCGACTCACACCACGGTGGCACGTGGGACAGCCCTGTGGGAAAGCCTCGAGGGAAAGCCTCGAGGGAAAACCACAGATCCTTTGATCCACGCGACGGGAAGCGTGACATTGCTGCTACAGCCTGGGAGGAAAGCGCACGTGCATGCCCCCACTCGAGACGAGGCCTGACTCCCCTGGGGAGACTCCAGAAGTACCCAAAGATCTATGTCAGGCGCTGAGAGGAATCCTCGGTTCCGGCCCTGACTCCACACAAGGTTTTTGGCCCCGGTATCGACGGGAGAGGAATCCCGAGAGGCCCCCTAGCAACTCGCATGGGGACTGGCCTCTCCTGAGGCCACCAGGGCGGGTCCCTGAGGTCCCCGTCGTAACTCAAGAACACCTGCCGCAACTCGAGAAAATCCAGGAAGTTCCCCCTTCCAGGCGAGAAGAGGCCTATTTCCGATGAGGCGTCTGGAGTCTAATGACACCTAACCTCTGGAACTTCGAATGGGTCTTTCACACCCTTGCTGCAACTCAAGAAGTTCACCGCCATACCCGTCTCCACTCGAGAGGAAGCACGATGGTCCCGCCCACATCCAGAGGAGCCCCGTTTCCCCCTCGTAGCTCGAGATGAGGGATCCTTTCCCTGCTTTCAACGGGAAAGAATTTCCGAAGTTCCCGTCGCATCTCAAGAGGAGGCACTCTCAACAGGAAAGGCGAGAGGAACTCCATGGTCGTACCACCATTCCAAGAGTCCCCCAGATGTCTCAGTCCATTCCAGAGGAACCTGTTTGCCCTGCACTGGCACATCTTTCACACCGAGGATCGACTCACACCACGGTGGCACGTGGGACAGCCCTGTGGGAAAGCTTCGAGGGAAAGCCTCGAGGGAAAACCACAGATCCTTTGATCCACGCGACGGGAAGCGTGACATTGCTGCTACAGCCTGGAAGGAAAGCGCACGTGCCTGCCCCCACTCGAAACGAGGCGTGACTCCCCTGGGGAGTCTCCAGATGTACCCAAAGATCCATGTCAGCCCCTGAGAGGAATCCTCGGTTCCGGCCCTGACTCCACACAAGGTTTTTGGCCCCGATATCGACGGGAGAGGAATCCCGAGAGGCCCCATAGCAACTCTCATGGGGACTGGCCTCTCCTGAGGCCACCAGGGCGGGTCCCTGAGTTCCCCGTCGTAACTCGAGAACACCTGCCGCAACTCGAGAAAATCGAGGAAGTTCTCCCTTCCAGGCGAGATGAGGCCTATTTCCGATGAGGCGTCTGGAGATTAATGACACCTAACCTCTGGAACTTCGAAAGGGTCTTTCACACCCTTGCTGCAACTCAAGAAGTTCACCGCCATACCCGTCTCCACTCGAGAGGAAGCACGATGGTCCCGCCCACATCCAGAGGAGCCCCGTTTCCCCCTCGTAGCTCTAAATGAGGGATCCTTTCCCTGCTTTCAACGGGAAAGAATTCCCGGCGTTCCGGTCACATCTCAAGAGGAGGCACTCTCAACAGGAAAGGCGAGAGGAACTCCATGGTCGTACCACCATTCCAAGAGTCCCCCAGATGTCTCAGTCCATTCCAGAGGAAACTCTTTGCCCTGCACTGGCTCATCTTTCACGCCGAGGATCGACTCACACCACGGTGGCATGTGGGACTGCCCTGTGGGAAAGCCTCGAGGGAAAGCCTCGAGGGAAAACCACAGATCCTTTGATCTACGGGACGGGAAGCGTGACATTGCTGCTACAGCCTGGAAGAAAAGCGTTCGTGCATGCCCCCACTCGAGACGAGGCCTGACTCCCCTGGGGAACCTCCAGAAGTACCCAAAGATCCATGTCAGCCCCTGAGAGGAATCCTCGGTTCCGGCCCTGACTCCACACAAGGTTTTTGGCCCCGGTATCGACGGGAGAGGAATCCAGAGAGGCCCCCTAGCAACTCGCATGGGGACTGGCCTTTCCTGAGGCCACCAGGGCGGGTCCCTGAGGTTCCCGTCGAAACTCGAGAACACCTGCCGAAACTCGAGAAAATCCAGGATTTCTCCCTTCCAGGCGAGAGGAGGCCTATTTCCGATGAGGCGTCTGGAGACTAATGACACCTAACATGTGGAACTTCGAAAGGGTCTTTCACACCCTTGCTGCAACTCAAGAAGTTCACCGCCATACCCGTCTCCACTCGAGAGGAAGCACGATGGTCCCACCCACATCCAGAGGAGCCCCGTTTCTCCCTCGTAGCTCGAGATGAGGGATCCTTTCCCTGCTTTCAACGGGAAAGAATTCCCGGCGTTCCCGTCGCATCTCAACAGGAGGCACTCTCAACAGGAAAGGCGAGAGGAACTCCATGGTCGTACCACCATTCCAAGAGTCCCCCAGATGTCTCAGTCCATTCCAGAGGAACCTCTTTGCCTTGCACTGGCTCATCTTTCACGCCGAGGATCGACTCACACCACGGTGGCACGTGGGACAGCCCTGTGGGAAAGCCTCGAGGGAAAGCCTCGAGGGAAAACCACAGATCCTTTGATCCACGCGACGGGAAGCGTGACATTGCTGCTACAGCCTGGAAGGAAAGCGCACGTGCATGCCCCCACTCGCGACGAGGCCTGACTCCCCTGGGGAGACTCCAGAAGTACCCAAAGATCTATGTCAGCCCCTGAGAGGAATCCTCGGTTCCGGCCCTGACTCCACACAAGGTTTTTGGCCCTGGTATCGACGGGAGAGGAATCCCGAGAGGCCCCCTAGAAACTCGCATGGGGACTGGCCTCTCCTGAGGCCACCAGGGCGGGTCCCTGAGGTCCCCGTCGTAACTCGAGAACACCTGCCGCAACT
The DNA here is from genome assembly GCF_032405125.1 of Capricornis sumatraensis. Lineage (NCBI taxonomy): Eukaryota > Metazoa > Chordata > Mammalia > Artiodactyla > Bovidae > Capricornis > Capricornis sumatraensis. The sequence continues at coordinate 1,336,772 of NW_027184616.1, read as the reverse complement.
CGAGAAAATCCAGGAAGTTCTCCCTTCCAGGCGAGATGAGGCCTATTTCCGATGAGGCGTCTGGAGACTAATGACACCTAACCTCTGGAACTTCGAAAGGGTCTTTCACACCCTTGCTGCAACTCAAGAAGTTCACCGCCATACCCGTCTCCACTCGACAGGAAGCACGATGGTCCCGCCCACATCCAGAGGAGCCCCGTTTCCCCCTCGTAGCTCGAGATGAGGGATCCTTTCCCTGCTTTCAACGGGAAAGAATTCCCGGCGATCCCGTCGCATCTCAAGAGGAGGCACTCTCAACAGGAAAGGCGAGAGGAACTCCATGGTCGTACCACCATTCCAAGAGTCCCCCAGATGTCTCAGTCCATTCCAGAGGAACCTGTTTGCCCTGCACTGGCACATCTTTCACACCGAGGATCGACTCACACCACGGTGGCACGTGGGACAGCCCTGTGGGAAAGCCTCGAGGGAAAGCCTCGAGGGAAAACCACAGATCCTTTGATCCACGCGACGGGAAGCGTGACATTGCTGCTCCAGCCTGGAAGGAAAGCGCACGTGCATGCCCCCACTCGAGACGAGGCCTGACTCCCCTGGGGAGACTCCAGAAGTACCCAAAGATCCATGTCAGCCCCTGAGAGGAATCCTCGGTTCCGGCCCTGACTCCACACAAGGTTTTTGGCCCCGGTATCGACGGGAGAGGAATCCCGAGAGGCCCCCTAGCAACTCGCATGAGGACCAGCCTCTCCTGAGGCCACCAGGGCGGGTCCCTGATGTCCCCGTCGTAACTCGAGAACACCTGCCGCAACTCGAGAAAATCCAGGAAGTTCTCCCTTCCAGGCGAGATGAGGCCTATATCCGATGAGGCGTCTGGAGACTAATGACACGTAACTTCTGGAACTTCGAAAGGGTCTTTCACCCCCTTGCTGCAACTCAAGAAGTTCACCGCCATACCCGTCTCCACTCGAGAGGAAGCACGATGGTCCCGCCCACATCTAGAGGAGCCCCGTTTCCCCCTCGTAGCTCGAGATGAGGGATCCTTTCCCTGCTTTCAACGGGAAAGAATTCCCGGCGTTCCCGTCGCATCTCAAGAGGAGGCACTCTCAACAGGAAAGGCGAGAGGAACTCCATGGTCCTACCACCATTCCAAGAGTCCCCCAGATGTCTCAGTCCATTCCAGAGGAACCTCTTTGCCCTGCACTGGCTGATCTTTCACGCCGAGGATCGAATCACACCACGGTGGCATGAGGGAAAGACCTGTGGGAAAGCCTCGAGGGAAAGCCTCGAGGGAAAACCACAGATCCTTTGATCCATGCCACGGGAAGCCTGACATTGCTGCTACAGCCTGGAAGGAAAGCGCACGTGCATGCCCCCACTCGAGACGAGGCCTGACTCCCCTGGGGAGACTCCAGAAGTACCCAAAGATCCATGTCAGCCCCTGAGAGGAATCCTCGGTTCCGGCCTTGACTCCACACAAGGTTTTTGGCCCCGGTATCGACGGGAGAGGAATCCTGAGAGGCCCCCTAGCAACTAGCATGGGGACTGGCCTCTCCTGAGGCCACCAGGGCGGGTCCCTGAGGTCCCCGTCGTAACTCGAGAACACCTGCCGCAACTCGAGAAAATCCAGGAAGTTCTCCCTTCCAGGCGAGATGAGGCCTATTTCCGATGAGGCCTCTGGAGACTAATGACACCTAAACTCTGGAACTTCGAAAGGGTCTTTCACACCCTTGCTGCAACTCAAGAAGTTCACCGCCATACCCGTCTCCACTCGAGAGGAAGCACGATGGTCCCACCCACATCCAGAGGAGCCCCGTTTCCCCCTCGGAGCTCGAGATGAGGGATCCTTTCCCTGCTTTCAACGGGAAAGAATTCCCGGCGTTCCCGTCGCATCGCAAGAGGAGGCACTCTCAACAGGAAAGGCGAGAGGAACTCCATGGTCGTACCACCATTCCAAGAGTCCCCCAGATGTCTCAGTCCATTCCAGAGGAACCTCTTTGCCCTGCACTGACTCATCTTTCACGCCGAGGATCGACTCACACCACGGTGGCACGTGGGACAGCCCTGTGGGAAAGCCTCGAGGGAAAGCCTCGAGGGAAAACCACAGATCCTTTGATCCACGCCACGGGAAGCGTGACATTGCTGCTACAGCCTGGAAGGAAAGGGCACGTGCATGACCCAACTCGAGACGAGGCCTGACTCCCCTGGGGAGACTCCAGAAGTACCCAAAGATCTATGTCAGGCCCTGAGAGGAATCCTCGGTTCCGGCCCTGACTCCACACAAGGTTTTTGGCCCCGGTATCGACGGGAGAGGAATCCCGAGAGGCCCCCTAGCAACTCGCATGGGGACTGGCCTCTCCTGAGGCCACCAGGGCGGGTCCCTGAGGTCCCCGTCGTAACTCAAGAACACCTGCCGCAACTCGAGAAAATCCAGGAAGTTCTCCCTTCCAGGCGAGAAGAGGCCTATTTCCGATGAGGCGTCTGGAGTCTAATGACACCTAACCTCTGGAACTTCGAAAGGGTCTTTCACACCCTTGCTGCAACTCAAGAAGTTCACCGCCATACCCGTCTCCACTCGAGAGGAAGCACGATGGTCCCGCCCACATCCAGAGGAGCCCCGTTTCCCCCTCGTAGCTCGAGATGAGGGATCCTTTCCCTGCTTTCAACGGGAAAGAATTCCCGAAGTTCCCGTCGCATCTCAAGAGGAGGCACTCTCAACAGGAAAGGCGAGAGGAACTCCATGGTCGTACCACCATTCCAAGAGTCCCCCAGATGTCTCAGTCCATTCCAGAGGAACCTCTTTGCCCTGCACTGGCACATCTTTCACGCCGAGGATCGACTCACACCACGGTGGCACGTGGGACAGCCCTGTGGGAAAGCCTCGAGGGAAAGCCTCGAGGGAAAACAACAGATCCTTTGATCCACGCGACGGGAAGCGTGACATTGCTGCTACAGCCTGGAAGGAAAGCGCACGTGCATGCCCCCACTCGAGACGAGGCCTGACTCCCCTGGGGAGACTCCAGAAGTACCCAAAGATCTATGTCAGGCCCTGAGAGGAATCCTCGGTTCCGGCCCTGACTCCACACAAGGTTTTTGGCCCCGGTATCGACGGGAGAGGAATCCCGAGAGGCCCCCTAGCAACTCGCATGGGGACTGGCCTCTCCTGAGGCCACCAGGGCGGGTCCCTGAGGTCCCCGTCGTAACTCAAGAACACCTGCCGCAACTCGAGAAAACCCAGGAAGTTCTCCCTTCCAGGCGAGAAGAGGCCTATTTCTGATGAGGCGTCTGGAGTCTAATGACACCTAACCTCTGGAACTTCGAAAGGGTCTTTCACACCCTTGCTGCAACTCAAGAAGTTCACCGCCATACCCGTCTCCACTCGAGAGGAAGCACGATGGTCCCGCCCACATCCAGAGGAGCCCCGTTTCCCCCTCGTAGCTCGAGATGAGGGATCCTTTCCCTGCTTTCAACGGGAAAGAATTCCCGAAGTTCCCGTCGCATCTCAAGAGGAGGCACTCTCAACAGGAAAGGCGAGAGGAACTCCATGGTCATACCACCATTCCAAGAGTCCCCCAGATGTCTCAGTCCATTCCAGAGGAACCTGTTTGCCCTGCACTGGCACATCTTTCACACCGAGGATCGACTCACACCACGGTGGCACGTGGGACAGCCCTGTGGGAAAGCCTCGAGGGAAAGCCTCGAGGGAAAACCACAGATCCTTTGATCCACGCGACGGGAAGCGTGACATTGCTGCTACAGCCTGGAAGGAAAGCACACGTGCATGCCCCCACTCGAGACGAGGCCTGACTCCCCTGGGGAGACTCCAGAAGTACCCAAAGATCCATGTCAGCCCCTGAGAGGAATCCTCGGTTCCGGCCCTGACTCCACACAAGGTTTTTGGCCCCGGTATCGACGGGAGAGGAATGCCGAGAGGCCACCTAGCAACTCGCATGGGGACTGGCCTCTCCGGAGGCCACCAGGGCGGGTCCCTGAGGTCCTCGTCGTAACTCGAGAACACCTGCCGCAACTCGAGAAAATCCAGGAAGTTCTCCCTTCCAGGCGAGATGAGGCCTATTTCCGATGAGGCCTCTGGAGACTAATGACACCAAACCTCTGGAACTTCGAAAGGGTCTTTCACACCCTTGCTGCAACTCAAGAAGTTCACCGCCATACCCGTCTCCACTCGAGAGGAAGCACGATGGTCCCGCCCACATCCAGAGGAGCCCCGTTTTCCCCTCGGTGCTCGAGATGAGGGATCCTTTCCCTGGTTTCAACGGGAAAGAATTCCCGGCGTTCCCGTCGCATCTCAAGAGGAGGCAGTCTCAAAAGGAAAGGCGAGAGGAACTCCATGGTCGTACCACCATTCCAAGAGTCCCCCAGATGTCTCAGTCCATTCCAGAGGAACCTCTTTGCCCTACACTGGCTCATCTTTCATGCCGAGGATCGACTCACAAAACGGTGGCACGTGGGACAGCCCTGTGGGAAAGCCTCGAGGGAAAGCCTCGAGGGAAAACCACAGATCCTTTGATCCACGCGACGGGAAGCGTGACATTGCTGCTACAGGCTGGAAGGAAAGCGCACGTGCATGCCCCCACTCGAGACGAGGCCTGACTCCCCTGGGGAGGCTCCAGAAGTACCCAAAGATCCATGTCAGCCCCTGAGAGGAATCCTCGGTTCCGGCCCTGACTGCACACAAGGTTTTTGGCCCCGGTATCGACGGGAGAGGAATCCCGAGAGGCCCCCTAGCAACTCGCATGGGGACTGGCCTGTCCTGAGGCCACCAGGGCGGGTCCCTGAGGTCCCCGTCGTAACTCGAGAACACCTGCCGCAACTCGAGAAAATCCAGGAAGTTCTCCCTTCCAGGCGAGATGAGGCCTATTTCCGATGAGGCCTCTGGAGACTAATGACACCTAACCTCTGGAACTTCGAAAGGGTCTTTCACACCCTTGCTGCAACTCAAGAAGTTCACCGCCATACCCGTCTCCACTCGAGAGGAAGCACGATGGTCCCGCCCACATCCAGAGGAGCCCCGTTTCCCCCTCGTAGCTCGAGATGAGGGATCCTTTCCCTGCTTTCAACGGGAAAGTATTCCCGGCGTTCCCGTCGCATCTCAAGAGGAGGCACTCTCAACAGGAAAGGCGAGAGGAACTCCATGGTCGTACCACCATTCCAAGAGTCCCCCAGATGTCTCAGTCCATTCCAGAGGAACCTCTTTGCCCTGCACTGGCTCATCTTTCACGCCGAGGATCGACTCACACCACGGTGGCACGTGGGACAGCCCTGTGGGAAAGCCTCGAGGGAAAGCCTCGAGGGAAAACCACAGATCATTTGATCCACGCCACGGGAAGCGTGACATTGCTGCTACAGCCTGGAAGGAAAGCGCACGAGCATGCCCCCACTCGAGACGAGGCCTGACTCAGCTTGGGAGACTCCAGAAGTACCCAAAAATCCATGTCAGCCCCTGAGAGGAATCCTCGGTTCCGGCCCTGACTCCACACAAGGTTTTTGGCCCCGGTATCGACGGGAGAGGAATCCCGAGAGGCCCCCTAGCAAGTCTCATGGGGACTGGCCTCTACTGAGGCCACCAGGGCGGGTCCCTGAGGTCCCCGTCGTAACTCGAGAACACCTGCCGCAACTCGAGAAAATCCAGGAAGTTCTCCCTTCCAGGCGAGATGAGGCCTATTTCCGATGAGGCGTCTGGAGACTAATGACACCTAACCTCTGGAACTTCGAAAGGGTCTTTCACACCCTTGCTGCAACTCAAGAAGTTCACCGCCATACCCGTCTCCACTCGAGAGGAAGCACGATGGTCCCGCCCACATCCAGAGGAGCCCCGTTTCCCCCTCGTAGCTCGAGATGAGGGATCCTTTCCCTGCTTTCAACGGGAAAGAATTCCCGGCGTTCCCGTCGCATCTCAAGAGGAGGCACTCTCAACAGGAAAGGCGAGAGGAACTCCATGGTCGTACCACCATTCCAAGAGTCCCCCAGATGTCAAAGTCCATTACAGAGGAACCTCTTTGCCCTGCACTGGCTCATCTTTCACGCCGAGGATCGACTCACACCACGGTGGCACGTGGGACAGCCCTGTGGGAAAGCCTCGAGGGAAAGCCTCGAGGGAAAACCACAGATCCTTTGATCCACGCCACAGGAAGCGTGACATTGCTGCTACAGCCTGGAAGGAAAGTGCACGTGCATGCCCCCACACGAGACGAGGCCTGACTCCCCTGGGGAGACTCCAGAAGTACCCAAAGATCCATGTCAGCCCCTGAGAGGAATCCTCGGTTCCGGCCCTGACTCAACACAAGGTTTTTGGCCCCGGTATCGACGGGAGAGGAATCTCGAGAGGCCCCCTAGCATCTTGCATTGGGACTGGCCGTACCTGAGGCCACCAGGGCGGGTCCCTGAGGTCCCCGTCGTAACTCGAGCACACCTGCCGCAACTCGAGAAAATCCAGGAAGTTCTCCCTTCCAGGCGAGATGAGGCCTATTTCCGATGAGGCGCCTGGAGACTAATGACACCTAACCTCTGGAACTTCGAAAGGGTCTTTCACACCCTTGCTGCAACTCAAGAAGTTCACCGCCATACCCGTCTCCACTCGAGAGGAAGCAAGATGGTCCCGCCCACATCCAGAGGAGCCCCGTTTCCCCCTCGTAGCTCGAGATGAGGGATCCTTTCCCTGCTTTCAACGGGAAAGAATTCCCGGCGTTCCCGTCGCATCTCAAGAGGAGGCACTCTCAACAGGAAAGGCGAGAAGAACTCTATGGTCGTACCACCATTCCAAGAGTCCCCCAGATGTCTCAGTCCATTCCAGAGGAACCTCTTTGCCCTGCACTGGCTCATCTTTCACGCCGAGGATCGACTCACACCACGATGGCACGCGGGACAGCCCTGTGGGAAAGCCTCGAGGGAAAACCACAGATCCTTTGATCCACGCGACGGGAAGCGTGACATTGCTGTTACAGCCTGGAATGAAAGCACACGTGCATGCCCCCACACGAGGCGAGGCCTGACACCGCTTGGGAGACTCCAGAAGTACCCAAAGATCCATGTCAGCCCCTGAGAGGAATCCTCGGTTCCGGCCCTGACTCCACACAAGGTTTTTGGCCCCGGTATCGACGGGAGAGGAATCCCGAGAAGCCCCCTAGCAACTCGCATGGGGACTGGCCTCTCCTGAGGCCACCAGGGCGGGTCCCTGATGTCACCGCCATAACTCGAGAACACCTGCCGCAACTCGAGAAAATCCAGGAAGTTCTCTCTTCCAGGCGAGATGAGGCCTATTTCCGATGAGGCGTCTGGAGACTAATGACACCTAACCTCTGGAACTTCGAAAGGGTCTTTCACACCCTTGCTGCAACTCAAGAAGTTCACCGCCATACCCGTTTCCACTCAAGAGGAAGCACGATGGTCCCGCCCACATCCAGAGGAGCCCCGTTTCCCCCTCGTAACTCGAGATGAGGGATCCTTTCACTGCTTTCAACGGGAAAGAATTCCCGGCGTTCCCGTCGCATCTCAACAGGAGGCATTCTCAACAGGAAAGGCCAGAGGAACTCCATGGTCGTACCACCATTCCAAGAGTCCCCCAGATGTCTCAGTCCATTCCAAAGGAACCTCTTTGCCCTGCACTGGCTCATCTTTCACGCCGAAGATCGACTCACACCACGGTGGCACGTGGGACAGCCCTGTGGGAAAGCCTCGAGGGAAAGCCTCGAGGGAAAACCACAGATCCTTTGACCCACGCCACGGGAAGCGTGACATTGCTGCTACAGCCTGGAGAGAAAGCGCACGTGCATGCCCCCACTCGAGACGAGGCCTGACTCCCCTGGGAAGACTCCAGAAGTACCCAAAGATCCATGTCAGCCCCTGAGAGGAATCCTCGGTTCCGGCCCTGACTCCACACAAGGTTTTTGGCCCCGGTATCAACGGGAGAGGAATCCCGAGAGGCCCCCTGGCAACTCGCATGGGGACTGGCCTCTCCAGAGGCCACCAGGGCGGGTCCCTAAGGTCCCCGTCGTAACTCGAGAACACCTGCCGCAACTCGAGAAAATCCAGGAAGTTCTCCCTTCCAGGCGAGATGAGGCCTATTTCCGATGAGGCGTCTGGAGACTAATGACACCTAACCTCTGGAACTTCGAAAGGGTCTTTCACACCCTTGCTGCAACTCAAGAAGTTCACCGCCATACCCGTCTCCACTCGAGAGGAAGCACGATGGTCCTGCCCACATCCAGAGGAGCCCCGTTTCCCCCTCGTAGCTCGAGATGAGGGATCCTTTCCCTGCTTTCAACGGGAAAGAATTCCCGGCGTTCCCGTCGCATCTCAAGAGGAGGCACTCTCAACAGGAAAGGCGAGAGGAACTCCATGGTCGTACCACCATTCCAAGAGTCCCCCAGATGTCGCAGTCCATTCCAGAGTAACCTCTTTGCCCTGCACTGGCTCATCTTTCACGCCGAGGATCGACTCACACCACGGTGGTACGTGGGACTGCCCTGTGGGAAAGCCTCGAGGGAAAGCCTCGAGGGAAAACCACAGATCCTTTGATCTCCGGGACGGGAAGCGTGACATTGCTGCTACAGCCTGGAAGAAAAGCGTTCGTGCATGCCCCCACTCGAGACGAGGCCTGACTCCCCTGGGGAGCCTCCAGAAGTACCCAAAGATCCATGTCAGCCCCTGAGAGGAATCCTCGGTTCCGGCCCTGACTCCACACAAGGTTTTTGGCCCCGGTATTGACGGGAGAGGAATCCAGAGAGGCCCCCTAGCAACTCGCATGGGGACTGGCCTCTCCTGAGGCCACCAGGGCGGGTCCCTGAGGTTCCCGTCGAAACTCGAGAACACCTGCCGAAACTCGAGAAAATCCAGGATTTCTCCCTTCCAGGCGAGAGGAGGCCTATTTCCGATGAGGCGTCTGGAGACTAATGACACCTAACATCTGGAACTTCGAAAGGGTCTTTCACACCCTTGCTGCAACTCAAGAAGTTCACCGCCATACCCGTCTCCACTCGAGAGGAAGCACGATGGTCCCGCCCACATCCAGAGGAGCCCCGTTTCTCCCTCGTAGCTCGAGATGAGGGATCCTTTCCCTGCTTTCAACGGGAAAGAATTCCCGGCGTTCCCGTCGCATCTAAAGAGGAGGCACTCTCAACAGGAAAGGCGAGAGGAACACCATGGTCGTACCACCATTCCAAGAGTCCCCCAGATGTCTCAGTCCATTCCAGAGGAACCTCATTGCCCTGCACTGGCTCATCTTTCACGCCGAGGATCGACTCACACCATGGTGGCAACTGGGACAGCCCTGTGGGAAAGCCTCGAGGGAAAGCCTCGAGGGAAAACCACAGATCCTTTGATCCACGCGACGGGAAGCGTGACATTGCTACTCCAGCCTGGAAGGAAAGCGCACGTGCATGCCCCCACTCGAGACGAGCCCTGACTCCCCTGGGGAGACTCCAGAAGTACCCAAAGATCCATGTCAGCCCCTGAGAGGAATCCTCGGTTCCGGCCCTGACTCCACACAAGGTTTTTGGCCCCGGTATCGACGGGAGAGGAATCCCGAGAGGCCCCCTAGCAACTAGCATGGGGACTGGCCTCTTCTGAGGCCACCAGGGCGGGTCCCTGAGGTCCCCGTCGTAACTCGAGAACACCTGCCGCATCTCGAGAAAATCCAGGAAGTTCTCCCTTCCAGGCGAGATGAGGCCTATTTCCGATGAGGCGTCTGGAGACTAATGACACCTAACCTCTGGAACATCGAAAGGGTCTTTCACACCCTTGCTGCAACTCAAGAAGTTCACCGCCATACCCGTATCCACTCGAGAGGAAGCACGATGGTCCCGCCCACATCCAGAGGAGCCCCGTTTCCCCCTCGTAGCTCGAGATGAGGGATCCTTTCCCTGCTTGCAACGGGAAAGAATTCCCGGCGTTCCCGTCGCATCTCAACAGGAGGCACTCTCAACAGGAAAGGCGAGAGGAACTCCATGGTCGTACCACCATTCCAAGAGTCCCCCAGATGTCTCAGTCCATTCCAGAGGAACCTCTTTGCCTTGCACTGGCTCATCTTTCACGCCGAGGATCGACTCACACCACGGTGGCACGTGGGACAGCCCTGTGGGAAAGCCTCGAGGGAAAGCCTCGAGGGAAAACCACAGATCCTTTGATCCACGCGACGGGAAGCGTGACATTGCTGCTACAGCCTGGAAGGAAAGCGCACGTGCATGCCCCCACTCGAGACGAGGCCTGACTCCCCTGGGGAGACTCCAGAAATACCCAAAGATCTATGTCAGCCCCTGAGAGGAATCCTCGGTTCCGGCCCTGACTCCACACAAGGTTTTTGGCCCCGGTATCGACGGGAGAGGAATCCCGAGAGGCCCCCTAGCAACTCGCATGGGGACTGGCCTCTCCTGAGGCCACCAGGGCGGGTCCCTGAGGTCCCCGTCGTAACTCGAGAACACCTGCCGCAACTCGAGAAAATCCAGGAAGTTCTCCCTTCCAGGCGAGATGAGGCCTATTTCCGATGAGGCGTCTGGAGACTAATGACACCTAACCTCTGGAACTTCGAAAGGGTCTTTCACACCCTTGCTGCAACTCAAGAAGTTCACCGCCATACCCGTCTCCACTCGAGAGGAAGCACGATGGTCCCACACACATCCAGAGGAGCCCCGTTTCCCCCTCGGAACTCGAGATGAGGGATCCTTTCCCTGCTTTCAACGGGAAAGAATTCCCGGCGTTCCCGTCGCATCTCAAGTGGAGGCACTCTCAACAGGAAAGGCGAGAGGAACTCCATGGTCGTACCACCATTCCAAGAGTCCCCCAGATGTCTCAGTCCATTCCAGAGGAACCTCTTTGCCCTGCACTGGCTCATCTTTCACGCCGAGGATCGACTCACACCACGGTGGCACGTGGGACAGCCCTGTGGGAAAGCCTCGAGGGAAAGCCTCGAGGGAAAACCACAGATCCTATGATCCACGCCACGGGAAGCGTGACATTGCTGCTACAGCCTGGAAGGAAAGCGCACGAGCATGCCCCCACTCGAGACGAGGCCTGACTCCCCTGGGGAGACTCCAGAAGTACCCAAAGATCCATGTCAGCCCATGAGAGGAATCCTCGGTTCCGGCCCTGACTCCACACAAGGTTTTTGGCCCCGGTACCGACGGGAGAGGAATCCCGAGAGGCCCCCTAGCAACTCGCATGGGGACTGGCCTCTCCTGAGGCCACCAGGGCGGGTCCCTGAGGTCCCCGTCGTAACTCGAGAACACCTGCCGCAACTCGAGAAAATCCAGGAAGTTCTCCCTTCCAGGCGAGATGAGGCCTATTTCCGATGAGGCGTCTGGAGACTAATGACACCTAACCTCTGGAACTTCGAAAGGGTCTTTCACACCCTTGCTGCAACTCAAGAAGTTCACCGCCATACCCGTCTCCACTCGAGAGGAAGCACGATGGTCCCGCCCACATCCAGAGGAGCCCCGTTTCCCCCTCGGAGCTCGAGATGAGGGATCCTTTCCCTGCTTTCAACGGGAAAGAATTCCCGGCGTTCCCGTCGCATCTCAAGTGGAGGCACTCTCAACAGGAAAGGCGAGAGGAACTCCATGGTCGTACCACCATTCCAAGAGTCCCCCAGATGTCTCAGTCCATTCCAGAGGAACCTCTTTGCCCTGCACTGGCTCATCTTTCACGCCGAGGATCGACTCACACCACGGTGGCACGTGGGACAGCCCTGTGGGAAAGCCTCGAGGGAAAGCCTCGAGGGAAAACCACAGATCCTTTGATCCACGCCACGGGAAGCGTGACATTGCTGCTACAGCCTGGAAGGAAAGCGCACGAGCATGCCCCCACTCGAGACGAGGCCTGACTCCCCTGGGGAGACTCCAGAAGTACCCAAAGATCCATGTCAGCCCATGAGAGGAATCCTCGGTTCCGGCCCTGACTCCACACAAGGTTTTTGGCCCCGGTACCAACGGGAGAGGAATCCCGAGAGGCCCCCTAGCAACTCGCATGGGGACTGGCCTCTCCTGAGGCCACCAGGGCGGGTCCCTGAGGTCCCCGTCGTAACTCGAGAACACCTGCCGCAACTCGAGAAAATCCAGGAAGTTCTCCCTTCCAGGCGAGATGAGGCCTATTTCCGATGAGGCGCCTGGAGACTAATGACACCTAACCTCTGGAACTTCGAAAGGGTCTTTCACACCCTTGCTGCAACTCAAGAAGTTCACCGCCATACCCGTCTCCACTCGAGAGGAAGCAAGATGGTCCCGCCCACATCCAGAGGAGCCCCGTTTCCCCCTCGTAGCTCGAGATGAGGGATCCTTTCCCTGCTTTCAACGGGAAAGAATTCCCGGCGTTCCCGTCGCATCTCAAGAGGAGGCACTCTCAACAGGAAAGGCGAGAAGAACTCTATGGTCGTACCACCATTCCAAGAGTCCCCCAGATGTCTCAGTCCATTCCAGAGGAACCTCTTTGCCCTGCACTGGCTCATCTTTCACTCCGAGGATCGACTCACACCACGATGGCACGCGGGACAGCCCTGTGGGAAAGCCTCGAGGGAAAACCACAGATCCTTTGATCCACGCGACGGGAAGCGTGACATTGCTGTTACAGCCTGGAATGAAAGCGCACGTGCATGCCCCCACACGAGGCGAGGCCTGACACCGCTTGGGAGACTCCAGAAGTACCCAAAGATCCATGTCAGCCCCTGAGAGGAATCCTCGGTTCCGGCCCTGACTCCACACAAGGTTTTTGGCCCCGGTATCAACGGGAGAGGAATCCCGAGAGGCCCCCTAGCAACTCGCATGGGGACTGGCCTCTCCAGAGGCCACCAGGGCGGGTCCCTGAGGTCCCCGTCGTAACTCGAGAACACCTGCCGCAACTCGAGAAAATCCAGGAAGTTCTCCCTTCCAGGCGAGATGAGGCCTATTTCCGATGAGGCGTCTGGAGACTAATGACACCTAACCTCTGGAACTTCGAAAGGGTCTTTCACACCCTTGCTGCAACTCAAGAAGTTCACCGCCATACCCGTCTCCACTCGAGAGGAAGCACGATGGTCCTGCCCACATCCAGAGGAGCCCCGTTTCCCCCTCGTAGCTCGAGATGAGGGATCCTTTCCCTGCTTTCAACGGGAAAGAATTCCCGGCGTTCCCGTCGCATCTCAAGAGGAGGCACTCTCAACAGGAAAGGCGAGAGGAACTCCATGGTCGTACCACCATTCCAAGAGTCCCCCAGATGTCGCAGTCCATTCCAGAGGAACCTCTTTGCCCTGCACTGGCTCATCTTTCACGCCGAGGATCGACTCACACCACGGTGGCACGTGGGACAGCCCTGTGGGAAAGCCTCGAGGGAAAGCCTCGAGGGAAAACCACAGATCCTTTGATCCACGACACGGGAAGCGTGACATTGCTGCTACAGGCTGGAAGGAAAGCGCACGTGCATGCCCCCACTCGAGACGAGGCCTGACTCCCCTGGGGAGACTCCAGAAGTACCCAAAGATCCATGTCAGCCCCTGAGAGGAATACTCGGTTCCGGCCCTGACTCCACACAAGCATTTTGGCCCCGGTATCGACGGGAGAGGAATCCCGAGAGGCCCCCTAGCAACTTGCATGGGGACTGGCCGTTCCTGAGGCCACCAGGGCCAGTCCCGGAGGTCCCCGTCGTAACTCGAGAACACCTGCCGCAACTCGAGAAAATCCAGGAAGTTCTCCCTTCCAGGCGAGATGAGGCCTATTTCCGATGAGGCGTCTGGAGACTAATGACACCTAACCTCTGGAACTTCGAAAGGGTCTTTCACACCCTTGCTGCAACTCAAGAAGTTCACCGCCATACCCGTCTCCACTCGAGAGGAAGCACGATGGTCCCGCCCACATCCAGAGGAGCCCCGTTTCCCCCTCGTAGCTCGAGATGAGGGATCCTTTCCCTGCTTTCAACGGGAAAGAATTCCCGGCGTTCCCGTCGCATCTCAAGAGGAGGCACTCTCAACAGGAAAGGCGAGAGGAACTCCATGGTCGTACCACCATTCCAAGAGTCCCCCAGATGTCTCAGTCCATTCCAGAGGAACCTCTTTGCCCTGCACTGGCTCATCTTTCACGCCGAGAATCGACTCACACCACGGTGGCACGTGGGACAGCCCTGTGGGAAAGCCTCGAGGGAAAGCCTCGAGGGAAAACCACAGATCCTTTGATCCACGCCACGGGAAGCGTGACATTGCTGCTACAGCCTGGAAGGAAAGCGCACGTGCATGCCCCCACTCGAGACGAGGCCTGACTCCCCTGGGGAGACTCCAGAAGTACCCAAAGATCCATGTCAGCCCCTGAGAGGAATCCTCGGTTCCGGCCCTGACTCACCACAAGGTTTTTGGCCCCGGTATCGACGGGAGAGGAATCCCGAGAGGCCCCCTAGCAACTCGCATGGGGACTGGCCATTCCTGAGGCCACCAGGGCGGGTCCCTGAGGTCCCCGTCGTAACTCGAGAACACCTGCCGCAACTCGAGAAAATCCAGGAAGTTCTCCCTTCCAGGCGAGATGAGGCCTATTTCCGATGAGGCGTCTGGAGACTAATGACACCTAACCTCTGGAACTTCAAAAGGGTCTTTCACACCCTTGCTGCAACTCAAGAAGTTCACCGCCATACCCGTCTCCACTCGAGAGGAAGCACGATGGTCCCGCCCATATCCAGAGGAGCCCCGTTTCCCCCTCGTAGCTCGAGATGAGGGATCCTTTCCCTGCTTGCAACGGGAAAGAATTCCCGGCGTTCCCGTCGCATCTCAAGAGGAGGCACTCTCAACAGGAAAGGCGAGAGGAACTCCATGGTCGTACCACCATTGCAAGAGTCCCCCAGATGTCTCAGTCCATTCCAGAGGAACCTCTTTGTCCTGCACTGGCTCATCTTTCACGCCGAGGATCGACTCACAACACCGTGGCACGTGGGACAGCCCTGTGGGAATGCCTCGAGGGAAAACCACAGATCCTTTGATCCACGCGACGGGAAGCGTGACATTGCTGCTACAGCCTGGAAGGAAAGCGCACGTGCATGCCCCCACTCGAAACGAGGCCTGACTCCCCTGGGGAGACTCCACAAGTACCCACAGATCCATGTCAGCCCCTGAGAGGAATGCTCGGTTCCGGCCCTGACACCACACAAGGTTTTTGGCCCCCGTATCGACGGGAGAGGAATCCCGAGAGGCCCCCTAGCAACTCGCATGGGGACTGGCCTCTCCTGAGGCCACCAGTGCGGGTCCCTGAGGTCCCCGTCGTAACTCGAGAACACCTGCCACAACTCGAGATAATCCAGGAAGTTCTCCCTTCCAGGCGAGATGAGGCCTATTTCCGATGAGGCGTCTGGAGACTAATGACACCTAACCTCTGGAACTTCGAAAGGGTCTTTCACACCCTTGCTGCAACTCAAGAAGTTCACCGCCATACCCGTCTCCACTCGAGAGGAAGCACGATGGTCCCGCCCACATCCAGAGGAGCCCCATTTCCCCCTCGGAGCTCGAGATGAGGGATCCTTTCCCTGCTTTCAACGGGAAAGAATTCCCGGCGTTCCCGTCGCATCTCAAGAGGAGGCACTCTCAACAGGAAAGGCGAGAGGAACTCCATGGTCGTACCACCATTCCAAGAGTCCCCCAGATGTCTCAGTCCATTCCAGAGGAACCTCTTTGCCCTGCACTGGCTCATCTTTCACGCTGAGGATCGACTCACACCACGTTGGCACGTGGGACAGCCCTGTGGGAAAGCCTCGAGGGAAAACCACAGATCCTTTGATCCACGCGACGGGAAGCGTGACATTGCTGCTACAGCCTGGAAGGAAAGCGCACGTGCATGCCCCCACTCGAGACGAGGCCTGACTCCCCTAGGAAGACTCCAGAAGTACCCAAAGATCCATGTCAGCCGCTGAGAGGAATCCTCGGTTCCGGCCGTGACTCCACACAAGGTTTTTGGCCCCGGTATCAACGGGAGAGGAATCCCGAGAGGCCCCCTAGCAACTCGCATGGGGACTGGCCTCTCCACAGGCCACCAGGGCGGGTCCCTGAGGTCCCCGTCGTAACTCGAGAACACCTGCCGCAACTCGAGAAAATCCAGGAAGTTCTCCCTTCCAGGCGAGATGAGGCCTATTTCCGATGAGGCGTCTGGAGACTAATGACACCTAACCTCTGGAACTTCGAAAGGGTCTTTCACACCCTTGCTGCAACTCAAGAAGTTCACCGCCATACCCGTCTCCACTCGAGAGGAAGCACGATGGTCCCGCCCACATCCAGAGGAGCCCCGTTTCCCCCTCGTAGCTCGAGATGAGGGATCCTTTCCCTGCTTTCAACGGGAAAGAATTCCCGGCATTCCCGTCGCATCTCAAGAGGAGGCACTCTCAACAGGAAAGGCGAGAGGAACTCCATGGTCGTACCACCATTCCAAGAGTCCCCCAGATGTCTCAGTCCATTCCAGAGGAACCTCTTTGTCCTGCACTGGCTCATCTTTCACGCCGAGGATCGACTCACACCACCGTGGCACGTGGGACAGCCCTGTGGGAAAGCCTCGAGGGAAAGCCTCGAGGGAAAACCACAGATCCTTTGATCCACGCGACGGGAAGCGTGACATTGCTGCTACAGCCTGGAAGGAAGGCGCACGTGCATGCCCCCACTCGAGACGAGACCTGACTCCCCTGGGGAGACTCCAGAAGTACCCAAAGATCCATGTCAGCCCCTGAGAGGAATCCTCGGTTCCGGCCCTGACTCCACACAAGGTTTTTGGCCCCGGTATCGACGGGAGAGGAATCCCGAGAGGCCCCCTAGCAACTCGCATGGGGACTGGCCTCTCCTGAGGCCACCAGGGCGGGTCCCTGAGGTCCCCGTCGTAACTCGAGAACACCTGCCGCAACTCGAGAAAATCCAGGAAGTTCTCCCTTCCAGGCGAGATGAGGCCTATTTCCGATGAGGCGTCTGGAGACTAATGACACCTAACCTCTGGAACTTCGAAAGGGTCTTTCACACCCTTGCTGCAACTCAAGAAGTTCACCGCCATACCCGTCTCCACTCGAGAGGAAGCACGATCGTCCCGCCCACATCCAGAGGAGCCCCGTTTCCCCCTCGTAGCTCGAGATGAGGGATCCTTTCCCTGCTTTCAACGGGAAAGAATTCCCGGCGTTCCCGTCGCATCTCAAGAGGAGGCACTCTCAACAGGAAAGGCGAGAGGAACTCCATGGTCGTACCACCATTCCAAGAGTCCCCCAGAGGTCTCAGTCCATTCCAGAGGAACCTCTTTGCCTTGCACTGGCTCATCTTTCACGCCGAGGATCGACTCACACCACGGTGGCACGTGGGACAGCCCTGTGGGAAAGCCTCGAGGGAAAGCCTCGAGGGAAAACCACAGATCCTTTGATCCACGCGACGGGAAGCGTGACATTGCTGCTACAGCCTGGAAGGAAAGCGCACGTGCATGCCCCCACTCGAGACGAGGCCTGACTCCCCTGGGGAGACTCCAGAAGTACCCAAAGATCTATGTCAGGCCCTGAGAGGAATCCTCGGTTCCGGCCCTGACTCCACACAAGGTTTTTGGCCCCGGTATCGACGGGAGAGGAATCCCGAGAGGCCCCCTAGCAACTCGCATGGGGACTGGCCTCTCCTGAGGCCACCAGGGCGGGTCCCTGAGGTCCCTGTCGTAACTCAAGAACACCTGCCGCAACTCGAGAAAATCCAGGAAGTTCTCCCTTCCAGGCGAGAAGAGGCCTATTTCCGATGAGGCGTCTGGAGTCTAATGACACCTAACCTCTGGAACTTCGAAAGGGTCTTTCACACCCTTGTTGCAACTCAAGAAGGTCACCGCCATACCTGTCTCCACTCGAGAGGAAGCACGATGGTCCCGCCCACATCCAGAGGAGCCCCGTTTCCCCCTCGTAGCTCGAGATGAGGGATCCTTTCCCTGCTTTCAACGGGAAAGAATTCCCGAAGTTCCCGTCGCATCTCAAGAGGAGGCACTCTCAACAGGAAAGGCGAGAGGAACTCCATGGTCGTACCACCATTCCAAGAGTCCCCCAGATGTCTCAGTCCATTCCAGAGGAACCTCTTTGCCCTGCACTGGCTCATCTTTCGCGCCGAGGATCGACTCACACCACGGTGGCACGTGGGACAGCCCTGTGGGAAAGCCTCGAGGGAAAGCCTCGAGGGAAAACCACAGATCCTTTGATCCACGCGACGGGAAGCGTGACATTGCTGCTACAGCCTGGAAGGAAAGCGCACGTGCATGCCCCCACTCGAGACGAGGCCTGACTCCCCTGGGGAGACTCCAGAAGTACCCAAAGATCCATGTCAGCCCATGAGAGGAATCCTCGGTTCCGGCCCTGACTCCACACAAGGTTTTTGGCCCCGGTATCGTCGGGAGAGGAATCCCGAGAGGCCCCCTAGCAACTCGCATGAGGACCAGCCTCTCCTGAGGCCACCAGGGCGGGTCCCTGATGTCCCCGTCGTAACTCGAGAACACCTGCTGCAACTCGAGAAAATCCAGGAAGTTCTCCCTTCCAGGCGAGATGAGGCCTATATCCGATGAGGCGTCTGGAGACTAATGACACCTAACCTCTGGAACTTCGAAAGGGTCTTTCACACCCTTGCTGCAACTCAAGAAGTTCACCGCCATACCCGTCTCCACTCGAGAGGAAGCACGGTGGTCCCGCCCACATCCAGAGGAGACCCGTTTCCGCCTCGTAGCTCGAGATGAGGGATCCTTTGCCTGCTTTCAACGGGAAAGAATTCCCGGCGTTCCCGACGCATCTCAACAGGAGGCACTCTCAACAGGAAAGGCGAGAGGAACTCCATGGTCGTACCACCATTCCAAGAGTCCCCCAGATGTCTCCGTCCATTCCAGAGGAAACTCTTTGCCCTGCACTGGCTCATCTTTCACGCCGAGGATCGACTCACACCACGGTGGCACGAGGGAAAGACCTGTGGGAAAGCCTCGAGGGAAAGCCTCGAGGGAAAACCACAGATCCTTTGATCCACGCGACGGGAAGCGTGACATTGCTGCTACAGCTTGGAAGGAAAGCGCACGCGCATGCCCCCACTCGAGACGAGGCCTAACTCCCCTAGGGAGACTCCAGAAGTACCCAAAGATCCATGTCAGCCCCTGAGAGGAATCCTCGGTTCCGGCCCTGACTCCACACAAGGTTTTTGGCCCCGGTATCGACGGGAGATGAATCCCGAGAGGCCCCCTAGCAACTCGCATGAGGACTGGCCTCTCCTGAGGCCACCAGAGCGGGTCCCTGAGGTCCCCGTCGTAACTCGAGAACACCTGCCGCAACTCGAGAAAATCCAGGAAGTTCTCCCTTCCAGGCGAGATGAGGCCTATTTCCGATGAGGCGTCTGGAGACTAATGACACCTAACCTCTGGAACTTCGAAAGGGTCTTTCACACCCTTGCTGCAATTCAAGAAGTTCACCGCCATACCCGTCTCCACTCGAGCGGAAGCACGATGGTCCCGCCCACATCCAGAGGAGCCCCGTTTCCCCCTCGTAGCTCGAGATGAGGGATCCTTTCCCTGCTTTCAACGGGAAAGAATTCCCGAAGTTCCCGTCGCATCTCAAGAGGAGGCACTCTCAACAGGAAAGGCGAGAGGAACTCCATGGTCGTACCACCATTCCAAGAGTCCCCCAGATGTCTCAGTCCATTCCAGAGGAACCTCTTTGCCCTGCACTGGCACATCTTTCACGCCGAGGATCGACTCACACCACGGTGGCACGTGGAACAGCCCTGTGGGAAAGCCTCGAGGGAAAGCCTCGAGGAAAAACCACAGATCCTATGATCCACGCGACGGGAAGCGTGACATTGCTGCTACAGCCTGGAAGGAAAGCGCACGTGCATGCCCCCACTCGAGACGAGGCCTGACTCCCCTGGGGAGACTCCAGAAGTACCCAAAGATCCATGTCAGCCCCTGAGAGGAATCCTCGGTTCCGGCCCTGACTCCACACAAGGTTTTTGGCCCCGGTATCGACGGGAGAGGAATCCCGAGAGGCCCCCTAGCAACTCGCATGAGGACCAGCCTCTCCTTAGGCCACCACGGTGGGTCCCTGATGTCCCTGTCGTAACTTGAGAACACCTGCCGCAACTCGAGAAAATCCAGGAAGTTCTCCCTTCCAGGTGAGATGAGGCCTATATCCGATGAGGCGTCTGGAGACTAATGACACCTAACCTCTGGAACTTCGAAAGGGTCTTTCACACCCTTGCTGCAACTCAAGAAGTTCACCGCCATACCCGTCTCCACTCGAGAGGAAGCACGATGGTCCCGCCCACATCCAGAGGAGCCCCGTTTCCGCCTCGTAGCTCGAGATGAGGGATCCTTTCCCTGCTTTCAACGGGAAAGAATTCCCGGCGTTCCCGTCGCATCTCAAGAGGAGGCACTCTCAACAGGAAAGGCGAGAGGAACTCCATGGTCCTACCACCATTCCAAGAGTCCCCCAGATGTCTCAGTCCATTCCAGAGGAACCTCCTTGCCCTGCACTGGCTGATCTTTCACGCCGAGGATCGACTCACACCACGGTGGCACGAGGGAAAGACCTGTGGGAAAGCCTCTAGGGAAAGCCTCGAGGGAAAACCACAGATCCTTTGATCCATGCCACGGGAAGCCTGACATTGCTGCTACAGCCTAGAAGGAAAGCGCACGTGCATGCCCCCACTCGAGACGAGGCCTGACTCCCCTGGGGAGACTCCAGAAGTACCCAAAGATCCATGTCAGCACCTGAGAGGAATCCTCGGTTCCGGCCCTGACTCCACACAAGGTTTTTGGCCCCGGTATCGACGGGAGAGGAATCCTGAGAGGCCCCCTAGCAACTAGCATGGGGACTGGCCTCTCCTGAGGCCACCAGGGCGGGTCCCTGAGGTCCCCGTCGTAACTCGAGAACACCTGCCGCCACTCGAGAAAATCCAGGAAGTTCTCCCTTCCAGGCGAGATGAGGCCTATTTCCGATGAGGCTTCTGGAGACTAATGACACCTAACCTCTGGAACTTCGAAAGGGTCTTTCACACCCTTGCTGCAACTCAAGAAGTTCACCGCCATACCCGTCTCCACTCGAGAGGAAGGACGATGGTCCCACCCACATCCAGAGGAGCCCCGTTTCCCCCTCGGAGCTCGAGATGAGGGATCCTTTCCCTGCTTTCAACGGGAAAGAATTCCCGGCGTTCCCGTCGCATCTCAAGAGGAGGCACTCTCAACAGGAAAGGCGAGAGGAACTCCATGGTCGTACCACCATTCCAAGAGTCCCCCAGATGTCTCAGTCCATTCCAGAGGAACCTCTTTGCCCTGCACTGACTCATCTTTCACGCCGAGGATCGACTCACACCACGGTGGCACGTGGGACAGCCCTGTGGGAAAGCCTCGAGGGAAAGCCTCGAGGGAAAACCACAGATCCTTTGATCCACGCGACGGGAAGCGTGACATTGCTGCTACAGCCTGGAAGGAAAGCGCACGTGCATGCCCCCACTCGAGACGAGGCCTGACTCCCCTGGGGAGACTCCAGAAGTACCCAAAGATCCGTGTCAGCCCCTGAGAGGAATCCTCGGTTCCGGCCCTGACTCCACACAAGGTTTTTGGCCCCAGTATCGACGGGAGAGGAATCCCGAGAGGTCCCCTAGCAACTCGCATGGGGACTGGCCTCTCCTGAGGCCACCAGGGCGGGTCCCTGAGGTCCCCGTCGTAACTCGAGAACAGCTCCGGCAACTCGAGAAAATCCAGGAAGTTCTCCCTTCCAGGCGAGATGAGGCCTATTTCCGATGAGTCGTCTGGAGACTAATGACACCTAACCTCTGGAACTTCGAAAGGGTCTTTCACACCCTTGCTGCAACTCAAGAAGTTCACCGCCATACCCGTCTCCACTTGAGAGGAAGCACGATGGTCCCGCCCACATCCAGAGGAGCCCCGTTTCCCCCTCGTAGCTCGAGATGAGGGATCCTTTCCCTGCTTTCAACGGGAAAGAATTCCCGGCGTTCCCGTCGCATCTCAACAGGAGGAACTCTCAACAGGAAAGGCGAGAGGAACTCCATGGTCGTACCACCATTCCAAGAGTCCCCCAGATGTCTCAGTCCATTCCAGAGGAACCTCTTTGCCTTGCACTGGCTCATCTTTCACGCCGAGGATCGACTCACACCACGGTGGCACGTGGGACAGCCCTGTGGGAAAGCCTCGAGGGAAAGCCTCGAGGGAAAACCACAGATCCTTTGATCCAGGCGACGGGAAGCGTGACATTGCCGCTACAGCCTGGAAGGAAAGCGCACGTGCATGCCCCCACTCGAGACGAGGCCTGACTCCCCTGGGGAGACTCCAGAAGTACCCAAAGATCTATGTCAGGCCCTGAGAGGAATCCTTGGTTCCGGCCCTGACTCCACACAAGGTTTTTGGCCCCGGTATCGACGGGAGAGGAATCCCGAGAGGCCCCCTAGCAACTCGCATGGGGACTGGCCTCTCCTGAGGCCACCAGGGCGGGTCCCTGAGGTCCCCGTCGTAACTCAAGAACACCTGCCGCAACTCGAGAAAATCCAGGAAGTTCTCCCTTCCAGGCGAGAAGAGGCCTATTTCCGATGAGGCGTCTCGAGTCTAATGACACCTAACCTCTGGAACTTCGAAAGGGTCTTTCACACCCTTGCTGCAACTCAAGAAGTTCACCGCCATACCTGTCTCCACTCGAGAGGAAGCACGATGGTCCCGCCCACATCCAGAGGAGCCGCGTTTCCCCCTCGTAGCTCGAGATGAGGGATCCTTTCCCTGCTTTCAACGGGAAAGAATTCCCGAAGTTCCCGTCGCATCTCAAGAGGAGGCACTCTCAACAGGAAAGGCGAGAGGAACTCCATGGTCGTACCACCATTCCAAGAGTCCCCCAGATGTCTCAGTCCATTCCAGAGGAACCTGTTTGCCCTGCACTGGCACATCTTTCACACCGAGGATCGACTCACACCACGGTGGCACGTGGGACAGCCCTGTGGGAAAGCCTCGAGGGAAACCCTCGAGGGAAAACCACAGATCCTTTGATCCACGCGACGGGAAGCGTGACATTGCTGCTACAGCCTGGAAGGAAAGCGCACGTGCATGCCCCCACTCGAGACGAGGCCTGACTCCCCTGGGGAGACTCCAGAAGTACCCAAAGATCCATGTCAGCCCCTGAGAGGAATCCTCGGTTCCGGCCCTGACTGCACACAAGGTTTTTGGCCCCGGTATCGACGGGAGAGGAATCCCGAGAGGCCCCCTAGCAACTCGCATGAGGACCAGCCTCTCCTGAGGCCACCAGGGCGGGTTCCTGATGTCCCCGTCGTAACACGAGAACACCTGCCGCAACTCGAGAAAATCCAGGAAGTTCTCCCTTCCAGGCGAGATGAGGCCTATTTCCGATGAGGCGTCTGGAGACTAATGACACCTAACCTCTGGAACTTCGAAAGGGTCTTTCACACCCTTGCTGCAACTCAAGAAGTTCACCGCCATACCCGTCTCCACTCGAGAGGAAGCACGATGGTCCCGCCCACATCCAGAGGAGCCCCGTTTCCCCCTCGGAGCTCGAGATGAGGGATCCTTTCCCTGCTTTCAACGGGAAAGAATTCCCGGCGTTCCCGTCGCATCTCAAGAGGAGGCACTCTCAACAGGAAAGGCGAGAGGAACTCCATGGTCGTACCACCATTCCAAGAGTCCCCCAGATGTCTCAGTCCATTCCAGAGGAACCTCTTTGCCCTGCACTGACTCATCTTTCACGCCGAGGATCGACTCACACCACGGTGGCACGTGGGACAGCCCTGTGGGAAAGCCTCGAGGGAAAGCCTCGAGGGAAAACCACAGATCCTTTGATCCACGCGACGGGAAGCGTGACATTGCTGCTACAGCCTGGAAGGAAAGCGCACGTGCATGCCCCCACTCGAGACGAGGCCTGACTCCCCTGGGGAGACTCCAGAAGTACCCAAAGATCCGTGTCAGCCCCTGAGAGGAATCCTCGGTTCCGGCCCTGACTCCACACAAGGTTTTTGGCCCCAGTATCGACGGGAGAGGAATCCCGAGAGGTCCCCTAGCAACTCGCATGGGGACTGGCCTCTCCTGAGGCCACCAGGGCGGGTCCCTGAGGTCCCCGTCGTAACTCGAGAACAGCTCCGGCAACTCGAGAAAATCCAGGAAGTTCTCCCTTCCAGGCGAGATGAGGCCTATTTCCGATGAGTCGTCTGGAGACTAATGACACCTAACCTCTGGAACTTCGAAAGGGTCTTTCACACCCTTGCTGCAACTCAAGAAGTTCACCGCCATACCCGTCTCCACTTGAGAGGAAGCACGATGGTCCCGCCCACATCCAGAGGAGCCCCGTTTCCCCCTCGTAGCTCGAGATGAGGGATCCTTTCCCTGCTTTCAACGGGAAAGAATTCCCGGCGTTCCCGTCGCATCTCAACAGGAGGAACTCTCAACAGGAAAGGCGAGAGGAACTCCATGGTCGTACCACCATTCCAAGAGTCCCCCAGATGTCTCAGTCCATTCCAGAGGAACCTCTTTGCCTTGCACTGGCTCATCTTTCACGCCGAGGATCGACTCACACCACGGTGGCACGTGGGACAGCCCTGTGGGAAAGCCTCGAGGGAAAGCCTCGAGGGAAAACCACAGATCCTTTGATCCACGCGACGGGAAGCGTGACATTGCTGCTACAGCCTGGAAGGAAAGCGCACGTGCATGCCCCCACTCGAGACGAGGCCTGACTCCCCTGGGGAGACTCCAGAAGTACCCAAAGATCTATGTCAGGCCCTGAGAGGAATCCTCGGTTCCGGCCCTGACTCCACACAAGGTTTTTGGCCCCGGTATCGACGGGAGAGGAATCCCGAGAGGCCCCCTAGCAACTCGCATGGGGACTGGCCTCTCCTGAGGCCACCAGGGCGGGTCCCTGAGGTCCCCGTCGTAACTCAAGAACACCTGCCGCAACTCGAGAAAATCCAGGAAGTTCTCCCTTCCAGGCGAGAAGAGGCCTATTTCCGATGAGGCGTCTGGAGTCTAATGACACCTAACCTCTGGAACTTCGAAAGGGTCTTTCACACCCTTGCTGCAACTCAAGAAGTTCACCGCCATACCTGTCTCCACTCGAGAGGAAGCACGATGGTCCCGCCCACATCCAGAGGAGCCCCGTTTCCCCCTCGTAGCTCGAGATGAGGGATCCTTTCCCTGCTTTCAACGGGAAAGAATTCCCGAAGTTCCCGTCGCATCTCAAGAGGAGGCACTCTCAACAGGAAAGGCGAGAGGAACTCCATGGTCGTACCACCATTCCAAGAGTCCCCCAGATGTCTCAGTCCATTCCAGAGGAACCTGTTTGCCCTGCACTGGCACATCTTTCACACCGAGGATCGACTCACACCACGGTGGCACGTGGGACAGCCCTGTGGGAAAGCCTCGAGGGAAAGCCTCGAGGGAAAACCACAGATCCTTTGATCCACGCGACGGGAAGCGTGACATTGCTGCTACAGCCTGGAAGGAAAGTGCACGTGCATGCCCCCACTCGAGACGAGGCCTGACTCCCCTGGGGAGACTCCAGAAGTACCCAAAGATCCATGTCAGCCCCTGAGAGGAATCCTCGGTTCCGGCCCTGACTCCACACAAGGTTTTTGGCCCCGTTATCGACGGGAGTGGAATCCCGAGAGGCCCCCTAGCAACTAGCATGAGGACCAGCCTCTCCTGAGGCCACCAGGGCGGGTCCCTGATGTCCCCGTCGTAACTCGAGAACACTTGCCGCAACTCGAGAAAATCCAGGAAGTTCTCCCTTCCAGGCGAGATGAGGCCTATATCCGATGAGGCGTCTGGAGACTAATGACACCTAACCTCTGGAACTTCGAAAGGGTCTTTCACACCCTTGCTGCAACTCAAGAAGTTCACCGCCATACCCGTCTCCACTCGAGAGGAAGCACGATCGTCCCGCCCACATCCAGAGGAGCCCCGTTTCCCCCTCGTAGCTCGAGATGAGGGATCCTTTCCCTGCTTTCAACGGGAAAGAATTCCCGGTGTTCCCGTCGCATCTCAAGAGGAGGCACTCTCAACAGGAAAGGCGAGAGGAACTCCATGGTCGTACCACCATTCCAAGAGTCCCCCAGATGTCTCAGTCCATTCCAGGGGAACCTCTTTGCCCTGCACTGGCTCATCTTTCATGCCGGGGATCGACTCACACCACGGTGGCACGTGGGACAGCCCTGTGGGAAAGCCTCGAGGGAAAGCCTCGAGGGAAAACCACAGATCCTTTGATCCACGCGACGGGAAGCGTGACATTGCTGCTACAGCCTGGAAGGAAAGCGCACGTGCATGCCCCCACTCGAGACGAGGCCTGACTCTCCTAGGGAGACTCCAGAAGTACCCAAAGATCCATGTCAGCCCCTGAGAGGAATCCTCGGTTCCGGCCCTGACTCCACACAAGGTTTTTGGGCCCGGTATCGACGGGAGAGGAATCCCGAGAGGCCCCCTAGCAACTCGCATGAGGACTGGCCTCTCCTGAGGCCACCAGAGCGGGTCCGTGAGGTCCCCGTCGTAACTCGAGAACACCTGCCGCAACTCGAGAAAATCCAGGAAGTTCTCCCTTCCAGGCGAGATGAGGCCTATATCCGATGAGGCGTCTGGAGACTAATGACACCTAACCTCTGGAACTTCGAAAGGGTCTTTCACACCCTTGCTGCAACTCAAGAAGTTCACCGCCATACCCGTCTCCACTCGAGAGGAAGCACGATGGTCCCGCCCACATCCAGAGGAGCCCCGTTTCCGCCTCGTAGCTCGAGATGAGGGATCCTTTCCCTGCTTTCAACGGGAAAGAATTCCCGGCGTTCCCGTCGCATCTCAAGAGGAGGCACTCTCAACAGGAAAGGCGAGAGGAACTCCATGCTCATACCACCATTTCAAAGGTCCCCCAGATATATCAGTCCATTCCAGAGGAACCTCTTTGCCTTCACTGGCTCATCTTTCACGCCGAGGATCGACTCACACCACGGTGGCACGTGGGACAGCCCTGTGGGAAAGCCTCGAGGGAAAGCCTCGAGGGAAAACCACAGATCCTTTGATCCACGCGACGGGAAGCCTGACATTGCTGTTACAGCCTGGAAGGAAAGCGCACGTGCATGCCCCCACACGAGACGAGGCCTGACACCGCTTGGGAGACTCCAGAAGTACCCAAAAATCCATGTCAGCCCCTGAGAGGAATCCTCGGTTCCGGCCCTGACTCCACACAAGGTTTTTGGCCCCGGTATCGACGGGAGAGGAATCCCGAGAGGCCCCCTAGCAAGTCTCATGGGGACTGGCCTCTACTGAGGCCACCAGGGCGGGTCCCTGAGGTCCCCGTCGTAACTCGAGAACACCTGCCGCAACTCGAGAAAATCCAGGAAGTTCTCCCTTCCAGGCGAGATGAGGCCTATTTCCGATGATGCGTCTGCAGACTAATGACACCTAACCTCTGGAACTTCGAAAGGGTCTTTCACACCCTTGCTGCAACTCAAGAAGTTCACCGCCATACCCGTCTCCACTCGAGAGGAAGCACGATGGTCCCGCCCACATCCAGAGGAGCCCCGTTTCCCCCTCGTAGCTCGAGATGAGGGATCCTTTCCCTGCTTTCAACGGGAAAGAATTCCCGGCGTTCCCGTCGCATCTCAAGAGGAGGCACTCTCAACAGGAAAGGCGAGAGGAACTCTATGGTCGTACCACCATTCCAAGAGTCCCCCAGATGTCTCAGTCCATTCCAGAGGAACCTCTTTGCCCTGCACTGGCTCATCTTTCACGCCGAGGATCGACTCACACCACGATGGCACGCGGGACAGCCCTGTGGGAAAGCCTCGAGGGAAAACCACAGATCCTTTGATCCACGCGACGGGAAGCGTGACATTGCTGTTACAGCCTGGAAGGAAAGCGCACGTGCATGCCCCCACTCGAGACGAGGCCTGACTCCACTGGGGAGACTCCAGAAGTACCCAAAGATACATGTCAGCCCCTGAGAGGAATCCTTTGTTCCGGCCCTGACTCCACACAAGGTTTTTGGCCCCGGTATCGACGGGAGAGGAATCCCGAGAGGCCCCCTAGCAATTCGCATGGGGACTGGCCTCTCCTGAGGCCACCAGGGCGGGTCCCTGAAGTCCCTGTCGTAACTCGAGAACACCTGCCGCAACTCGAGAAAATCCAGGAAGTTCTCCCTTCCAGGTGAGATGAGGCCTATTTCCGATGAGGCGCATGGAGACTAATGAAACCTAACCTCTCGAACTTCGAAAGGGACTTTCACACCCTTGCTGCAACTCAAGAAGTTCACCGCCATACCCGTCTCCACTCGAGAGGAAGCACGATGGTCCCGCCCACATCCAGAGGAGCCCCGTTTCCCCCTCGTAGCTCGAGATGAGGGATCCTTTCCCTGCTTTCAACGGGAAAGAATTCCCGGCGTTCCCGTCGCATCTCAAGAGGAGGCACTCTCAACAGGAAAGGCGAGAGGAACTCTATGGTCGTACCACCATTCCAAGAGTCCCCCAGATGTCTCAGTCCATTCCAGAGGAACCTCTTTGCCCTGCACTGGCTCATCTTTCACGCCGAGGATCGACTCACACCACGATGGCACGCGGGACAGCCCTGTGGGAAAGCCTCGAGGGAAAACCACAGATCCTTTGATCCACGCGACGGGAAGCGTGACATTGCTGTTACAGCCTGGAAGGAAAGCGCACGTGCATGCCCCCACACGAGACGAGACCTGACACCGCTTGGGAGACTCCAGAAGTACCCAAAGATCCATGTCAGCCCCTGAGAGGAATCCTCGGTTCCGGCCCTGACTCCTCACAAGGTTTTTGGCCCCGGTATCGACGGGAGAGGAATCCCGAGAGGCCCCCTAGCAACTTGCATGGGGACTGGCCGTTCCTGAGGCCACCAGGGCCGGTCCCGGAAGTCCCCGTCCTAACTCGAGAACACATGCCGCAACTCGAGAAAATCCAGGAAGTTCTCCCTTCCAGGCGAGATGAGGCCTATTTCCGATGAGGTGTCTGGAGACTAATGACACCTAACCTCTGGAACTTTGAAAGGGTCTTTCACACCCTTGCTGCAACTCAGGAAGTTCACCGCCAAACCCGTCTCCACTCGAGCGGAAGCACGATGGTCCCGCCCACATCCAGAGGAGCCCCGTTTCCCCCTCATAGCTCGATATGAGGGTTCCTTTCCCTGCTTTCAACGGTAAAGAATTCCCGGCGTTCCCGTCGCATCTCAAGAGGAGGCACTCTCAACAGGAAAGGCGAGAGGAACTCCATGGTCGTACCACCATTCCAAGAGTCCCCCAGATGTCTCAGTCCATTCCAGAGGAATCTCTTTGCCCTGCACTGGCTCATCTTTCACGCCGAGGATCGACTCACACCACGATGGCACGCGGGACAGCCCTGTGGGAAAGCCTCGAGGGAAAGCCTCGAGGGAAAACCACAGATCCGTTGATCCACGCGACGAGAAGGGTGACATTGCTGTTACA
This sequence comes from Capricornis sumatraensis, assembly GCF_032405125.1. Taxonomy (NCBI): domain Eukaryota; kingdom Metazoa; phylum Chordata; class Mammalia; order Artiodactyla; family Bovidae; genus Capricornis; species Capricornis sumatraensis. The sequence continues at coordinate 1,307,375 of NW_027184616.1, read as the reverse complement.
GCCTGGAAGGAAAGCGCACGTGCATGCCCCCACTCGAGACGAGGCCTGACTCCCCTGGGGAGACTCCAGAAGTACCCAAAGATCCATGTCAGCCCCTGAGAGGAATCCTCGGTTCCGGCCCTGACTCCACACAAGGTTTTTGGCCCCGGTATCGACGGGAGAGGAATCCCGAGAGGCCCCCTAGCAACTCGCATAGGGACTGGCCTCTCCTGAGGCCACCAGGGCGGGTCCCTGATATCACCGCCGTAACTCGAGAACTCCTGCCGCAACTCGAGGAAATCCAGGAATTTCTCTCTTCCAGGCGAGATGAGGCCTATTTCCGATGAGGCGTCTGGAGACTAATCACACCGATACTCTGGAACTTCGAAAGGGTCTTTCACACCCTTGCTGCAACTCAAGAAGTTCACTGCCATACCCGTCTCCACTCGAGAGGAAGCACGATGGTCCCGCCCACATCCAGAGGAGCCCCGTTTCCCCCTCGTAGCTCGAGATGAGGGATCCTTTCCCTGCTTTCAACAGGAAAGAATTCCCGGCGTTCCCGTCGCATCTCAAGAGGAGGCACTCTCAACAGGAAAGGCGAGAGGAACTCCATGGTCGTACCACCATTCCAAGAGTCCCCCAGATGTCTCAGTCCATTCCAGAGGAAACTCTTTGCCCTGCACTGGCTCATCTTTCATGCCGAGGATCGACTCACACCACGGTGGCACGTGGGACAGCCCTGTGGGAAAGCCTCGAGGGAAAGCCTCGAGGGAAAACCACAGATCCTTTGATCCACGCCACGGGAAGCGTGACATTGCTGCTACAGCCTGGAAGGAATGTGCACGTGCATGCCGCCACACGAGACGACGCCTTACTCCCCTGGGGAGACTCCAGAAGTACCCAAAGATCCATGTCAGCCCCTGAGAGGAATCCTCGGTTCCGGCCCTGACTCAACACAAGGTTTTTGGCCCCGGTATCGACGGGAGAGGAATCTTGAGAGGCCCCCTAGCAACTTGCATTGGGACTGGCCGTTCCTGAGGCCACCAGGGCGGGTCCCTGAGGTCCCCGTCGTAACTCGAGAACACTTGCCGCAACTCGAGAAAATCCAGGAAGTTCTCCCTTCCAGGCGAGATGAGGCCTATTTCCGATGAGGCGCCTGGAGACTAATGACACCTAACCTCTGGAACTTCGAAAGGGTCTTTCACACCCTTGCTGCAACTCAAGAAGTACACCGCCATACCCGTCTCCACTCGAGAGGAAGCACGATGGTCCCGCCCACATCCAGAGGAGCCCCGTTTCCCCCTCGGAGCTCGAGATGAGGGATCCTTTCCCTGCTTTCAACGGGAAAGAATTCCCGGCGTTCCCGTCTCATCTCAAGAGGAGGCACTCTCAACAGGAAAGGCGAGAGGAACTCTATGGTCGTACCACCATTCCAAGAGTCCCCCAGATGTCTCAGTCCATTCCAGAGGAACCTCTTTGCCCTGCACTGGCTCATCTTTCACGCCGAGGATCGACTCACACCACGATGGCACGCGGGACAGCCCTGTGGGAAAGCCTCGAGGGAAAACCACAGATCCTTTGATCCACGCGACGGGAAGCGTGACATTGCTGTTACAGCCTGGAAGGAAAGCGCACGTGCATGCCCCCACACGAGGCGAGGCCTGACACCGCTTGGGAGACTCCAGAAGTACCCAAAGATCCATGTCAGCCCCTGAGAGGAATCCTCGGTTCCGGCCCTGACTCCACACAAGGTTTTTGGCCCCGGTATCGACGGGAGAGGAATCCCGAGAGGCCCCCTAGCAAGTCTCATGGGGACTGGCCTCTCCTGAGGCCACCAGGGCGGGTCCCTGAGGTCCCCGTCGTAACTCGAGAACACCTGCCGCAACTCGAGAAAATCCAGGAAGTTCTCCCTTCCAGGCGAGATGAGGCCTATTTCCGATGAGGCGTCTGGAGACTAATGACACCTAAACTCTGGAACTTCGAAAGGGTCTTTCACACCCTTGCTGCAACTCAAGAAGTTCACCGCCATACCCGTCTCCACTCGAGAGGAAGCACGATGGTCCCGCCCACATCCAGAGGAGCCCCGTTTCCCCCTCGCAGCTCGAGATGAGGGATCCTTTCCCTGCTTTCAACGGGAAAGAATTCCCGGCGTTCCCGTCGCATCTCAAGAGGAGGCACTCTCAACAGGAAAGGCGAGAGGAACTCCATGGTCGTACCACCATTCCAAGAGTCCCCCAGATGTCGCAGTCCATTCCAGAGGAAACTCTTTGCCCTGCACTGGCTCATCTTTCACGCCGAGGATCGACTCACACCACGGTGGCACGTGGGACAGCCCTGTGGGAAAGCCTCGAGGGAAAGCCTCGAGGGAAAAACACAGATCCTTTGATCCACACCACGGGAAGCGTGACATTGCTGCTACAGCCTGGACGGAAAGCGCACGTGGATGCCCCAACTCGAGACGAGGCCTGACTCCCCTGGGGAGACTCCAGAAGAACCCAAAGTTCCATGTCAGCCCCTGAGAGGAATCCTCGGTTCCGGCCCTGACTGCACACAAGGTTTTTGGCCCCAGTATCGACGGGAGAGGAATCCCGAGAGGCCCCCTAGCAACTCGCATGGGGACTGGCCTCTCCTGAGGCCACCAGGGCGGGTCCCTGAGGTCCCCGTCGAAACTCGAGAACACCTGCCGCAACTCGAGAAAATCCAGGAAGTTCTCCCTTCCAGGCGAGATGAGGCCTATTTCCGATGAGGCGTCTGGAGACTAATGACACCTAACCTATGGAACTTCGAAAGGGTCTTTCACACCCTTGCTGCAACTCAAGAAGTTCACCGCCATACCCGTCTCCACTCGAGAGGAAGCACGATGGTCCCGCCCACATCCAGAGGAGCCCCGTTTTCCCCTCGGAGCTCGAGATGAGGGATCCTTTCCCTGCTTTCAACGGGAAAGAATTCCCGGCTTTCCCGTCGCATCTCAAGAGGAGGCACTCTCAACAGGAAAGGCGAGAGGAACTCCATGGTCGTACCACCATTCCAAGAGTCCCCCAGATGTCTCAGTCCATTACAGAGGAACCTCTTTGCCCTGCACTGGCTCATCTTTCACGCCGAGGATCGACTCACACCACGGTGGCACGTGGGACAGCCCTGTGGGAAAGCCTCGAGTGAAAACCACAGATTCTTTGATCCACGCCACGGGAAGCGTGACATTGCTGCTACAGCCTGGACGGAAAGCGCACGTGGATGCCCCCACTCGAGACGAGGCCTGACTCCCCTGGGGAGACTCCAGAAGTACCCAAAGATCCATGTCAGCCCCTGAGAGTAATCCTCGGTTCCGGCCCTGACAGCACACAAGGTTTTTGGCCCCGGTATCGACGGGAGAGGAATCCCGAGAGGCCTCCTAGCAACTCGCATGGGGACTGGCCTCTCCTGAGGCCACCAGGGCGTGTCCCTGAGGTCCCCGTCGTAACTCGAGAACACCTGCCGCAACTCGAGAAAATCCAGGAAGTTCTCCCTTCCAGGCGAGATGAGGCCTATTTCCGATGAGGTGTCAGGAGACTAATGACACCTAACCTCTGGAACTTCGAAAGGGTCTTTCACACCCTTGCTGCAACTCAAGATGTTCACCACCATACCCGTCTCCACTCGAGAGGAAGCACTATGGTCCGGCCCACATCCAGAGGAGCCCCGTTTCCCCCTCGTAGCTCGAGATGAGGGATCCTTTCCCTGCTTTCAACGGGAAAGAATTCCCGGCGTTCCCGACGCATCTCAAGAGGAGGCACTCTCAGCAGGAAAGGCAAGAGGAACTCCATGGTCGTACCACCATTCCAAGAGTCCCCCAGATGTCTCAGTCCATTCCAGAGGAAGCTCTTTGCCCTGCACTGGCTCATCTTTCACGCCGAGGATCGACTCACACCACGGTGGCACGTGGGACAGCCCTGTGGGAAAGCCTCGAGGGAAAGCCTTGAGGGAAAACCACAGATCCTTAGATTCACGCGACGGGAAGCGTGACATTACTGCTACAGCCTGGAGGGAAAGGGCACGTGCATGCCCCCACTCGAGACGAGGCCTGACTCCCCTGGGGAGACTTCAGAAGTACCCCAAGATTCATGTCAGCCCCTGAGTGGAATCCTCGGTTCCGGCCCTGACTCCACAAAAGGATTTTGGCCCCGGTATCGACGGGAAAGGAATCCCTAGAGGCCCCCTAGCAACTCGCATGGGGACTGGCTTTTCCTGAGGACACCAGGGCGGTTCCCTGATGTCCCCTTCGTAACTCGAGAACACCTGCCGCAACTCGAGAAATTCCAGGAAGTTCTCCCTTCCAGGCGAGATGAGGCCTATTTCCGATGAGGCGTCTGGAGACTAATGACACCTAACCTCTGGAACTTCGAAAGGGTCTTTCACACCCTTGCTGCAACTCAAGAAGTTCACCGCCATACCCGTCTCCACTCGAGAGGAAGCACGATGGTCCCGCCCACATCCAGAGGAGCCCCGTTTCCCAATCGGAGCTCGAGATGAGGGATCCTTACCCTGCTTTTAACGGGAAAGAATTCCAGGCTTTCCCGTCGCATCTCAGGAGGAGGCACTCTCAACAGGAAAGGCGATAGGAACTCCATGGTCGTACCACCATTCCAGGAGTCCCCCAGATGTCTCAGTCCATTAAAGAGGAACCTCTTTGCCCTGCACTGGCTCATCTTTCACGCCGAGGATCGACTCACACCACGGTGGCACGTGGGACAGCCCTGTGGGAAAGCCTCGAGGGAAAACCACAGATCCTTTGATCCATGCCACGGGAAGCGTGACATTGCTGCTACAGCCTGGAAGGAAAGCGCACGTGCATGCCCCCACTCGAGACGAGGCCTGACTCCCCTGGGGAGACTCCAGAAGTACCCAAAGATCCATGTCAGCCCCTGAGAGGAATCCTCGGTTCCGGCCCTCACTGCACACAAGGTTTTTGGCCCCGGTATCGACGGGAGAGGAATCCCGAGAGGCCCCCTAGCAACTCGCATGGGGACTGGCCTCTCCTGAGGCCACCAGGGCGGGTCCCTGAGGTCCCCGTCGTAACTCGAGAACAGCTGCCGCAACTCGAGAAAATCCAGGAAGTTCTCCCTTCCAGGCGAGATGAGGCCTATTTCCGATGAGGCGTCTGGAGACTAATGACACCTAACCTCTGGAACTTCGAAAGGGTCTTTCACACCCTTGCTGCAACTCAAGAAGTTCACCGCCATACCCGTCTCCACTCGAGAGGAAGCACGATGGTCCCGCCCACATCCAGAGGAGCCCCGTTTCCCCCTCGGAGCTCGAGATGAGGGATCCTTTCCCTGCTTTCAACGGGAAAGAATTCCCAGCGTTCCCGTCGCATCTCAAGAGGAGGCACTCTCAACAGGAAACGCGAGAGGAACTCCATGGTCGTACCACCATTCCAAGAGTCCCCCAGATGTCTCAGTCCATTCCAGAGGAACCTCTTTGCCCTGCACTGGCTCATCTTTCACGCCGAGGATCGACTCATACCACGGTGGCACGTGGGACAGCCCTGTGGGAAAGCCTCGAGGGAAAGCCTCGAGGGAAAACCACAGATCCTTTGATCCACGCGACGGGAAGCATGACATTGCTGCTACAGCCTGCAAGGAAAGCGCACGTGCATGCCCCCACTCGAGACGAGGCCTGACTCCCCTGGGGAGACTCCAGAAGTACCCAAAGATCCATTTCAGCCCCTGAGAGGAATCCTCGGTTCCGGCCCTGACTCCACACAAGGCTTTGGCCCCGGTATCGACGGGAGAGGAATCCCGAGAGGCCCCCTAGCAACTCGCATGGGGACTGGCCTCTCCTGAGGCCACCAGGGCGGGTCCCTGAGGTCCCCGTCGTAACTCGAGAACACCTGCCGCAACTCGAGAAATCCAGGAAGTTCTCCCTTCCAGGCGAGATGAGGCCAATTTCCGATGAGGCCTCTGGAGACTAATGACACCTAAAGTCGGGAACTTCGAAAGGGCCTTTCACACCCTTGCTGCAACTCAAGAAGTTCACCGCCATACCCGTCTACACTCGAAAGGAAGCACGATGGTCCCGCCCACATCCAGAGGAGCCCCGTTTCCCCCTCGTAGCTCGAGATAAGGGATCCTTTGCCTGCTTTCAACGGGAAAGAATTTCCGGCGTTCCCGTCGCATCTCAAAAGGAGGCACTCTCAACAGGAAAGGCGAGAGGAACTCCATGATCGTACCACCATTCCAAGAGTCCCCCAGATATCTCAGTCCATTCCAGAGGAACCTCTTTGCCCTGCACTGGCTCATCTTTCACGCCGAGGATCGACTCACACCACGGTGGCACGTGGGACAGCCCTGTTGGAAAGCCTCGAGGGAAAGCCTTGAGGGAAAACCACAGATCCTTAGATTCACGCGACGGGAAGCGTGACATTACTGCTACAGCCTGGAGGGAAAGGGCACGTGCATGCCCCCACTCGAGACGAGGCCTGACTCCCCTGGGGAGACTTCAGAAGTACCCCAAGATTCATGTCAGCCCCTGAGTGGAATCCTCGGTTCCGGCCCTGACTCCACAAAAGGATTTTGGCCCCGGTATCGACGGGAAAGGAATCCCTAGAGGCCCCCTAGCAACTCGCATGGGGACTGGCTTTTCCTGAGGACACCAGGGCGGTTCCCTGATGTCCCCTTCGTAACTCGAGAACACCTGCCGCAACTCGAGAAATTCCAGGAAGTTCTCCCTTCCAGGCGAGATGAGACCTATTTCCGATGAGGCGTCTGGAGACTAATGACACCTAACCTCTGGAACTTCGAAAGGGTCTTTCACACCCTTGCTGCAACTCAAGAAGTTCACCGCCATACCCGTCTCCACTCGAGAGGAAGCACGATGGTCCCGCCCACATCCAGAGGAGCCCCGTTTCCCCCTCGTAGCTCGAGATGAGGGATCCTTACCCTGCTTTTAACGGGAAAGAATTCCAGGCTTTCCCGTCGCATCTCAGGAGGAGGCACTCTCAACAGGAAAGGCGATAGGAACTCCATGGTCGTACCACCATTCCAGGAGTCCCCCAGATGTCTCAGTCCATTAAAGAGGAACCTCTTTGCCCTGCACTGGCTCATCTTTCACGCCGAGGATCGACTCACAGCACGGTGGCACGTGGGACAGCCCTGTGGGAAAGCCTCGAGGGAAAACCACAGATCCTTTGATCCACGCCACGGGAAGCGTGACATTGCTGCTACAGCCTGGAAGGAAAGCGCACGTGCATGCCCCCTCTCGAGACGAGGCCTGACTCCCCTGGGGAGACTCCACAAGTACCCAAAGATCCATGTCAGCCCCTGAGAGGAATCCTCGGTTCCGGCCCTGACTGCACACAAGGTTTTTGGCCCCGGTATCGACGGGAGAGGAATCCCGAGAGGCCCCCTAGCAACTCGCATGGGGACTGGCCTCTCCTGAGGCCACCAGGGCGGGTCCCTGAGGTCCCCGTCGTAACTCGAGAACAGCTGCCGCAACTCGAGAAAATCCAGGAAGTTCTCCCTTCCAGGCGAGATGAGGCCTATTTCCGATGAGGCGTCTGGAGACTAATGACACCTAACCTCTGGAACTTCGAAAGGGTCTTTCACACCCTTGCTGCAACTCAAGAAGTTCACCGCCATACCCGTCTCCACTCGAGAGGAAGCACGATGTTCCCGCCCACATCCAGAGGAGCCCCGTTTCCCCCTCGGAGCTCGAGATGAGGGATCCTTTCCCTGCTTTCAACGGGAAAGAATTCCCAGCGTTCCCGTCGCATCTCAAGAGGAGGCACTCTCAACAGGAAAGGCGAGAGGAACTCCATGGTCGTACCACCATTCCAAGAGTCCCCCAGATGTCTCAGTCCATTCCAGAGGAAACTCTTTGCCCTGCAATGGCTCATCTTTCACGCCGAGGATCGACTCATACCACGGTGGCACGTGGGACAGCCCTGTGGGAAAGCCTCGAGGGAAAGCCTCGAGGGAAAACCACAGATCCTTTGATCCACGCGACGGGAAGCGTGACATTGCTGCTACAGCCTGGAAGGAAAGCGCACGTGCATGCCCCCACTCGAGACGAGGCCTGACTCCCCTGGGGAGACTCCAGAAGTACCCAAAGATCCATTTCAGCCCCTGAGAGGAATCCTCGGTTCCGGCCCTGACTCCACACAAGGCTTTGGCCCCGGTATCGACGGGAGAGGAATCCCGAGAGGCCCCCTAGCAACTCGCATGGGTATGGCCTCTCCTGAGGCCACCAGGGCGGGTCCCTGAGGTCCCCGTCGTAACTCGAGAACACCTGCCGCAACTCGAGAAATCCAGGAAGTTCTCCCTTCCAGGCGAGATGAGGCCAATTTCCGATGAGGCCTCTGGAGACTAATGACACCTAAAGTCGGGAACTTCGAAAGGGCCTTTCACACCCTTGCTGCAACTCAAGAAGTTCACCGCCATACCCGTCTACACTCGAAAGGAAGCACGATGGTCCCGCCCACATCCAGAGGAGCCCCGTTTCCCCCTCGTAGCTCGAGATAAGGGATCCTTTGCCTGCTTTCAACGGGAAAGAATTTCCGGCGTTCCCGTCGCATCTCAAAAGGAGGCACTCTCAACAGGAAAGGCGAGAGGAACTCCATGATCGTACCACCATTCCAAGAGTCCCCCAGATGTCTCAGTCCATTCCAGAGGAACCTCTTTGCCCTGCACTGGCTCATCTTTCACGCCGAGGATCGACTCACACCACGGTGGCACGTGGGACAGCCCTGTTGGAAAGCCTCGAGGGAAAGCCTTGAGGGAAAACCACAGATCCTTAGATTCACGCGACGGGAAGCGTGACATTACTGCTACAGCCTGGAGGGAAAGGGCACGTGCATGCCCCCACTCGAGACGAGACCTGACTCCCCTGGGGAGACTTCAGAAGTACCCCAAGATTCATGTCAGCCCCTGAGTGGAATCCTCGGTTCCGGCCCTGACTCCACAAAAGGATTTTGGCCCCGGTATCGACGGGAAAGGAATCCCTAGAGGCCCCCTAGCAACTCGCATGGGGACTGGCTTTTCCTGAGGACACCAGGGCGGTTCCCTGATGTCCCCTTCGTAACTCGAGAACACCTGCCGCAACTCGAGAAATTCCAGGAAGTTCTCCCTTCCAGGCGAGATGAGGCCTATTTCCGATGAGGCGTCTGGAGACTAATGACACCTAACCTCTGGAACTTCGAAAGGGTCTTTCACAGCCTTGCTGCAACTCAAGAAGTTCACCGCCATACCCGTCTCCACTCGAGAGAAAGCACGATGGTCCCGCCCACATCCAGAGGAGCCCCGTTTCCCCCTCGTAGCTCGAGATGAGGGATCCTTACCCTGCTTTTAACGGGAAAGAATTCCAGGCTTTCCCGTCGCATCTCAGGAGGAGGCACTCTCAACAGGAAAGGCGATAGGAACTCCATGGTCGTACCACCATTCCAGGAGTCCCCCAGATGTCTCAGTCCATTAAAGAGGAACCTCTTTGCCCTGAATGGCTCATCTTTCATGCCGAGGATCGACTCACACCACGGTGGCACGTGGGACAGCCCTGTGGGAAAGCCTCGAGGGAAAGCCTCGAGGGAAAACCACAGATCCTTTATTCTACGCGACGGGAAGGGGGACATTGCTGCTACAGCCTGGAAGGAAAGCACACGTGCATGCCCCCACTCGAGACGAGGCCTGACTCCCCTGGGGAGACTCCAGAAGTACCCAAAGATCCATGTCAGCCCCTGAGAGGAATCCTCAGTTCCGGCCCTGACTCCACACAAGGTTTTTGGCCCCGGTATCGACGGGAGAGGAATCCCGAGAGGCCCCCTAGCAACTCGCATGGAGACTGGCCTCTCCTGAGGCCACCAGGGCGGGTCCCTGAGGTCTCCGTCGTAACTCGAGAACACCTGCCGCAACTCGAGAAAATCCAGGAAGTTCTCCCTTCCAGGCGAGATGAGGCCTATTTCCGATGAGGCGTCTGGAGACTAATGACACCTAACCTCTGGAAGGTCGAAAGGGTCTTTCACACCCTTGCTGCAACTCAAGAAGTTCACCGCCATACCCGTCTCAACTCGAGAGGAAGCACGATGGTCCCGCCCACATCCAGAGGAGCCCCGTTTCCCCCTCGTAGCTCGAGATGAGGGATCCTTTCCCTGCTTTCAACGGGAAAGAATTCCCGGCGTTCCCGTCGCATCTCAAGAGGAGGCACTCTCAACAGGAAAGGCGAGAGGAACTCCATGGTCGTACCACCATTCCAAGAGTCCCCCAGATGTCTCAGTCCATTCCAGAGGAACCTCTTTGCCCTGCACTGGCTCATCTTTCACGCCGAGGATCGACTCACACCACGGTGGCACGTGGGACAGCCCTGTGGGAAAGCCTCGAGGGAAAACCACAGATCCTTTGATCCACGCGACGGGAAGCGTGACATTGCTGCTACAGCCTGGAAGGAAAGCGCACGTGCATGCCCCGACACGTGACTAAGCCTGACGTCCCTGGGGAGACTCCAGAAGTACCCAAAGATCCATGTCAGCCCCTGAGAGGAATCCTCGGTTCCGGCCCTGACTCCACACAAGGTTTTTGGCCCCGGTATCGACGGGAGAAGAATCCCGAGAGGCCCCCTAGCAACTCGCATGGGGACTGGCCTCTCCTGAGACCACCAGAGCGGGTCCCTGAGGTCCCCGACGTAACCCGAAAACACCTGCCGCAACTCGAGAAAATCCAGGAAGTTCTCCCTTCCAGGTGAGATGAGGCCTATTTCCGATGAGGCGTCTGGAGACTAATGACACCTAACCTCTGGAACTTCGAAAGGGTCTTTCACACCCTTGCTGCAACTCAAGAAGTTCACCGCCATACCCGTCTCCACTCGAGAGGAAGCACGATGGTCCCGCCCACATCCAGAGGAGCCCCGTTTCCCCCTCTTAGCTTGAGATGATGGATCCTTTCCCTGCTTTCAACGGGAAAGAATTCCCGGCGTTCCCGTCGCATCTCAAGAGGAGGCACTCTCAACAGGAAAGGCGAGAGGAACTCCATGGTCGTACCACCATTCCAAGAGTCCCCCAGATGTCTCAGTGCATTCCAGAGGAACCTCTTTGCCCTGCACTGGCTCATCTTTCACGCCGAGGATCGACTCACACCACGGTGGCACGTGGGACAGCCCTGTGGGAAAGCCTCGAGGTAAAGCTTCGATGGAAAACCACAGATCCTTTGATCCACGCGACGGGAAGCGTGACATTGCTGCTACAGCCTGGAAGGAAAGCGCACGTGCATGCCCCCACTCGAGACGAGGCCTGACTCCCCTGGGGAGACTCCAGAAGTACCCAAAGATCCATGTCAGCCCCTGAGAGGAATCCTCGGTTCCGGCCCTGACTCCACACAAGGTTTTTGACCCCGGTATCGACGGGAGAGGAATCCCGAGAGGCCCCCTAGCAACTCGCATGGGGACTGGCCTCTCCTGACGCCACCAGGGTGGGTCCCTGAGGTCCCCGTCGTAACTCGAGAACACTTGCCGCAACTCGAGAAAATCCAGGAAGTTCTCCCTTCCAGGCGAGATGAGGCCTATTTCCGATGAGGCGTCTGGAGACTAATGACACCTAACCTCTGGAACTTCGAAAGGGTCTTTCACACCCTTGCTGCAACTCAAGAAGTTCACCGCCATACCCGTCTCCACTCGAGAGGAAGCACGATGGTCCCGCCCACATCCAGAGGAGCCCCGTATCCCCCTCGTAGCTCGAGATGAGGGATCCTTTCCCTGCTTTCAACGGGAAAGAATTCCCGGCGTTCCCGTCGCATCTCAATAGGAGGCACTCTCAACAGGAAAGTCGAGAGCAACTCCATGGTCGTACCACCATTCCAAGAGTCTCCCAGATGTCTCAGTCCATTCCAGAGGAACCTCTTTGCCCTGCACTGGCTCATCTTTCACGCCGAGGATCGACTCACACCACGCTGACACGTGGGACAGCCCTGTGGGAAAGCCTCGAGGGAAAGCCTCGAGGGAAAACCACAGATCCTTTGATCCACGCGACGGGAAGCGTGACATTGCTGCAACAGCCTGGAAGGAAAGCGCACGTGCATGCCCCCACTCGAGACGAGGCCTGACTCCCCTGGGGAGACTCCAGAAGTACCCAAAGATCCATGTCAGCCCCTGAGAGGAATCCTCGGTTCCGGCCCTGACTCCACACAGGGTTTTTGGACCCGGTATCGACGGGAGAGGAATCCCGAGAGGCCCCCTAGCAACTCGCATGGGGACTGGCCTCTCCTGAGGCCACCAGGGCGGGTCCCTGAGCTCCCCGTCGAAACTCGAGAACACCTGCCGCAACTCGAGAAAATACAGGAAGTTCTCCCTTCCAGGCGAGATGAGGCCTATTTCCGATGAGGCGTCTGGAGACTAATGATACCTAACCTCTGGAACTTCGAAAGGGTCTTTCACACCCTTGCTGCAACTCAAGAAGTTCACCGCCATACCCGTCTCCACTCGAGAGGAAGCACGATGGTCCCGCCCACATCCAGAGGAGCCCCGTTTCCCCCTCGTAGCTCGAGATGTGGGATCCTTTCCCTGCTTTCAACGGGAAAGAATTCCCGGCGTTCCCGTCGCATCTCAAGAGGAGGCACTCTCAACAGGAAAGGCGAGAGGAAATCCATGGTCGTACCACCATTCCAAGAGTCCCCCAGATGTCTCAGTCCATTCCAGAGGAACCTCTTTGCCCTGCACTGGCTCATCTTTCAGGCCGAGGATCGACTCACACCACGGTGGCACGTCGGACAGCCCTGTGGGAAAGCCTCGAGGGAAAGCCTCGAGGGAAAACCACAGATCCTTTGATCCAGGCCACGGGAAGAGTGACATTGCTGCTACAGCCTGGAAGGAAAGCGCACGTGCATGCCCCCAATCGAGACGAGGCCTGACTCCCCTGGGGAGACTCCAGAAGTACCCAAAGATCCATGTCAGCCCCTGAGAGGAATCCTCGGTTCCGGCCCTGACTCCACACAAGGTTTTTGGCCCCGGTATCGACGGGAAAGGAATCCCGAGAGGCCCCCTAGAAACTCGCATGGTGACTGGCCTCTCCTGAGGCCACCAGGGCGGGTCCCTGAGGTCCCCGTCGTAACTCGAGAACACCTGCCGCAACTCGAGAAAATCCAGGAAGTTCTCCCTTCCAGGCGAGATGAGGCCTATTTCCGATGAGGCGTCTGGAGACTAATGACACCTAACCTCTGGAAATTCGAAAGGGTCTTTCACACCCTTGCGGCAATTCAAGAAGTTCACCGCCATACCCGTCTCCACTCGAGAGGAAGCACGATGGTCCCGCCCACATCCAGAAGAGCCCCGTTTCCCCCTCGTAGCTCGAGATGAGGGATCCTTTCCCTGCTTTCAACGGGAAAGAATTCCCGGCGTTCTCGTCGCATCTCAAGAGGAGGCACTCTCAACAGGAAAGGCGAGAGGAACTCCATGGTCGTACCACCATTCCACGAGTCCCCCAGATGTCTCAGTCCATTCCACAGGAACCTCTTTGCCCTGCACTGGCTCATCTTTCACACCAAGGATCGACTCACACCACGGTGGCACGTGGGACAGCCCTGTGGGAAAGCCTTGAGGTAAAGCCTCGAGGGAAAACCACAGATCCTTTGATCCAGGGACGGGAAGCGTGAAATTGCTGCTACAGCCTGGAAGGAAAGCGCACGTGCATGCCCCCACTCGAGACGAGGCCTGACTCCCCTGGGGAGACTCCAGAAGTACCCAACGATCCATGTCAGCCCCTGAGAGGAATCCTCGGTTCCGGCCCTGACTCCACACAAGGATTTTGGCCCCGGTATCGACGGGAGAGGACCCCGAGAGGCCCCCTAGCAACTCGCATGGGGACTGGCCTCTCCTGAGGCCACCAGGGCGGGTCCCTGAGGTCCCCGTCGTAACTCGAGAACACCTGCCGCAACTCGAGAAAATCCAGGAAGTTCTCCCTTCCAGGCGAGATGAGGCCTATTTCCGATGAGGCGTCTGGAGACTAATGACACCTAACCTCTTGAACTTCGAAAGGTTCTCTCACACCCTTGCTGCAACTCAAGAAGTTCTCCGCCATACCCATCTCCACTCGAGAGGAAGCACGATGGTACCGCCCACATCCAGAGGAGCCCCGTTTCCCCCTCGTAGCTCAGATGAGGGATCCTTTCCCTGCTTTCAACGGGAAAGAATTCCCGGCGTTCCCGTCGCATCTCAAGTGGAGGCACTCTCAACAGGAAAGGCGAGAGGAACTCCATGGTCGTACCACCATTCCAAGAGTCCCCCAGATGTCTCAGTCCATTCCATAGGAACCTCTTTGCCCTGCACTGGCTCATCTTCCACACCGAGGATCAAATCACACCACGGTGGCACGTGGGACAGCCCTGTGGGAAAGCCTCGAGGGAAAGCCTCGAGGGAAAACCACAGATCCTTTGATCCACGCGACGGGAAGCATGACATTGCTGCTACAGGCTGGAAGGAAAGCGCACGTGCATGCCCCCACTCGAGACGAGGCCTGACTCCCCTGGGGAGACTCCAGAAGTACCCAAAGATTCATGTCAGCCCCTGAGAGGAATCCTCGGTTCCGGCCCTGACTCCACACAAGGTTTTTGGCCCCGGTATCGACGGGAGAGGAATTCCGAGAGGCCCCCTAGCAACTCGCATGGGGACTGGCCTCTCCTGACGCCACCAGGGTGGGTCCCTGAGGTCCCCGTCGTAACTCGAGAACACTTGCCGCAACTCGAGAAATCCAGGAAGTTCTCCCTTCCAGGCGAGATGAGGCCTATTTCCGATGAGGCGTCTGGAGATTAATGACACCTAACCTCTGGAACTTCGAAAGGGTCTTTCACACCCTTGCTGCAACTCAAGAAGTTCACCGCCATACCCGTCTCCACTCGAGAGGAAGCACGATGGTCCCGCCCACATCCAGAGGAGCCCCGTATCCCCCTCGTAGCTCGAGATGAGGGATCCTTTCCCTGCTTTCAACGGGAAAGAATTCCCGGCGTTCCCGTCGCATCTCAAGAGGAGGCACTCTCAACAGGAAAGGCGAGAGGAACTCCATGGTCGTAGCACCATTCCAAGAGTCCCCCAGATGTCTCAGTCCATTCGAGAGGAACCTCTTTGCCCTGCACTGGCTCATCTTTCACGCCGAGGATCGACTCACACCACGGGGGCACGTGGGACAGCCCTGTGGGAAAGCCTCGAGAGAAAACCACATATCCTTTGATCCACGACACGGGAAGCGTGACATTGCTGCTACAGCCTTGAAGGAAAGCGCACGTGCATGCCCCCACTCGAGACGAGGCCTGACTCCCCTGGGGAGACTCCAGAAGTACCCAAAGATCCATGTCATCCCCTGAGAGGAATCCTCGGTTCCGGCCCTGACTCCAAACAAGGTTTTTGGCCCCGGTATCGACGGGAGAGGAATCCCGAGAGGCCCCCTAGCAACTCGCATGGGGACTGGCCTCTCCTGAGGCCACCAGGGCGGGTCCCTGAGGTCCCCGTCGTAACTCGAGAACACCTGCCGCAACTCGAGAAAATCCAGGAAGTTCTCCCTTCCAGGCGAGATGAGGCCTATTTCCGATGAGGAGTCTGGAGACTAATGACACCTAACCTCTGGAACTTCGAAAGGGTCTTTCACACCCTTGCTGCAACCCAAGAAGTTCACCGCCATACCCGTCTCCACTCGAGAGGAAGCACGATGGTCCCGCCCACATCCAGAGGAGCCCCGTTTCCCCCTCGTAGCTCGAGATGAGGGATCCTTTCCCTGCTTTCAACGGGAAAGAATTCCCCGCGTTCCCGTCGCATCTCAAGAGGAGGCACTCTCAACAGGAAAGGCGAGAGGAACTCCATGGTCGTACCACCATTCCAAGAGTCCCCCAGATGTCTCAGTGCATTCCAGAGGAACCTCTTTGCCCTGCACTGGCTCATCTTTCACGCCGAGGATCGACTCACACCACGGTGGCACGTGGGACAGCCCTGTGGGAAAGCCTCGAGGTAAAGCTTCGATGGAAAACCACAGATCCTTTGATCCACGCGACGGGAAGCGTGACATTGCTGCTACAGCCTGGAAGGAAAGCGCACGTGCATGCCCCCACTCGAGACGAGGCCTGACTCCCCTGGGGAGGCTCCAGAAGTACCCAAAGATTCATGTCAGCCCCTGAGAGGAATCCTCGGTTCCGGCCCTGACTCCACACAAGGTTTTTGACCCCGGTATCGACGGGAGAGGAATACCGAGAGGCCCCCTAGCAACTCGCATGGGGACTGGCCTCCCCTGACGCCACAAGGGTGGGTCCCTGAGGTCCCCGTCGTAACTCGAGAACACTTGCCGCAACTCGAGAAAATCCAGGAAGTTCTCCCTTCCAGGCGAGATGAGGCCTATTTCCGATGAGGCGTCTGGAGATTAATGACACCTAACCTCTGGAACTTCGAAAGGGTCTTTCACACCCTTGCTGCAACTCAAGAAGTTCACCGCCATACCCGTCTCCACTCGAGAGGAAGCACGATGGTCCCGCCCACATCCAGAGGAGCCCAGTTTCCCCCTCGTAGCTCGAGATGAGGGATCCTTTCCCTGCTTTCAACGGGAAAGAATTCCCGGCGTTCCCGTCGCATCTCAATAGGAGGCACTCTCAACAGGAAAGTCGAGAGCAACTCCATGGTCGTACCACCATTCCAAGAGTCTCCCAGATGTCTCAGTCCATTCCAGAGGAACCTCTTTGCCCTGCACTGGCTCATCTTTCACGCCGAGGATCGACTCACACCACGCTGACACGTGGGACAGCCCTGTGGGAAAGCCTCGAGGGAAAGCCTCGAGGGAAAACCACAGATCCTTTGATCCACGCGACGGGAAGCGTGACATTGCTGCAACAGCCTGGAAGGAAAGCGCACGTGCATGCCCCCACTCGAGACGAGGCCTGACTCCCCTGGGGAGACTCCAGAAGTACCCAAAGATCCATGTCAGCCCCTGAGAGGAATCCTCGGTTCCGGCCCTGACTCCACACAGGGTTTTTGGACCCGGTATCGACGGGAGAGGAATCCCGAGAGGCCCCCTAGCAACTCGCATGGGGACTGGCCTCTCCTGAGGCCACCAGGGCGGGACCCTGAGCTCCCCGTCGAAACTCGAGAACACCTGCCGCAACTCGAGAAAATACAGGAAGTTCTCCCTTCCAGGCGAGATGAGGCCTATTTCCGATGAGGCGTCTGGAGACTAATGATACCTAACCTCTGGAACTTCGAAAGGGTCTTTCACACCCTTGCTGCAACTCAAGAAGTTCACCGCCATACCCGTCTCCACTCGAGAGGAAGCACGATGGGCCCGCCCACATCCAGAGGAGCCCCGTTTCCACCTCGTAGCTCGAGATGTGGGATCCTTTCCCTGCTTTCAACGGGAAAGAATTCCCGGCGTTCCCGTCGCATCTCAAGAGGAGGCACTCTCAACAGGAAAGGCGAGAGGAAATCCATGGTCGTACCACCATTCCAAGAGTCCCCCAGATGTCTCAGTCCATTCCAGAGGAACCTCTTTGCCCTGCACTGGCTCATCTTTCACGCCGAGGATCGACTCACACCACGGTGGCACGTCCGACAGCTCTGTGGGAAAGCCTCGAGGGAAAGCCTCGAGGGAAAACCACAGATCCTTTGATCCAGGCCACGGGAAGAGTGACATTGCTGCTACAGCCTGGAAGGAAAGCGCACGTGCATGCCCCCAATCGAGACGAGGCCTGACTCCCCTGGGGAGACTCCAGAAGTACCCAAAGATCCATGTCAGCCCCTGAGAGGAATCCTCGGTTCCGGCCCTGACTCCACACAAGGTTTTTGGCCCCGGTATCGACGGGAGAGGAATCCCGAGAGGCCCCCTAGAAACTCGCATGGTGACTGGCCTCTCCTGAGGCCACCAGGGCGGGTCCCTGAGGTCCCCGTCGTAACTCGAGAACACCTGCCGCAACTCGAGAAAATCCAGGAAGTTCTCCCTTCCAGGCGAGATGAGGCCTATTTCCGATGAGGCGTCTGGAGACTAATGACACCTAACCTCTGGAAATTCGAAAGGGTCTTTCACACCCTTGCGGCAATTCAAGAAGTTCACCGCCATACCCGTCTCCACTCGAGAGGAAGCACGATGGTCCCGCCCACATCCAGAAGAGCCCCGTTTCCCCCTCGTAGCTCGAGATGAGGGATCCTTTCCCTGCTTTCAACGGGAAAGAATTCCCGGCGTTCTCGTCGCATCTCAAGAGGAGGCACTCTCAACAGGAAAGGCGAGAGGAACTCCATGGTCGTACCACCATTCCACGAGTCCCCCAGATGTCTCAGTCCATTCCACAGGAACCTCTTTGCCCTGCACTGGCTCATCTTTCACACCAAGGATCGACTCACACCACGGTGGCACGTGGGACAGCCCTGTGGGAAAGCCTTGAGGGAAAGCCTCGACGGAAAACCACAGAACCTTTGATCCAGGGACGGGAAGCGTGAAATTGCTGCTACAGCCTGGAAGGAAAGCGCACGTGCATGCCCCCACTCGAGACGAGGCCTGACTCCCCTGGGGAGACTCCAGAAGTACCCAACGATCCATGTCAGCCCCTGAGAGGAATCCTCGGTTCCGTCCCTGACTCCACACAAGGATTTTGGCCCCGGTATCGACGGGAGAGGACCCCGAGAGGCCCCCTAGCAACTCGCATGGGGACTGGCCTCTCCTGAGGCCACCAGGGCGGGTCCCTGAGGTCCCCGTCGTAACTCGAGAACACCTGCCGCAACTCGAGAAAATCCAGGAAGTTCTCCCTTCCAGGCGAGATGAGGCCTATTTCCGATGAGGCGTCTGGAGACTAATGACACCTAACCTCTTGAACTTCGAAAGGTTCTCTCACACCCTTGCTGCAACTCAAGAAGTACTCCGCCATACCCATCTCCACTCGAGAGGAAGCACGATGGTACCGCCCACATCCAGAGGAGCCCCGTTTCCCCCTCGTAGCTTAGATGAGGGATCCTTTCCCTGCTTTCAACGGGAAAGAATTCCCGGCGTTCCCGTCGCATCTCAAGTGGAGGCACTCTCAACAGGAAAGGCGAGAGGAACTCCATGGTCGTACCACCATTCCAAGAGTCCCCCAGATGTCTCAGTCCATTCCATAGGAACCTCTTTGCCCTGCACTGGCTCATCTTCCACGCCGAGGATCAACTCACACCACGGTGGCACGTGGGACAGCCCTGTGGGAAAGCCTCGAGGGAAAGCCTCGAGGGAAAACCACAGATCCTTTGATCCACGCCACGGGAAGCGTGACATTGCTGCTACAGCCTGGAAGGAAAGCGCACGTGCATGCCCCCACTCGAGACGAGGCCTGACTCCCCTGGGGAGACTCCAGAAGTACCCAAAGATTCATGTCAGCCCCTGAGAGGAATCCTCGGTTCCGGCCCTGACTCCACACAAGGTTTTTGGCCCCGGTATCGACGGGAGAGGAATCCCGAGAGGCCCCCTAGCAACTCGCATGGGGACTGGCCTCTCCTGAGGCCACCAGGGCGGGTCCCTGAGGTCCCCGTCGTAACTCGAGAACACCTTCCGCAACTCGAGAAAATCCAGGAAGTTCTCCCTTCCAGGCGAGATGAGGCCTATTTCCGATGAGGCGTCTGGAGACTAATGACACCTAACCTCTGGAACTTCGAAAGGGTCTTTCACACCCTTGCTGCAACTCAAGAAGTTCACCGCCATACCCGTCTCCACTCGAGAGGAAGCACGATGGTCCCGCCCGCATCCAGAGGAGCCCCGTTTCCCCCTCGTAGCTCGAGATGAGGGATCCTTTCCCTGCTTTCAACGGGAAAGAATTCCCGGCGTTCCCGTCGCATCTCAAGAGGAGGCACTCTCAACATGAAAGCGAGAGGAACTCCATGGTCGTAGCACCATTCCAAGAGTCCCCCAGATGTCTCAGTCCATTCCCGAGGAACCTCTTTGCCCTGCACTGGCTCATCTTTCACGCCGAGGATCGACTCACACCACGGTGGCACGTGGGACAGCCCTGTGGGAAAGCCTCGAGGGAAAGCCTCGAGGGAAAACCACAGATCCTTTGATTCATCCGACGGGAAGCGTGACATTGCTGCTACAGCCTGGATGGAAAGCGCACGTGCATGCCACCACTTGAGACGAGGCTTGATTCCCCTGGGGAGACTTCAGAAGCACCCCAAGATCCATGTCAGCCCCTGAGAGGAATCCTCGGTTCCGGCCCTGACTTCACACAAGGTTTTTGGCCCCGGTATCGACGGGAGAGGAATCCCGAGAGGCCCCCTAGCAACTCGCATGGGGACTGGCCTCTCCTGAGGCCACCAGGGCGGGTCCCTGAGGTCCCCGTCGTAACTCGAGAACACCTGCCGCAACTCGAGAAAATCCAGGAAGTTCTCCCTTCCAGGCGAGATGAGGCCTATTTCCGATGAGGCGTCTGGAGACTAATGACACCTAACCTCTGGAACTTCGAAAGGGTCTTTCACACCCTTGCTGCAACTCAAGAAGTTCACCGCCATACCCGTCTCCACACGAGAGGAAGCACGATAGTCCCGCCCACATCCAGAGGAGCCCCGTTTCCCCCACGTAGCTCGAGATGAGGGATCCTTTCCCTGCTTTCAACGGGAAAGAATTCCCGGCGTTCCCGTCGCATCTCAAGAGGAGGCACTCTCAACAGGAAAGGCGAGAGGAACTCCATGGTCGTACCACCATTCCAAGAGTCCCCCAGATGTCTCAGTCCATTCCAGAGGAACCTCTTTGCCCTGCACTGGCTCATCTTTCCCGCCGAGGATCGACTCACACCACGGTGGCACGTGGGACAGCCCTGTGGGAAAGCCTCGAGGGAAAGCCTCGAGGGAAAACCTCAGATCCTTTGATCCACGCCACGGGAAGCGTGACATTGCTGCTACAGCCTGGAAGGAAAGCGCACGTGCATGCCCCGACTCGAGACGAGGCCTGACTCCCCTGGGGAGACTCCAGAAGTACCCAAAGATCCATGTCAGCCCCTGAGAGGAATCCTCGGTTCCGGCCCTGACTCCACACAAGGTTTTTGGCCCCGGTATCGACGGGAGAGGAATCCCGAGAGGCCCCCTAGCAACTCGAATGGGGACTGGCCTCTCCTGAGGCCACCAGGGCGGGTACCTGAGGTCCCCGTCGTAACTCGAGAACACCTGCCGCAACTCGAGAAAATCCAGGAAGTTCTCCCTTCCAGGCGAGATGAGGCCTATTTCCGATGAGGCGTCTGGAGATTAATGACACCTAACCTTTGGAACTTCGAAAGGGTCTTTCACACCCTTGATGCAACTGAAGAAGTTCACCGGCATACCCGTCTCCACTCGAGAGGAAGCACGATGGTCCCGCCCACATCCAGAGGAGCCCCGTATCCCCCTCGTAGCTCGAGATGAGGGATCCTTTCCCTGCTTTCAACGGGAAAGAATTCCCGGCGTTCCCGTCGCATCTCAATAGGAGGCACTCTCAACAGGAAAGGCGAGAGGAACTCCATGATCGTAGCACCATTCCAAGAGTCCCCCAGATGTCTCAGTCCATTCCAGAGGAACCTCTTTGCCCTGCACTGGCTCATCTTTCACGCCGAGGATCGACTCACACCACGGGGGCACGTGGGACAGCCCTGTGGGAAAGCCTCGAGAGAAAACCACATATCCTTTGATCCACGACACGGGAAGCGTGACATTGCTGCTACAGCCTTGAAGGAAAGCGCACGTGCATGCCCCCACTCGAGACGAGGCCTGACTCCCCTGTGGAGACTCCAGAAGTACCCAAAGATCCATGTCAGCCCCTGAGAGGAATCCTCGGTTCCGGCCCTGTCTCCGCACAAGGTTTTTGGCCCCGGTATCGACGGGAGAGGAATCCCGAGAGGCCCCCTAGCAACTCGCATGGGGACTGGCCTCTCCTGAGGCCACCAGGGCGGGTCCCTGAGGTCCCCGTCGTAACTCGAGAACACCTGCCGCAACTCGAGAAAATCCAGGAAGTTCTCCCTTCCAGGCGAGATGAGGCCTATTTCCGATGAGGAGTCTGGAGACTAATGACACCTAACCTCTGGAACTTCGAAAGGGTCTTTCACACCCTTGCTGCAACTCAAGAAGTTCACCGCCATACCCGTCTCCACTCGAGAGGAAGCACGATGGTCCCGCCCACATCCAGAGGAGCCCCGTTTCCCCCTCGTAGCTCGAGATGAGGGATCCTTTCCCTGCTTTCAACGGGAAAGAATTCCCGGCGTTCCCTTCGCATCTCAAGAGGAGGCACTCTCAACAGGAAAGGCGAGAGGAACTCCATGGTCGTACCACCATTCCAAGAGTCCCCCAGATGTCTCAGTCCATTCCAGAGGAACCTCTTTGCCCTGCACTGGCTCATCTTTCACGCCGAGGATCGACTCACACCACGGTGGCACGTGGGACAGCCCTGTGGGAAAGCCTCGAGGGAAAGCCTCGAGGGAATACCACAGATCCTTTGATCCACGCGACGGGAAGCGTGACATTGATGCTACACCCTGGAAGGAAAGCGCACGTGCATGCCCCCACTCGAGACGAGGCCTGACTCCCCTGGGGAGACTCCAGAAGTACCCAAAGATCCATGTCAGCCCCTGAGAGGAATCCTCGGTTCCGGCCCTGACTCCACACAAGGTTTTTGGTCCCGGTATCGACGGGAGAGGAATCCCGAGAGGCCCCCTAGCAACTCGCATGGGGACTGGCCTCTCCTGAGGCCACCAGGGCGGGTCCCTGAGGTCCCCGTCGTAACTCGAGAACACCTGCCGCAACTCGAGAAAATCCAGGAAGTTCTCCCTTCCAGGCGAGATGAGGCCTATTTCCGATGAGGCGTCTGGAGACTAATGACACCTAACATCTGGAACTTCGAAAGGGTCTTTCACACCCTCGCTGCAACTCAAGAAGTTCACCGCCATACCCGTCTCCACACGAGAGGAAGCACGATGG
The DNA here is from genome assembly GCF_032405125.1 of Capricornis sumatraensis. Taxonomy (NCBI): domain Eukaryota; kingdom Metazoa; phylum Chordata; class Mammalia; order Artiodactyla; family Bovidae; genus Capricornis; species Capricornis sumatraensis. Next base: position 1,284,524 of record NW_027184616.1, on the reverse strand, counting down.
TCACGCCCACATCCAGAGGAGCCCCGTTTCCCCCTCGTAGCTCGAGATGAGGGATCCTTTCCCTGCTTTCAACGGGAAAGAATTCCCGGCGTTCCCGTCGCATCTCAAGAGGAGGCACTCTTAATAGGAAAGGCGAGAGGAACTCCATGGTCTTACCACCATTCCAAGAGTCCCCCAGATGTCTCAGTCCATTCCAGAGGAACCTCTTTGCCCTGCACTGGCTCATCTTTCACGCCGAGGATCGACTCACACCACGGTGGCACGTGGGACAGCCCTGTGGGAAAGCCTCGAGGGAAAGCCTCGAAGGAAAACCACAGATCCTTTGATCCACGCCACGGGAAGCGTGACATTGCTGCTACAGCCTGGAAGGAAAGTGCACGTGCATGCCCCGACTTGAGACGAGGCCTGACTCCCCTGGGGAGACTCCAGAAGTACCCAAAGATCCATGTCAGCCCCTGAGAGGAATCCTCGGTTCCGGCCCTGACTCCACACAAGGTTTTTGGCCCCGGTATCGACGGGAGAGGAATCCCGAGAGGCCCCCTAGCAACTCGCATGGGGACTGGCCTCTCCTGAGGCCACCAGGGCGGGTACCTGAGGTCCCCGTCGTAACTCGAGAACACCTGCCGCAACTCGAGAAAATCCAGGAAGTTCTCCCTTCCAGGCGAGATGAGGCCTATTTCCGATGAGGCGTCTGGAGACTAATGACACCTAACCTCTGGAACTTCGAAAGGGTCTTTCACACCCTTGCTGCAACTCAAGAAGTTCACCGCCATACCCGTCTCCACACGAGAGGAAGCACGATAGTCCCGCCCACATCCAGAGGAGCCCCGTTTCCCCCTCGTAGCTCGAGATGAGGGATCCTTTCCCTGCTTTCAACGGGAAAGAATTCCCGGCGTTCCCGTCGCATCTCAAGAGGAGGCACTCTCAACAGGAAAGGCGAGAGGAACTCCATGGTCGTACCACCATTCCAAGAGTCCCCCAGATGTCTCAGTCCATTCCAGAGGAACCTCTTTGCCCTGCACTGGCTCATCTTTCCCGCCGAGGATCGACTCACACCACGGTGGCACGTGGGACAGCCCTGTGGGAAAGCCTCGAGGGAAAGCCTCGAGGGAAAACCTCAGATCCTTTGATCCACGCCACGGGAAGCGTGACATTGCTGCTACAGCCTGGAAGGAAAGCGCACGTGCATGCCCCGACTCGAGACGAGGCCTGACTCCCCTGGGGAGACTCCAGAAGTACCCAAAGATCCATGTCAGCCCCTGAGAGGAATCCTCGGTTCCGGCCCTGACTCCACACAAGGTTTTTGGCCCCGGTATCGACGGGAGAGGAATCCCGAGAGGCCCCCTAGCAACTCGAATGGGGACTGGCCTCTCCTGAGGCCACCAGGGCGGGTACCTGAGGTCCCCGTCGTAACTCGAGAACACCTGCCGCAACTCGATAAAATCCAGGAAGTTCTCCCTTCCAGGCGAGATGAGGCCTATTTCCGATGAGGCGTCTGGAGATTAATGACACCTAACCTTTGGAACTTCGAAAGGGTCTTTCACACCCTTGATGCAACTGAAGAAGTTCACCGGCATACCCGTCTCCACTCGAGAGGAAGCACGATGGTCCCGCCCACATCCAGAGGAGCCCCGTATCCCCCTCGTAGCTCGAGATGAGGGATCCTTTCCCTGCTTTCAACGGGAAAGAATTCCCGGCGTTCCCGTCGCATCTCAATAGGAGGCACTCTCAACAGGAAAGGCGAGAGGAACTCCATGATCGTAGCACCATTCCAAGAGTCCCCCAGATGTCTCAGTCCATTCCAGAGGAACCTCTTTGCCCTGCACTGGCTCATCTTTCACGCCGAGGATCGACTCACACCACGGGGGCACGTGGGACAGCCCTGTGGGAAAGCCTCGAGAGAAAACCACATATCCTTTGATCCACGACACGGGAAGCGTGACATTGCTGCTACAGCCTTGAAGGAAAGCGCACGTGCATGCCCCCACTCGAGACGAGGCCTGACTCCCCTGTGGAGACTCCAGAAGTACCCAAAGATCCATGTCAGCCCCTGAGAGGAATCCTCGGTTCCGGCCCTGTCTCCGCACAAGGTTTTTGGCCCCGGTATCGACGGGAGAGGAATCCCGAGAGGCCCCCTAGCAACTCGCATGGGGACTGGCCTCTCCTGAGGCCACCAGGGCGGGTCCCTGAGGTCCCCGTCGTAACTCGAGAACACCTGCCGCAACTCGAGAAAATCCAGGAAGTTCTCCCTTCCAGGCGAGATGAGGCCTATTTCCGATGAGGAGTCTGGAGACTAATGACACCTAACCTCTGGAACTTCGAAAGGGTCTTTCACACCCTTGCTGCAACTCAAGAAGTTCACCGCCATACCCGTCTCCACTCGAGAGGAAGCACGATGGTCCCGCCCACATCCAGAGGAGCCCCGTTTCCCCCTCGTAGCTCGAGATGAGGGATCCTTTCCCTGCTTTCAACGGGAAAGAATTCCCGGCGTTCCCTTCGCATCTCAAGAGGAGGCACTCTCAACAGGAAAGGCGAGAGGAACTCCATGGTCGTACCACCATTCCAAGAGTCCCCCAGATGTCTCAGTCCATTCCAGAGGAACCTCTTTGCCCTGCACTGGCTCATCTTTCACGCCGAGGATCGACTCACACCACGGTGGCACGTGAGACAGCCCTGTGGGAAAGCCTCGAGGGAAAGCCTCGAGGGAATACCACAGATCCTTTGATCCACGCGACGGGAAGCGTGACATTGATGCTACACCCTGGAAGGAAAGCGCACGTGCATGCCCCCACTCGAGACGAGGCCTGACTCCCCTGGGGAGACTCCAGAAGTACCCAAAGATCCATGTCAGCCCCTGAGAGGAATCCTCGGTTCCGGCCCTGACTCCACACAAGGTTTTTGGTCCCGGTATCGACGGGAGAGGAATCCCGAGAGGCCCCCTAGCAACTCGCATGGGGACTGGCCTCTCCTGAGGCCACCAGGGCGGGTCCCTGAGGTCCCCGTCGTAACTCGAGAACACCTGCCGCAACTCGAGAAAATCCAGGAAGTTCTCCCTTCCAGGCGAGATGAGGCCTATTTCCGATGAGGCGTCTGGAGACTAATGACACCTAACATCTGGAACTTCGAAAGGGTCTTTCACACCCTCGCTGCAACTCAAGAAGTTCACCGCCATACCCGTCTCCACACGAGAGGAAGCACGATGGTCACGCCCACATCCAGAGGAGCCCCGTTTCCCCCTCGTAGCTCGAGATGAGGGATCCTTTCCCTGCTTTCAACGGGAAAGAATTCCCGGCGTTCCCGTCGCATCTCAAGAGGAGGCACTCTTAATAGGAAAGGCGAGAGGAACTCCATGGTCTTACCACCATTCCAAGAGTCCCCCAGATGTCTCAGTCCATTCCAGAGGAACCTCTTTGCCCTGCACTGGCTCATCTTTCACGCCGAGGATCGACTCACACCACGGTGGCACGTGGGACAGCCCTGTGGGAAAGCCTCGAGGGAAAGCCTCGAAGGAAAACCACAGATCCTTTGATCCACGCCACGGGAAGCGTGACATTGCTGCTACAGCCTGGAAGGAAAGTGCACGTGCATGCCCCGACTTGAGACGAGGCCTGACTCCCCTGGGGAGACTCCAGAAGTACCCAAAGATCCATGTCAGCCCCTGAGAGGAATCCTCGGTTCCGGCCCTGACTCCACACAAGGTTTTTGGCCCCGGTATCGACGGGAGAGGAATCCCGAGAGGCCCCCTAGTAACTCGCATGGGGACTGGCCTCTCCTGACGCCACCAGGGTGGGTCCCTGAGGTCCCCGTCGTAACTCGAGAACACTTGCCGCAACTCGAGAAAATCCAGGAAGTTCTCCCTTCCAGGCGAGATGAGGCCTATTTCCGATGAGGCGTCTGGAGATTAATGACACCTAACCTCTGGAACTTCGAAAGGGTCTTTCACACCCTTGATGCAACTGAAGAAGTTCACCGCCATACCCGTCTCCACTCGAGAGGAAGCACGATGGTCCCGCCCACATCCAGAGGAGCCCCGTATCCCCCTCGTAGCTCGAGATGAGGGATCCTTTCCCTGCTTTCAACGGGAAAGAATTCCCGGCGTTCCCGTCGCATCTCAAGAGGAGGCACTCTCAACAGGAAAGGCGAGAGGAACTCCATGGTCGTAGCACCATTCCAAGAGTCCCCCAGATGTCTCAGTCCATTCCAGAGGAACCTCTTTGCCCTGCACTGGCTCATCTTTCACGCCGAGGATCGACTCACACCACGGGGGCACGTGGGACAGCCCTGTGGGAAAGCCTCGAGAGAAAACCACATATCCTTTGATCCACGACACGGGAAGCGTGACATTGCTGCTACAGCCTTGAAGGAAAGCGCACGTGCATGCCCCCACTCGAGACGAGGCCTGACTCCCCTGTGGAGACTCCAGAAGTACCCAAAGATCCATGTCAGCCCCTGAGAGGAATCCTCGGTTCCGGCCCTGTCTCCACACAAGGTTTTTGGCCCCGGTATCGACGGGAGAGGAATCCCGAGAGGCCCCCTAGCAACTCGCATGGGGACTGGCCTCTCCTGAGGCCACCAGGGCGGGTACCTGAGGTCCCCGTCGTAACTCGAGAACACCTGCCGCAACTCGAGAAAATCCAGGAAGTTCTCCCTTCCAGGCGAGATGAGGCCTATTTCCGATGAGGAGTCTGGAGACTAATGACACCTAACCTCTGGAACTTCGAAAGGGTCTTTCACACCCTTGCTGCAACTCAAGAAGTTCACCGCCATACCCGTCTCCACTCGAGAGGAAGCACAATGGTCCCGCCCACATCCAGAGGAGCCCCGTTTCCCCCTCTTAGCTCGAGATGAGGGATCCTTTCCCTGCTTTCAACGGGAAAGAATTCCCGGCGTTCCCTTCGCATCTCAAGAGGAGGCACTCTCAACAGGAAAGGCGAGAGGAACTCCATGGTCGTACCACCATTCCAAGAGTCCCCTAGATGTCTCAGTCCATTCCAGAGGAACCTCTTTGCCCTGCACTGGCTCATCTTTCACGCCGAGGATCGACTCACACCACGGTGGCACGTGGGACAGCCCTGTGGGAAAGCCTCGAGGGAAAGCCTCGAGGGAATACCACAGATCCTTTGATCCACGCGACGGGAAGCGTGACATTGATGCTACAGCCTTGAACGAAAGCGCACGTGCATGCCCCCACTCGAGACGAGGCCTGACTCCCCTGGGGAGACTCCAGAAGTACCCAAAGATCCATGTCAGCCCCTGAGAGGAATCCTCGGTTCCGGCCCTGACTCCACACAAGGTTTTTGGTCCCGGTATCGACGGGAGAGGAATCCCGAGAGGCCCCCTAGCAACTCGCATGGGGACTGGCCTCTCCTGAGGGCACCAGGGCGGGTCCCTGAGGTCCCCGTCGTAACTCGAGAACACCTGCCGCATCTCGAGAAAATCCAGGAAGTTCTCCCTTCCAGGCGAGATGAGGCCTATTACCGATGAGGCGTCTGGAGACAAATGACACCTAACCTCTGGAACTTCGAAAGGGTCTTTCACACCCTTGCTGCAACTCAAGAAGTTCACCCCCATACCCGTCTCCACTCGAGAGGAAGCACGATGGTCCCGCCCACATCCAGAGGAGCCCCGTTTCCCCCTCGTAGCTCGAGATGAGGGATCCTTTCCCTGCTTTCAACGGGAAAGAATTCCCGGCTTTCCGATCGCATCTCAAGAGGAGGCACTCTCAACAGGAAAGGCGAGAGGAACTCCATGGTCGTACCACCATTCCAAGAGTCCCCCAGATGTCTCAGTCCATTCCAGAGGAACCTCTTTGCCCTGCACTGGCTCATCTTTCACGCCGAGGATCGACTCACACCACGGTGGCACGTGGGACAGCCCTGTGGGAAAGCCTCGAGGGAAAACCTCAGATCCTTTGATCCACGCCACGGGAAGCGTGACATTGCTGCTACAGCCTGGAAGGAAAGCGCACGTGCATGCCCCGACTCGAGACGAGGCCTGACTCCCCTGGGGAGACTCCAGAAGTACCCAAAGATCCATGTCAGCCCCTGAGAGGAATCCTCGGTTCCGGCCCTGACTCCACACAAGGTTTTTGGCCCCGGTATCGACGGGAGAGGAATCCCGAGAGGCCCCCTAGCAACTCGAATGGGGACTGGCCTCTCCTGAGGCCATCAGGGCGGGTCCCTGAGGTCCCCGTCGTAACTCGAGAACACCTGCCGCAACTCGAGAAAATCCAGGAAGTTCTCCCTTCCAGGCGAGATGAGGCCTATTTCCGATGAGGCGTCTGGAGACTAATGACACCTAACATCTGGAACTTCGAAAGGGTCTTTCACACCCTCGCTGCAACTCAAGAAGTTCACCGCCATACCCGTCTCCACACGAGAGGAAGCACGATGGTCACGCCCACATCCAGAGGAGCCCCGTTTCCCCCTCGTAGCTCGAGATGAGGGATCCTTTCCCTGCTTTCAACGGGAAAGAATTCCCGGCGTTCCCGTCGCATCTCAAGAGCAGGCACTCTTAATAGGAAAGGCGAGAGGAACTCCATGGTCTTACCACCATTCCAAGAGTCCCCCAGATGTCTCAGTCCATTCCAGAGGAACCTCTTTGCCCTGCACTGGCTCATCTTTCACGCCGAGGATCGACTCACACCACGGTGGCACGTGGGACAGCCCTGTGGGAAAGCCTCGAGGGAAAGCCTCGAAGGAAAACCACAGATCCTTTGATCCACGCCACGGGAAGCGTGACATTGCTGCTACAGCCTGGAAGGAAAGTGCACGTGCATGCCCCGACTTGAGACGAGGCCTGACTCCCCTGGGGAGACTCCAGAAGTACCCAAAGATCCATGTCAGCCCCTGAGAGGAATCCTCGGTTCCGGCCCTGACTCCACACAAGGTTTTTGGCCCCGGTATCGACGGGAGAGGAATCCCGAGAGGCCCCCTAGCAACTCGCATGGGGACTGGCCTCTCCTGACGCCACCAGGGTGGGTCCCTGAGGTCCCCGTCGTAACTCGAGAACACTTGCCGCAACTCGAGAAAATCCAGGAAGTTCTCCCTTCCAGGCGAGATGAGGCCTATTTCCGATGAGGCGTCTGGAGATTAATGACACCTAACCTCTGGAACTTCGAAAGGGTCTTTCACACCCTTGATGCAACTGAAGAAGTTCACCGCCATACCCGTCTCCACTCGAGAGGAAGCACGATGGTCCCGCCCACATCCAGAGGAGCCCCGTATCCCCCTCGTAGCTCGAGATGAGGGATCCTTTCCCTGCTTTCAACGGGAAAGAATTCCCGGCGTTCCCGTCGCATCTCAAGAGGAGGCACTCTCAACAGGAAAGGCGAGAGGAACTCCATGGTCGTAGCACCATTCCAAGAGTCCCCCAGATGTCTCAGTCCATTCCAGAGGAACCTCTTTGCCCTGCACTGGCTCATCTTTCACGCCGAGGATCGACTCACACCACGGGGGCACGTGGGACAGCCCTGTGGGAAAGCCTCGAGAGAAAACCACATATCCTTTGATCCATGACACGGGAAGCGTGACATTGCTGCTACAGCCTTGAAGGAAAGCGCACGTGCATGCCCCCACTCGAGACGAGGCCTGACTCCCCTGTGGAGACTCCAGAAGTACCCAAAGATCCATGTCAGCCCCTGAGAGGAATCCTCGGTTCCGGCCCTGTCTCCACACAAGGTTTTTGGCCCCGGTATCTACGGGAGAGGAATCCCGAGAGGCCCCCTAGCAACTCGCATGGGGACTGGCCTCTCCTGAGGGCACCAGGGCGGGTCCCTGAGGTCCCCGTCGTAACTCGAGAACACCTGCCGCATCTCGAGAAAATCCAGGAAGTTCTCCCTTCCAGGCGAGATGAGGCCTATTACCGATGAGGCGTCTGGAGACAAATGACACCTAACCTCTGGAACTTCGAAAGGGTCTTTCACACCCTTGCTGCAACTCAAGAAGTTCACCCCCATACCCGTCTCCACTCGAGAGGAAGCACGATGGTCCCGCCCACATCCAGAGGAGCCCCGTTTCCCCCTCGTAGCTCGAGATGAGGGATCCTTTCCCTGCTTTCAACGGGAAAGAATTCCCGGCTTTCCGATCGCATCTCAAGAGGAGGCACTCTCAACAGGAAAGGCGAGAGGAACTCCATGGTCGTACCACCATTCCAAGAGTCCCCCAGATGTCTCAGTCCATTCCAGAGGAACCTCTTTGCCCTGCACTGGCTCATCTTTCACGCCGAGGATCGACTCACACCACGGTGGCACGTGGGACAGCCCTGTGGGAAAGCCTCGAGGGAAAACCACAGATCCTTTGATCCACGCGACGGGAAGCGTGACATTGCTGCTACAGCCTGGAAGGAAAGCGCACGTGCATGCCCCGACTCGAGACGAGGCCTGACTCCCCTGGGGAGACTCCAGAAGTACCCAAAGATCCATGTCAGCCCCTGAGAGGAATCCTCGGTTCCGGCCCTGACTCCACACAAGGTTTTTGGCCCCGGTATCGACGGGAGAGGAATCCCGAGAGGCCCCCTAGCAACTCGAATGGGGACTGGCCTCTCCTGAGGCCACCAGGGCGGGTCCCTGAGGTCCCCGTCGTAACTCGAGAACACCTGCCGCAACTCGAGAAAATCCAGGAAGTTCTCCCTTCCAGGCGAGATGAGGCCTATTTCCGATGAGGCGTCTGGAGACTAATGACACCTAACATCTGGAACTTCGAAAGGGTCTTTCACACCCTCGCTGCAACTCAAGAAGTTCACCGCCATACCCGTCTCCACACGAGAGGAAGCACGATGGTCACGCCCACATCCAGAGGATCCCCGTTTCCCCCTCGTAGCTCGAGATGAGGGATCCTTTCCCTGCTTTCAACGGGAAAGAATTCCCGGCGTTCCCGTCGCATCTCAAGAGGAGGCACTCTTAATAGGAAAGGCGAGAGGAACTCCATGGTCTTACCACCATTCCAAGAGTCCCCCAGATGTCTCAGTCCATTCCAGAGGAACCTCTTTGCCCTGCACTGGCTCATCTTTCACGCCGAGGATCGACTCACACCACGGTGGCACGTGGGACAGCCCTGTGGGAAAGCCTCGAGGGAAAGCCTCGAAGGAAAACCACAGATCCTTTGATCCACGCCACGGGAAGCGTGACATTGCTGCTACAGCCTGGAAGGAAAGTGCACGTGCATGCCCCGACTTGAGACGAGGCCTGACTCCCCTGGGGAGACTCCAGAAGTACCCAAAGATCCATGTCAGCCCCTGAGAGGAATCCTCGGTTCCGGCCCTGACTCCACACAAGGTTTTTGGCCCCGGTATCGACGGGAGAGGAATCCCGAGAGGCCCCCTAGCAACTCGCATGGGGACTGGCCTCTCCTGACGCCACCAGGGTGGGTCCCTGAGGTCCCCGTCGTAACTCGAGAACACTTGCCGCAACTCGAGAAAATCCAGGAAGTTCTCCCTTCCAGGCGAGATGAGGCCTATTTCCGATGAGGCGTCTGGAGATTAATGACACCTAACCTCTGGAACTTCGAAAGGGTCTTTCACACCCTTGATGCAACTGAAGAAGTTCACCGCCATACCCGTCTCCACTCGAGAGGAAGAACGATGGTCCCGCCCACATCCAGAGGAGCCCCGTATCCCCCTCGTAGCTCGAGATGAGGGATCCTTTCCCTGCTTTCAACGGGAAAGAATTCCCGGCGTTCCCGTCGCATCTCAAGAGGAGGCACTCTCAACAGGAAAGGCGAGAGGAACTCCATGGTCGTAGCACCATTCCAAGAGTCCCCCAGATGTCTCAGTCCATTCCAGAGGAACCTCTTTGCCCTGCACTGGCTCATCTTTCACGCCGAGGATCGACTCACACCACGGGGGCACGTGGGACAGCCCTGTGGGAAAGCCTCGAGAGAAAACCACATATCCTTTGATCCACGACACGGGAAGCGTGACATTGCTGCTACAGCCTTGAAGGAAAGCGCACGTGCATGCCCCCACTCGAGACGAGGCCTGACTCCCCTGTGGAGACTCCAGAAGTACCCAAAGATCCATGTCAGCCCCTGAGAGGAATCCTCGGTTCCGGCCCTGTCTCCACACAAGGTTTTTGGCCCCGGTATCTACGGGAGAGGAATCCCGAGAGGCCCCCTAGCAACTCGCATGGGGACTGGCCTCTCCTGAGGCCACCAGGGCGGGTACCTGAGGTCCCCGTCGTAACTCGAGAACACCTGCCGCATCTCGAGAAAATCCAGGAAGTTCTCCCTTCCAGGCGAGATGAGGCCTATTACCGATGAGGCGTCTGGAGACAAATGACACCTAACCTCTGGAACTTCGAAAGGGTCTTTCACACCCTTGCTGCAACTCAAGAAGTTCACCCCCATACCCGTCTCCACTCGAGAGGAAGCACGATGGTCCCGCCCACATCCAGAGGAGCCCCGTTTCCCCCTCGTAGCTCGAGATGAGGGATCCTTTCCCTGCTTTCAACGGGAAAGAATTCCCGGCTTTCCGATCGCATCTCAAGAGGAGGCACTCTCAACAGGAAAGGCGAGAGGAACTCCATGGTCGTACCACCATTCCAAGAGTCCCCCAGATGTCTCAGTCCATTCCAGAGGAACCTCTTTGCCCTGCACTGGCTCATCTTTCACGCCGAGGATCGACTCACACCACGGTGGCACGTGGGACAGCCCTGTGGGAAAGCCTCGAGGGAAAACCACAGATCCTTTGATCCACGCGACGGGAAGCGTGACATTGCTGCTACAGCCTGGAAGGAAAGCGCACGTGCATGCCCCGACTCGTGACTAAGCCTGACGTCCTTGGGGAGACTCCAGAAGTACCCAAAGATCCATGTCAGCCCCTGAGAGGAATCCTCGGTTCCGGCCCTGACTCCACACAAGGTTTTTGGCCCCGGTATCGACGGGAGAGGAATCCCGAGAGGCCCCCTAGCAACTCGCATGGGGACTGGCCTCTCCTGAGACCACCAGAGCGGGTCCCTGAGGTCCCCGTCGTAACTTCAAAACACCTGCCGCAACTCGAGAAAATCCAGGAAGTTCTCCCTTCCAGGCGAGATGAGGCCTATTTCCGATGAGGCGTCTGGAGACGAATGACACCTAACCTCTGGAATTTCTAAAGGGTCATTCACACCCTTGCTGCAACTCAAGAAGTTCACCGCCATACCCGTCTCCACTCGAGAGGAAGCACGATGGTCCCGCCCACATCCAGAGGAGCCCCGTTTCCCCCTCGTAGCTCGAGATGTGGGATCCTTTCCCTGCTTTCAACGGGAAAGAATTCCCGGCGTTCCCGTCGCATCTCAAGAGGAGGCACTCTCAACAGGAAAGGCGAGAGGAACTCCATGGTCGTACCACCATTCCAAGAGTCCCCCAGATGTCTCAGTCCATTCCAGAGGAACCTCTTTGCCCTGCACTGGCTCATCTTTCACGCCGAGGATCGACTCACACCACGGTGGCACGTGGGACAGCCCTGTGGGAAAGCCTCGAGGGAAAGCCTCGAGGGAAAACCACAGATCCTTTGATTCATGCGACGGGAAGCGTGACGTTGCTGCTACAGCCTGGAGGGAAAGCGCACGTGCATGCCACCACTCGAGACGAGGCTTGATTCCCCTGGGGAGACTTCAGAAGCACCCCAAGATCCATGTCAGCCCCTGAGAGGAATCCTCGGTTCCGGCCCTGACTTCACACAAGGTTTTTGGCCCCGGTATCGACGGGAGAGGAATCCCGAGAGGCCCCCTAGCAACTCGCATGGGGACTGGCCTCTCCTGAGGCCACCAGGGCGGGTCCCTGAGGTCCCCGTCGTAACTCGAGAACACCTGCCGCAACTCGAGAAAATCCAGGAAGTTCTCCCTTCCAGGCGAGATGAGGCCTATTTCCGATGAGGCGTCTGGAGATTAATGACACCTAACCTCTGGAACTTCGAAAGGGTCTTTCACACCCTTGATGCAACTGAAGAAGTTCACCGCCATACCCGTCTCCACTCGAGAGGAAGCACGATGGTCCCGCCCACATCCAGAGGAGCCCCGTTTCCCCCTCGTAGCTCGAGATGAGGGATCCTTTCCCTGCTTTCAACGGGAAAGAATTCCCCGCGTTCCCGTCGCATCTCAAGAGGAGGCACTCTCAACAGGAAAGGCGAGAGGAACTCCATGGTCGTACCACCATTCCAAGAGTCCCCCAGATGTCTCAGTCCATTCCAGAGGAACCTATTGGCCCTGCACTGGCTCATCTTTCACGCCGAGGATCGACTCACACCACGGTGGCACGTGGGACAGCCCTGTGGGAAAGCCTCGAGGGAAAGCCTCGAGGGAATACCACAGATCCTTTGATCCACGCGACGGGAAGCGTGACATTGATGCTACAGCCTGGAAGGAAAGCGCACGTGCATGCCCCCACTCGAGACGAGGCCTGACTCCCCTGGGGAGACTCCAGAAGTACCCAAAGATCCATGTCAGCCCCTGAGAGGAATCCTCGGTTCCGGCCCTGACTCCACACAAGGTTTTTGGCCCCGGTATCGACGGGAGAGGAATCCCGAGAGGCCCCCTAGCAACTCGCATGGGGACTGGCCTCTCCTGAGAGCACCAGGGCGGGTCCCTGAGGTCCCCGTCGTAACTCGAGAACACCTGCCGCATCTCGAGAAAATCCAGGAAGTTCTCCCTTCCAGGCGAGATGAGGCCTATTACCGATGAGGCGTCTGGAGACAAATGACACCTAACCTCTGGAACTTCGAAAGGGTCTTTCACACCCTTGCTGCAACTCAAGAAGTTCACCGCCGTACCCGTCTCCACTCGAGAGGAAGCACGATGGTCCCGCCCACATCCAGAGGAGCCCCGTTTCCCCCTCGTAGCTCGAGATGAGGGATCCTTTCCCTGCTTTCAACGGGAAAGAATTCCCGGCGTTCCCGTCGCATCTCAAGAGGAGGCACTCTCAACAGGAAAGGCGAGAGGAACTCCATGGTCGTACCACCATTCCAAGAGTCCCCCAGATGTCTCAGTCCATTCCAGAGGAACCTCTTTGCCCTGCACTGGCTCATCTTTCACGCCGAGGATCGACTCACACCACGGTGGCACGTGGGACAGCCCTGTGGGAAAGCCTCGAGGGAAAGCCTCGAGGGAATACCACAGATCCTTTGATCCACGCGACGGGAAGCGTGACATTGATGCTACAGCCTGGAAGGAAAGCGCACGTGCATGCCCCCACTCGAGACGAGGCCTGACTCCCCTGGGGAGACTCCAGAAGTACCCAAAGATCCATGTCAGCCCCTGAGAGGAATCCTCGGTTCCGGCCCTGACTCCACACAAGGTTTTTGGCCCCGGTATCGACGGGAGAGGAATCCCGAGAGGCCCCCTAGCAACTCGCATGGGGACTGGCCTCTCCTGAGGGCACCAGGGCGGGTCCCTGAGGTCCCCGTCGTAACTCGAGAACACCTGCCGCATCTCGAGAAAATCCAGGAAGTTCTCCCTTCCAGGCGAGATGAGGCCTATTACCGATGAGGCGTCTGGAGACAAATGACACCTAACCTCTGGAACTTCGAAAGGGTCTTTCACACCCTTGCTGCAACTCAAGAAGTTCACCCCCATACCCGTCTCCACTCGAGAGGAAGCACGATGGTCCCGCCCACATCCAGAGGAGCCCCGTTTCCCCCTCGTAGCTCGAGATGAGGGATCCTTTCCCTGCTTTCAACGGGAAAGAATTCCCGGCTTTCCCATCGCATCTCAAGAGGAGGCACTCTCAACAGGAAAGGCGAGAGGAACTCCATGGTCGTACCACCATTCCAAGAGTCCCCCAGATGTCTCAGTCCATTCCAGAGGAACCTCTTTGCCCTGCACTGGCTCATCTTTCACGCCGAGGATCGACTCACACCACGGTGGCACGTGGGACAGCCCTGTGGGAAAGCCTTGAGGGAAAACCACAGATCCTTTGATCCACGCGACGGGAAGCGTGACATTGCTGCTACAGCCTGGAAGGAAAGCGCACGTGCATGCCCCGACTCGTGACTAAGCCTGACGTCCTTGGGGAGACTCCAGAAGTACCCAAAGATCCATGTCAGCCCCTGAGAGGAATCCTCGGTTCCGGCCCTGTCTCCACACAAGGTTTTTGGCCCCGGTATCGACGGGAGAGGAATCCCGAGAGGCCCCCTAGCAACTCGCATGGGGACTGGCCTCTCCTGAGACCACCAGAGCGGGTCCCTGAGGTCCCCGTCGTAACTTGAAAACACCTGCCGCAACTCGAGAAAATCCAGGAAGTTCTCCCTTCCAGGCGAGATGAGGCCTATTTCCGATGAGGCGTCTGGAGACGAATGACACCTAACCTCTGGAATTTCTAAAGGGTCTTTCACACCCTTGCTGCAACTCAAGAAGTTCACCGCCATACCCGTCTCCACTCGAGAGGAAGCACGATGGTCCCGCCCACATCCAGAGGAGCCCCGTTTCCCCCTCGTAGCTCGAAATGAGGGATCCTTTCCCTGCTTTCAACGGGAAAGAATTCCCGGCATTCCCGTCGCATCTCAAGAGGAGGCACTCTCAACAGGAAAGTCGAGAGCAACTCCATGGTCGTACCACCATTCCAAGAGTCCACCAGAGGTCTCAGTCCATTCCAGAGGAACCTCTTTGCCCTGCACTGGCTCATCTTTCACGCCGAGGATCGACTCACACCACGGTGGCACGTGGGACAGCCCTGTGGGAAAGCCTCGAGGGAAAGCCTCGAGGGAAAACCACAGATCCTTTGATCCACGCGACGGGAAGCGTGACATTGCTGCTACAGCCTCGAAGGAAAGCGTACGTGCATGCCCCCACACGAGACGAGGCCTGACTCCCATGGGGAGACTCCAGAAGTACCCAAAGATCCATGCCAGCCCCTGAGAGGAATCCTCGGTTCTGGCCCTGACTCCACACAAGGATTTTGGCCCCGGAACCGACGGGAGAGGAATCCCGAGAGGCCACCTAGCAACTCGCATGGGGACTGGCCTTTCCTGAGGCCACCAGGGCGGGTCCCTGAGGTCCCCGTCGTAACTCGAGAACACCTGCCGCAACACGAGAAAATCCAGGAAGTTCTCCCTTCCAAGCGAGATGAGGCCTATTTCCGATGAGGCGTCTGGAGACTAATGACACCTAACCTCTGGAACTTCGAAAGGGTCTTTCACACCCTTGCTGCAACTCAAGAAGTTCACCGCCATACCCGTCTCCACTCGAGAGGAAGCACGATGGTCCCGCCCGCATCCAGAGGAGCCCCGTTTCCCCCTCGTAGCTCGAGATGAGGGATCCTTTCCCTGCTTTCAACGGGAAATAATTCCCGGCGTTCCCGTCGCATCTCAAGAGGAGGCACTCTCAACAGGAAAGCGAGAGGAACTCCATGGTCGTACCACCATTCCAAGAGTCCCCCAGATGTCTCAGTCCATTCCAGAGGAACCTCTTTGCCCTGCACTGGCTCATCTTTCACGCCGAGGATCGACTCACACCACGGTGGCACGTGGGACAGCCCTGTGGGAAAGCCTCGAGGGAAAGCCTCGAGGGAAAACCACAGATCCTTTGATTCATCCGACGGGAAGCGTGACATTGCTGCTACAGCCTGGAGGGAAAGCGCACGTGCATGCCACCACTTGAGACGAGGCTTGATTCCCCTGGGGAGACTTCAGAAGCACCCCAAGATCCATGTCAGCCCCTGAGAGGAATCCTCGGTTCCGGCCCTGACTTCACACAAGGTTTTTGGCCCCGGTATCGACGGGAGAGGAATCCCGAGAGGCCCCCTAGCAACTCGCATGGGGACTGGCCTCTCCTGAGGCCACCAGGGCGGGTCCCTGAGGTCCCCGTCGTAACTCGAGAACACCTGCCGCAACTCGAGAAAATCCAGGAAGTTCTCCCTTCCAGGCGAGATGAGGCCTATTTCCGATGAGGCGTCTGGAGACTAATGACACCTAACCTCTGGAACTTAGAAAGGGTCTTTCACACCCTTGCTGCAACTCAAGAAGTTCACCGCCATACCCGTCTCCACACGAGAGGAAGCACGATAGTCCCGCCCACATCCAGAGGAGCCCCGTTTCCCCCTCGTAGCTCGAGATGAGGGATCCTTTCCCTGCTTTCAACGGGAAAGAATTTCCGGCGTTCCCGTCGCATCTCAAGAGGAGGCACTCTTAATAGGAAAGGCGAGAGGAACTCCATGGTCTTACCACCATTCCAAGAGTCCCCCAGATGTCTCAGTCCATTCCAGAGGAACCTCTTTGCCCTGCACTGGCTCATCTTTCACGCCGAGGATCGACTCACACCACGGTGGCACGTGGGACAGCCCTGTGGGAATGCCTCGAGGGAAAGCCTCGAAGGAAAACCACAGATCCTTTGATCCACGCCACGGGAAGCGTGACATTGCTGCTACAGCCTGGAAGGAAAGTGCACGTGCATGCCCCGACTTGTGACGAGGCCTGACTCCCCTGGGGAGACTCCAGAAGTACCCAAAGATCCATGTCAGCCCCTGAGAGGAATCCTCGGTTCCTGCCCTGACTCCACACAAGGTTTTTGGCCCCGGTATCGACGGGAGAGGAATCCCGAGAGGCCCCCTAGCAACTCGCATGGGGACTGGCCTCTCCTGAGGCCACCAGGGCGGGTCCCTGAGGTCCCCGTCGTAACTCGAGAACACCTGCCGCAACTCGAGAAAATCCAGGAAGTTCTCCCTTCCAGGCGAGATGAGGCCTATTTCCGATGAGGAGTCTGGAGACTAATGACGCCTAATCTCTGGAACTTCGAAAGGGTCTTTCACACCCTTGCTGCAACTCAAGAAGTTCACCGCCATACCCGTCTCCACTCGAGAGGAAGCACGATGGTCCCGCCCACATCCAGAGGAGCCCCGTTTCCCCCTCGTAGCTCGAGATGAGGGATCCTTTCCCTGCTTTCAACGGGAAAGAATTCCCGGCGTTCCCGTCGCATCTCAAGAGGAGGCACTTTCAACAGGAAAGGCGAGAGGAACTCCATGGTCGTACCACCATTCCAAGAGTCCCCCAGATGTCTCAGTCCATTCCAGAGGAACCTCTTTGCCCTGCACTGGCTCATCTTTCCCGCCGAGGATCGACTCACACCACGGTGGCACGTGGGACAACCCTGTGGGAAAGCCTCGAGGGAAAGCCTCGAGGGAAAACCTCAGATCCTTTGATCCACGCCACGGGAAGCGTGACATTGCTGCTACAGCCTGGAAGGAAAGTGCACGTGCATGCCCCGACTCGAGACGAGGCCTGACTCCCCTGGGGAGACTCCAGAAGTACCCAAAGATCCATGTCAGCCCCTGAGAGGAATCCTCGGTTCCGGCCCTGACTCCACACAAGGTTTTTGGCCCCGGTATCGACGGGAGAGGAATCCCGAGAGGCCCCCTAGCAACTCGAATGGGGACTGGCCTCTCCTGAGGCCACCAGGGCGGGTCCCTGAGGTCCCCGTCGTAACTCGAGAACACCTGCCGCAACTCGAGAAAATCCAGGAAGTTCTCCCTTCCAGGCGAGATGAGGCCTATTTCCGATGAGGCGTCTGGAGATTAATGACACCTAACCTTTGGAACTTCGAAAGGGTCTTTCACACCCTTGATGCAACTGAAGAAGTTCACCGCCATACCCGTCTCCACTCGAGAGGAAGCACGATGGTCCCGCCCACATCCAGAGGAGCCCCGTATCCCCCTCGTAGCTCGAAATGAGGGATCCTTTCCCTGCTTTCAACGGGAAAGAATTCCCGGCGTTCCCGTCGCATCTCAAGAGGAGGCACTCTCAACAGGAAAGGCGAGAGGAACTCCATGGTCGTAGCACCATTCCAAGAGTCCCCCAGATGTCTCAGTCCATTCCAGAGGAACCTCTTTGCCCTGCACTGGCTCATCTTTCACGCCGAGGATCGACTCACACCACGGGGGCACGTGGGACAGCCCTGTGGGAAAGCCTCGAGAGAAAACCACATATCCTTTGATCCACGACACGGGAAGCGTGACATTGCTGCTACAGCCTTGAAGGAAAGCGCACGTGCATGCCCCCACTCGAGACGAGGCCTGACTCCCCTGTGGAGACTCCAGAAGTACCCAAAGATCCATGTCAGCCCCTGAGAGGAATCCTCGGTTCCGGCCCTGTCTCCACACAAGGTTTTTGGCCCCGGTATCGACGGGAGAGGAATCCCGAGAGGCCCCCTAGCAACTCGCATGGGGACTGGCCTCTCCTGAGGCCACCAGGGCGGGTCCCTGAGGTCCCCGTCGTAACTCGAGAACACCTGCCGCAACTCGAGAAAATCCAGGAAGTTCTCCCTTCCAGGCGAGATGAGGCCTATTTCCGATGAGGAGTCTGGAGACTAATGACACCTAACCTCTGGAACTTCGAAAGGGTCTTTCACACCCTTGCTGCAACTCAAGAAGTTCACCGCCATACACGTGTCCACTCGAGAGGAAGCACGATGGTCCCGCCCACATCCAGAGGAGCCCCGTTTCCCGCTCGTAGCTCGAGATGAGGGAACCTTTCCCTGCTTTCAACGGGAAAGAATTCCCGGCGTTCCCTTCGCATCTCAAGAGGAGGCACTCTCAACAGGAAAGGCGAGAGGAACTCCATGGTCGTACCACCATTCCAAGAGTCCCCCAGATGTCTCAGTCCATTCCAGAGGAACCTCTTTGCCCTGCACTGGCTCATCTTTCACGCCGAGGATCGACTCACACCACGGTGGCACGTGGGACAGCCCTGTGGGAAAGCCTCGAGGGAAAGCCTCGAGGGAATACCACAGATCCTTTGATCCACGCGACGGGAAGCGTGACATTGATGCTACAGCCTGGAAGGAAAGCGCACGTGCATGCCCCCACTCGAGACGAGGCCTGACTCCCCTGGGGAGACTCCAGAAGTACCCAAAGATCCATGTCAGCCCCTGAGAGGAATCCTCGGTTCCGGCCCTGACTCCACACAAGGTTTTTGGTCCCGGTATCGACGGGAGAGGAATCCCGAGAGGCCCCCTAGCAACTCGCATGGGGACTGGCCTCTCCTGAGGCCACCAGGGCGGGTCCCTGAGGTCCCCGTCGTAACTCGAGAACACCTGCCGCAACTCGAGAAAATCCAGGAAGTTCTCCCTTCCAGGCGAGATGAGGCCTATTTCCGATGAGGCGTCTGGAGACTAATGACACCTAACATCTGGAACTTCGAAAGGGTCTTTCACACCCTCGCTGCAACTCAAGAAGTTCACCGCCATACCCGTCTCCACTCGAGAGGAAGCACGATGGTCCCGCCCACATCCAGAGGAGCCCCGTTTCCCCCTCGTAGCTCGAGATGAGGGATCCTTTCCCTGCTTTCAACGGGAAAGAATTCCCGGCGTTCCCGTCGCATCTCAAGAGGAGGCACTCTTAATAGGAAAGGCGAGAGGAACTCCATGGTCTTACCACCATTCCAAGAGTCCCCCAGATGTCTCAGTCCATTCCAGAGGAACCTCTTTGCCCTGCACTGGCTCATCTTTCACGCCGAGGATCGACTCACACCACGGTGGCACGTGGGACAGCCCTGTGGGAAAGCCTCGAGGGAAAGCCTCGAAGGAAAACCACAGATCCTTTGATCCACGCCACGGGAAGCGTGACATTGCTGCTACAGCGTGGAAGGAAAGTGCACGTGCATGCCCCGACTTGAGACGAGGCCTGACTCCCCTGGGGAGACTCCAGAAGTACCCAAAGATCCATGTCAGCCCCTGAGAGGAATCCTCGGTTCCGGCCCTGACTCCACACAAGGTTTTTGGCCCCGGTATCGACGGGAGAGGAATCCCGAGAGGCCCCCTAGCAACTCGCATGGGGACTGGCCTCTCCTGACGCCACCAGGGTGGGTCCCTGAGGTCCCCGTCGTAACTCGAGAACACTTGCCGCAACTCGAGAAAATCCAGGAAGTTCTCCCTTCCAGGCGAGATGAGGCCTATTTCCGATGAGGCGTCTGGAGATTAATGACACCTAACCTCTGGAACTTCGAAAGGGTCTTTCACACCCTTGATGCAACTGAAGAAGTTCACCGCCATACCCGTCTCCACTCGAGAGGAAGCACGATGGTCCCGCCCACATCCAGAGGAGCCCCGTATCCCCCTCGTAGCTCGAGATGAGGGATCCTTTCCCTGCTTTCAACGGGAAAGAATTCCCGGCGTTCCCGTCGCATCTCAAGAGGAGGCACTCTCAACAGGAAAGGCGAGAGGAACTCCATGGTCGTAGCACCATTCCAAGAGTCCCCCAGATGTCTCAGTCCATTCCAGAGGAACCTCTTTGCCCTGCACTGGCTCATCTTTCACGCCGAGGATCGACTCACACCACGGGGGCACGTGGGACAGCCCTGTGGGAAAGCCTCGAGAGAAAACCACATATCCTTTGATCCACGACACGGGAAGCGTGACATTGCTGCTACAGCCTTGAAGGAAAGCGCACGTGCATGCCCCACTCGAGACGAGGCCTGACTCCCCTGTGGAGACTCCAGAAGTACCCAAAGATCCATGTCAGCCCCTGAGAGGAATCCTCGGTTCCGGCCCGGACTCCACACAAGGTTTTTGGCCCCGGTATCGACGGGAGAGGAATCCCGAGAGGCCCCCTAGCAACTCGCATGGGGACTGGCCTCTCCTGAGGCCACCAGGGCGGGTCCCTGAGGTCCCCGTCGTAACTCGAGAACACCTGCCGCAACTCGAGAAAATCCAGGAAGTTCTCCCTTCCAGGCGAGATGAGGCCTATTTCCGATGAGGAGTCTGGAGACTAATGACACCTAACCTCTCGAACTTCGAAAGGGTCTTTCACACCCTTGCTGCAACTCAAGAAGTTCACCGCCATACCCATCTCCACTCGAGAGGAAGCACGATGGTCCCGCCCACATCCAGAGGAGCCCCGTTTCCCCCTCGTAGCTCGAGATGAGGGATCCTTTCCCTGCTTTCAACGGGAAAGAATTCCCGGCGTTCCCGTCGCATCTCAAGAGGAGGCACTCTCAACAGGAAAGGCGAGAGGAACTCCATGGTCGTACCACCATTCCAAGAGTCCCCCAGATGTCTCAGTCCATTCCAGAGGAACCTCTTTGCCCTGCACTGGCTCATCTTTCACGCCGAGGATCGACTCACACCACGGTGGCACGTGGGACAGCCCTGTGGGAAAGCCTCGAGGGAAAACCACAGATCCTTTGATCCACGCGACGGGAAGCGTGACATTGCTGCTACAGCCTGGAAAGAAAGCGCACGTGCATGCCCCGACTCGTGACTAAGCCTGACGTCCTTGGGGAGACTCCAGAAGTACCCAAAGATCCATGTCAGCCCCTGAGAGGAATCCTCGGTTCCGGCCCTGACTCCACACAAGGTTTTTGGCCCCGGTATCGACGGGAGAGGAATCCCGAGAGGCCCCCTAGCAACTCGCATGAGGACTGGCGTCTCCTGGGGCCACCAGGGCGGGTCCCTGAGGTCCCCGTCGTAACTCGAGAACACCTGCCACAACTCGAGAAAATCCAGGAAGTTCTCCCTTCCAGGCGAGATGAGGCCTATTTCCGATGAGGCGTCTGGAGACGAATGACACCTAACCTCTGGAATTTCTAAAGGGTCGTTCACACCCTTGCTGCAACTCAAGAAGTTCACCGCCATACCCGTCTCCACTCGAGAGGAAGCACGATGGTCCCGCCCACATCCAGAGGAGCCCCGTTTCCCCCTCGTAGCTCGAAATGAGGGATCCTTTCCCTGCTTTCAACGGGAAAGAATTCCCGGCATTCCCGTCGCATCTCAAGAGGAGGCACTCTCAACAGGAAAGTCGAGAGCAACTCCATGGTCGTACCACCATTCCAAGAGTCCCCCAGATGTCTCAGTCCATTCCAGAGGAACCTCTTTGCCCTGCACTGGCTCATCTTTCACGCCGAGGATCGACTCACACCACGGTGGCACGTGGGACAGCCCTGTGGGAAAGCCTCGAGGGAAAGCCTCGAGGGAATACCACAGATCCTTTGATTCATGCGACGGGAAGCGTGACATTGCTGCTACAGCCTGGAGGGAAAGCGCACGTGCATGCCACCACTCGAAACGAGGCTTGATTCCCCTGGGGAGACTTCAGAAGCACCCCAAGATCCATGTCAGCCCCTGAGAGGAATCCTCGGTTCCGGCCCTGACTCCACACAAGGTTTTTGGCCCCGGTATCGACGGGAGAGGAATCCCGAGAGGCCCCCTAGCAACTCGCATGGGGACTGGCCTCTCCTGAGGCCACCAGGGCGGGTCCCTGAGGTCCCCGTCGTAACTCGAGAACACCTGCCGCAACTCGAGAAAATCCAGGAAGTTCTCCCTTCCAGGCGAGATGAGGCCTATTTCCGATGAGGAGTCTGGAGACTAATGACACCTAACCTCTGGAATTTCGAAAGGGTCTTTCACACCCTTGCTGCAACTCAAGAAGTTCACCGCCATACCCCTCTCCACTCGAGAGGAAGCACGATGGTCCCGCCCACATCCAGAGGAGCCCCGTTTCCCCCTCGTAGCTCGAGATGAGGGATCCTTTCCCTGCTTTCAACGGGAAAGAATTCCCGGCGTTCCCTTCGCATCTCAAGAGGAGGCACTCTCAACAGGAAAGGCGAGAGGAACTCCATGGTCGTACCACCATTCCAAGAGTCCCCCAGATGTCTCAGTCCATTCCAGAGGAACCTCTTTGCCCTGCACTGGCTCATCTTTCACGCCGAGGATCGACTCACACCACGGTGGCACGTGGGACAGCCCTGTGGGAAAGCCTCGAGGGAAAGCCTCGAGGGAATACCACAGATCCTTTGATCCACGCGACGGGAAGCGTGACATTGATGCTACAGCCTGGAAGGAAAGCGCACGTGCATGCCCCCACTCGAGACGAGGCCTGACTCCCCTGGGGAGACTCCAGAAGTACCCAAAGATCCATGTCAGCCCCTGAGAGGAATCCTCGGTTCCGGCCCTGACTCCACACAAGGTTTTTGGTCCCGGTATCGACGGGAGAGGAATCCCGAGAGGCCCCCTAGCAACTCGCATGGGGACTGGCCTCTCCTGAGGCCACCAGGGCGGGTCCCTGAGGTCCCCGTCGTAACTCGAGAACACCTGCCGCAACTCGGGAAAATCCAGGAAGTTCTCCCTTCCAGGCGAGATGAGGCCTATTTCCGATGAGGCGTCTGGAGACTAATGACACCTAACATCTGGAACTTCGAAAGGGTCTTTCACACCCTCGCTGCAACTCAAGAATTTCACCGCCATACCCGTCTCCACTCGAGAGGAAGCACGATGGTCCCGCCCACATCCAGAGGAGCCCCGTTTCCCCCTCGTAGCTCGAGATGAGGGATCCTTTCCCTGCTTTCAACGGGAAAGAATTCCCGGCGTTCCCGTCGCATCTCAAGAGGAGGCACTCTTAATAGGAAAGGCGAGAGGAACTCCATGGTCTTACCACCATTCCAAGAGTCCCCCAGATGTCTCAGTCCATTCCAGAGGAATCTCTTTGCCCCGCACTGGCTCATCTTTCACGCCGAGGATCGACTCACACCACGGTGGCACGTGGGACAGCCCTGTGGGAAAGCCTCGAGGGAAAGCCTCGAAGGAAAACCACAGATCCTTTGATCCACGCCACGGGAAGCGTGACATTGCTGCTACAGCCTGGAAGGAAAGTGCACGTGCATGCCCCGACTTGAGACGAGGCCTGACTCCCCTGGGGAGACTCCAGAAGTACCCAAAGATCCATGTCAGCCCCTGAGAGGAATCCTCGGTTCCGGCCCTGACTCCACACAAGGTTTTTGGCCCCGGTATCGACGGGAGAGGAATCCCGAGAGGCCCCCTAGCAACTCGCATGGGGACTGGCCTCTCCTGACGCCACCAGGGTGGGTCCCTGAGGTCCCCGTCGTAACTCGAGAACACTTGCCGCAACTCGAGAAAATCCAGGAAGTTCTCCCTTCCAGGCGAGATGAGGCCTATTTCCGATGAGGCGTCTGGAGATTAATGACACCTAACCTCTGGAACTTCGAAAGGGTCTTTCACACCCTTGATGCAACTGAAGAAGTTCACCGCCATACCCGTCTCCACTCGAGAGGAAGCACGATGGTCCCGCCCACATCCAGAGGAGCCCCGTATCCCCCTCGTAGCTCGAGATGAGGGATCCTTTCCCTGCTTTCAACGGGAAAGAATTCCCGGCGTTCCCGTCGCATCTCAAGAGGAGGCACTCTCAACAGGAAAGGCGAGAGGAACTCCATGGTCGTACCACCATTCCAAGAGTCCCCCAGATGTCTCAGTCCATTCCAGAGGAACCTCTTTGCCCTGCACTGGCTCATCTTTCACGCCGAGGATCGACTCCCACCACGGGGGCACGTGGGACAGCCCTGTGGGAAAGCCTCGAGAGAAAACCACATATCCTTTGATCCACGACACGGGAAGCGTGACATTGCTGCTACAGCCTTGAAGGAAAGCGCACGTGCATGCCCCACTCGAGACGAGGCCTGACTCCCCTGTGGAGACTCCAGAAGAACCCAAAGATCCATGTCAGCCCCTGAGAGGAATCCTCGGTTCCGGCCCTGACTCCACACAAGCTTTTTGGCCCCGGTATCGACGGGAGAGGAATCCCGAGAGGCCCCCTAGCACCTCGCATGGGGACTGGCCTCTCCTGAGGCCACCAGGGCGGGTCCCTGAGGTCCCCGTCTTAACTCGAGAACACCTGCCGCAACTCGAGAAAATCCAGGAAGTTCTCCCTTCCAGGCGAGATGAGGCCTATTTCCGATGAGGCGTCTGGAGACTAATGACACCTAACCTCTGGAATTTCGAAAGGGTGTTTCACACCCTTGCTGCAACTCAAGAAGTTCACCGCCATACCCGTCTCCACTCGAGAGGAAGCACGATGGTCCCGCCCACATCCAGAGGAGCCCCGTTTCCCTCTCGGAGCTCGAGATGAGGGATCCTTTCCTGCTTTCAACGGGAAGGAATTCCCCGCGTTCCCGTCGCATCTCAAGAGGAGGCACTCTCTACAGGAAAGGCGAGAGGAACTCCATGGTCGTACCACCATACAAAGAGTCCCCCAGATGTCTCAGTCCATTCCAGAGGAACCTCTTTGCCCTGCACTGGCTCATCTTTCACGCCGAGGATCGACTCACACCACGGAGGCACGTGGGACAGCCCTGTGGGAAAGCCTCGAGGGAAAGCCTCGAAGGAAAATCACAGATCCTTTGATGCACGCGACGGGAAGCGTGACATTGCTGCTACAGCATGGAAGGAAAGCGCACGTGCATGCCCCCACTCGAGACGAGGCCTGTCTCCCCTGGCGAGACTCCAGAAGTACCCTAAGATCCATATAAGCCCCTGAGAGGAATCCTCGTTTCCGACCCTGACTCCACACAAGGTTTTTGGCCACGGTATCGACGGGAGAGGAATCCCTAGAGGCCCCCTAGCACCTCGCATGGGGACTGGCCTCTCCTGAGGCCACCAGGGCGGGTCCCTGAGGTCCCCGTCGTAACTCGAGAACACCTGCCGCAACTCGAGAAAATCCAGGAAGTTCTCCCTTGCAGGCGAGATGAGGCCTATTTCCGATGAGTCGTCTGGAGACTAATGACACCTAACCTCTGGAACTTCGAAAGGGTCTTTCACACCCTTGCTGCAACTCAAGAAGTTCACCGCCATACCCGTCTCCACTCGAGAGGAAGCACGATGGTCCCGCCCACATCCAGAGGAGCCCCGTTTCCCCCTCGGAGCTCGAGATGAGGGATCCTTTCCCTGCTTTCAATGGGAAAGAATTCCCGGCGTTCCCGTCCCATCTCAAGAGGAGGCACTCTCAACAGGAAAGGCGAGAGGAACTCCATGGTCGTACCACCATTCCACGAGTCCCCCAGATGTCTCAGTCCATTCCAGAGGAACCTCTTTGCCCTGCACTGGCTCATCTTTCACGCCGAGGATCGACTCACACCACGGAGGCACGTGGGACAGCCCTGTGGGAAAGCCTCGAGGGAAAGCCTCGAGGGAAAACCACAGATCCTTTGATCCACGCGAAGGGAAGCGTGACATTGCTGCTACAGCCTGGAAGGAAAGCGCACGTGCATGCCCCCACTCGAGACGAGGCCTGTCTCCCCTGGCGAGACTCCAGAAGTACCCAAAGATCCATATAAGCCCCTGAGAGGAATCCTCGGTTCCGACCCTGACTCCACACAAGGTTTTTGGCCTTGGTATCGACGGGAGAGGAATCCCGAGAGGCCCCCTAGCACCTCGCATGGGGACTGGCCTCTCCTGAGGCCACCAGGGCGGGTCCCTGAGGTCCCCGTCGTAACTCGAGAACACCTGCCGCAACTCGAGAAAATCCAGGAAGTTCTCCCTTCCAGGCGAGATGAGGCCTATTTCCGATGAGGCGTCTGGAGACTAATGACACCTAACCTCTCGAACTTCGAAAGGGTCTTTCACACCCTTGCTGCAACTCAAGAATTTCACCGCCATACCCGTCTCCACTCGATAGGAAGCACGATGGTCCCGCCCACATCCAGAGGAGCCCCGTTTCCCCCTCTTAGCTCGAGATGAGGTATCCTTTCCCTGCTTTCAACGGGAAAGAATTCCCGGTGTTCCCGTCGTATCTCAAGAGGAGGCACTCTCAACAGGAAAGGCGAGAGGAACTCCATGGTCGTACCACCATTCCAAGAGTCCCCCAGATGTCTCAGTCCATTCCAGAGGAACCTCTTTGCCCTGCACTGGCTCATCTTTCACGCCGAGGATCGACTCACACCACGGTGGCACGTGGGACAGCCCTGTGGGAAAGCCTCGAGGGAAAGCCTCGAGGGAATACCACAGATCCTTTGATCCACGCGACGGGAAGCGTGACATTGCTGCTACAGCCTGGAAGGAAAGCGCACGTGCATGCCCCCACTCGAGACGAGGCCTGACTCCCCTGGGGAGACTCCAGAAGTACCCAAAGATCCATGTCAGCCCCTGAGAGGAATCCTCGGTTCCGGCCCTGACTGCACACAAGGTTTTTGGCCCCGGTATCGACGGGAGAGGAATCCCGAGAGGCCCCCTAGCACCTCGCATGGGGACTGGCCTCTCCTGAGGCCACCAGGGCGGGTCCCTGAGGTCCCCGTCGTAACTCGAGAACACCTGCCGCAACTCGAGAAAATCCAGGAAGTTCTCCCTTCCAGGCGAGATGAGGCCTATTTCCGATGAGGCGTCTGGAGACTAATGACACCTAACCTCTCGAACTTCGAAAAGGTCTTTCACACCCTTGCTGCAACTCAAGAAGTTCACCGCCATACCCGTCTCCACTCGAGAGGAAGCACGATGGTCCCGCCCACATCCAGAGGAGCCCCGTTTCCCCCTCGGAGCTCAAGATGAGGGATCCTTTCCCTGCTTTCAACGGGAAAGAATTCCCGGCGTTCCCGTCGCATCTCAAGAGGAGGCACTCTCAACAGGAAAGGCGAGAGGAACTCCATGGTCGTACCACCATTCCAAGAGTCCCCCAGATGTCTCAGTCCATTCCAGAGGAACCTCTTTGCCCTGCACTGGCTCATCTTTCACGCCGAGGATCGACTCACACCACGGTGGCACGTGGGACAGCCCTGTGGGAAAGCCTCGAGGGAAAGCCTCGAGGGAAAACCACAGATCCTTTGATCCACGCGACGGGAAGCGTGACATTGCTGCTACAGCCTGGAAGGAAAGCACACGTGCATGCCCCCACTCGAGACGAGGCCTGACTCCCCTGGGGAGACTCCAGAAGTACCCAAAGATCCATGTCAGCCCCTGAGAGGAATCCTCGGTTCCGGCCCTGACTCCACACAAGGTTTTTGGCCCCGGTATCGACGGGAGAGGAATCCCGAGAGGCCCCCTAGCAACTCGCATGGGGACTGGCCTCTCCTGAGGCCACCAGGGCGGGTCCCTGAGGTCCCCGTCGTAACTCGAGAACACCTGCCGCAACTCGAGAAAATCCAGGAAGTTCTCCCTTCCAGGCGAGATGAGGCCTATTTCCGATGAGGCGTCTGGAGACTAATGACACCTAACCTCTGGAACTTCGAAAGGGTCTTTCACACCCTTGCAGCAACTCAAGAAGTTTACCGCCATACCCGTCTCCACACGAGAGGAAGCACGATGGTCCCGCCCACATCCAGAGGAGCCCCGTTTCCCCCTCGTAGCTTGAGATGAGGGATCCTTTCCCTGCTTTCAACGGGAAAGAATTCCCGGCATTCCCGTCGCATCTCAAGAGGAGGCACTCTCAACAGGAAAGGCGAGAGGAACTCCATGGTCGTACCACCATTCCAAGAGTCCCCCAGATATCTCAGTCCATTCCAGAGGAACCTCTTTGCCCTGCACTGGCTCATCTTTCACGCCGAGGATCGACTCACACCACGGTGGCACGTGGGACAGCCCTGTGGGAAAGCCTCGAGGGAAAGCCTCGAGGGAAAACCACAGATCCTTTGATCCACGCGACGGGAAGCGTGACATTGCTGCTACAGCCTGGAAGGAAAGCGCACGTCCATGCCCCCACTCGAGACGAGGCCTGACTCCCCTGGGGAGACTCCAGAAGTACCCAAAGATCCATGTCAGCCCCTGAGAGGAATCCTCGGTTCTGGCCCTGACTCCACACAAGGTTTTTGGCCCCGGTATCAACGGGAGAGGAATCCCGAGAGGCCCCCTAGCAACTCGCATGGGGACTGGCCTCTCCTGAGGCCATCAGGGCGGGTCCCTGTGGTACCCGTCGTAACGTGAGAACACCTGCCGCACCTCGAGAAAATCCAGGAAGTTCTCCCTTCCAGGCTAGATGAGGCCTATTTCCGATGAGGTGTCTGGAGACTAATGACACCTAACCTCTGGAACTTCGAAAGGGTCTTTCACACCCTTGCTGCAACTCAAGAAGTTCACCGACATACCCGTGTCCACTCGAGAGGAAGCACGATGGTCCCGCCCACATCCCGAGGAGCCCCGTTTCCCCCTCGTAGCTCGAGATGAGGGATCCTTTCCCTGCTTCCAACGGGAAAGAATTCCCGGCGTTCCCGTCGCATCTCAAGGGGAGGCACTCTCAACAGGAAAGGCGAGAGGAACTCCATTGTCGTACCACCATTCCAAGAGTCCCCTAGATGTCTCAGTCCATTCCAGAGGAACCTCTTTGCCCTGCACTGGCTCATCTTTCACGCCGAGGATCGACTCACACCACGGTGGCACGTGGGACAGCCCTGTGGGAAAGCCTCGAGGGAAAGCCTCGAGGGAAAACCACAGATACTTTGATCCACGCGACGGGAAGCGTGACATTGCTGCTACAGCCTGGAAGGAAAGCGCACGTCCATGCCCCCACTCGAGACGAGGCCTGACTCCCCTGGGGAGACTCCAGAAGTACCCAAAGATCCATGTCAGCCCATGAGAGGAATCCTCGGTTCCGGCCCTGACTCCACACAAGGTTTTTGGCCCCAGTATCGACGGGAGAGGAATCCCGAGAGGCCCCCTAGCAACTCGCATGGGGACTGGCCTCTCCTGAGGCCATCAGGGCGGGTCCCTGTGGTACCCGTCGTAACTCGAGAACACCTGCCGCACCTCGAGAAAATCCAGGAAGTTCTCCCTTCCAGGCGAGATGAGGCCTATTTCCGATGAGGCGTCTGGAGACTAACGACACCTAACCTCTGGAACTTCGAAAGGGTCTTTCACACCCTTGCTGCAACTCAAGAAGTTCACCGCCATACCCGTGTCCACTGGAGAGGAAGCACGATGGTCCCGCCCACATCCAGAGGAGCCCCGTTTCCCCCTCGTAGCTCGAGATGAGGGATCCTTTCCCTGCTTTCAACGGGAAAGAATTCCCGGCATTCCCGTTGCATCTCAAGAGGAGGCACTCTCAACAGGAAAGGCGAGAGGAACTCCATGGTCGTACCACCATTCCAAGAGTCCCCCAGATGTCTCAGTCCATTCCAGAGGAACCTCTTTGCCCTGCACTGGCTCATCTTTCACGCCGAGGATCGACTCACACCACGTTGGCACGTGGGACAGCCCTGTGGGAAAGCCTCGAGGCAAAGCCTCGAGGGAAAACCACAGATCCTTTGATCCACGCGACGGGAAGCGTGACATTGCTGCTACAGCCTGGAAGGAAAGCGCACGTGCATGCCCCCACTCGAGACGGGGCCTGACTCCCCTGGGGAGACTCCAGAAGTACCCAAAGATCCATGTCAGCCCCTGAGAGGAATCCTCGGTTCCGGCCCTGACTCCACACAAGGTTTTTGGCCCCGGTATCGACGGGAGAGGAATCCCGAGAGGCCCCCTAGCAACTCGCATGGGGACTGGCCTCTCCTGAGGCCACCAGGGCGAGTCCCTGAGGTCTCCGTCGTAACTCGAGAACACCTGTCGCAACTCGAGAAAATCCAGGAAGTTCTCCCTTCCAGGCGAGAAGAATCCTATTTCCGATGAGGCGTTTGGAGACTAATGACACCTAAACTCTGGAACTTCGAAAGGGTCTTTCACACCCTTGCTGCAACTCAAGAAGTTCACCGCCATACCCGTCTCCACTCGCGAGGAAGCACGATGGTCCCGCCCACATCCAGAGGAGCCCCGTTTCCCCCTCGTAGCTCGAGATGAGGGATCCTTTCCCTGCTTTCAACGGGAAAGAATTCCCGGCGTTCCCGTCACATCTAAAGAGGAGGCACTCTCAACAGGAAAGGCGAGAGGAACTCCATGGTGGTACCACCATTCCAAGAGTCCCCCAGATGTCTCAGTCCATTCCAGAGGAACCTCTTTGCCCTGCACTGGCTGATCTTTCACGCCGAGTATCAACTCACACCACGGTGGCACGTGGGACAGACCTGTGGGAAAGCCTCGAGGGAAAGCCTCGTGGGAAAACCACAGATCCTTTGATCCACGCCACGGGAAGCGTGACATTGCTGCTACAGCCTGGAAGGAAAGCGCACGTACCTGTCCCCACTCGAGACGAGGCCTGACTCCCCTGGGGAGACTCCAGAAGTACCCAAAGATCCATGTCAGCCCCTGAGAGGAATCCTCGGTTCCGGCCCTGACTCCACACAAGGTTTTTGGCCCCGGTATCGACGGGAGAGGAACACCGAGAGGCCCCCTAGCAACTCGCATGGGGACTGGCCTCTCCTGAGGCCACCAGGGCGGGTCCCTGAGGTCCCCGTCGTAACTCGAGAACACCTGCCGCAACTCGAGAAAATCCAGGAAGTTCTCCCTTCCAGGCGAGATGAGGTCTATTTCCGTTGAGGTGTCTGGAGACTGACACGTAACCTCTGGAACTTCGAAAGGGTCTTTCACACCCTTGCTGCAACTCAAGAAGTTCACCGCCATACCCGTCTCCACTCGAGAGGAAGCACGATGGTCCCGCCCACATCCCGAGGAGCCCCGTTTCCCCCTCGTAGCTCGAGATGAGGGATCCTTTCCCTGCTTTCAACGGGAAAGAATTCCCGGCGTTCCCGTCGCATCTCAAGAGGAGGCACTCTCAACAGGAAAGGCGAGAGGAACTCCATGGTCGTACCACCATTCCAAGAGTCCCCCAGATGTCTCAGTCCATTCCAGAGGAACCTCTTTGCCCTGCACTGGCTCATCTTTCACGCCGAGGATCGACTCACACCACGGTGGCACGTGGGACAGCCCTGTGGGAAAGCCTCGAGGGAAAGCCTCGAGGGAAAACCACAGATCCTTTGATCCACGTGACGGGAAGCGTGACATTGCTGCTACAGCCTGGAAGGAAAGCACACGTGCATGCCCCCACTCGAGACGAGGCCTGACTCCCCTGGGGAGACTCCAGAAGTACCCAAAGATCCATGTCAGCCCCTGAGAGGAATCCTCGGTTCCGGCCCTGACTCCACACAAGGTTTTTGGCCCCGGTATCGACGGGAGAGGAATCCCGAGAGGCCCCCTAGCACCTCGCATGGGGACTGGCCTCTCCTGAGGCAACCAGGGCGGGTCCCTGAGGTCCCCGTCGTAACTCGAGAACACCTGCCGCAACTCGAGAAAATCCAGGAAGTTCTCCCTTCCAGGCGAGATGAGGCCTATTTCCGATGAGGCGTCTGGAGACTAATGACACCTAACCTCTGGAACTTCGAAAGGGTCTTTCACACCCTTGCTGCAACTCAAGAAGTTCACTGCCATACCCGTCTCCACTCGAGAGGAAGCACGATGGTCCCGCCCACATCCAGAGGAACCCCGTTTCCCCCTCGTAGCTCGAGATGAGGGATCCTTTCCCTGCTTGCAACGGGAAAGAATTCCCGGCATTCCCGTCGCATCTCAAGAGGAGGCACTCTCAACAGGAAAGGCGAGAGGAACTCCATGGTCGTACCACCATTCCAAGAGTCCCCCAGATGTCTCAGTCCATTCCAGAGGAACCTCTTTGCCCTGCACTGGCTCATCTTTCACGCCGAGGATCGACTCACACCACGGTGGCACGTGGGACAGCCCTGTGGGAAAGCCTCGAGGCAAAGCCTTGAGGGAAAAACACAGATCCTTTGATCCACGCGACGGAAAGCGTGACATTGCTGTTACAGCCTGGAAGGAAAGCGCACGTGCATGCCCCCACTCGAGACGGGGCCTGACTCCCCTGGGGAGACTCCAGAAGTACCCAAAGATCCATGTCAGCCCCTGAGAGGAATCCTCGGTTCCGGCCCTGACTCCACACAAGGTTTTTGGCACCGGTATCGACGGGAGAGGAATCCCGAGAGGCCCCCTAGCAACTCGCATGGGGACTGGCCTCTCCTGAGGCCACCAGGGCGGGTCCCTGAGGTCTCCGTCGTAACTCGAGAACACCTGTCGCAACTCGAGAAAATCCAGGAAGTTCTCCCTTCCAGGCGAGAAGAATCCTATTTCTGATGAGGCGTTTGGAGACTAATGACACCTAACCTCTGGAACTTCGAAAGGGTCTTTCACACCCTTGCTGCAACTCAAGAAGTTCACCGCCATACCCGTCTCCACTCGCGAGGAAGCACGATGGTCCCGCCCACATCCAGAGGAGCCCCGTTTCCCCCTCGTAGCTCGAGATGAGGGATCCTTTCCCTGCTTTCAACGGGAAAGAATTCCCGGCGTTCCCATCGCATCTCAAGAGGAGGCACTCTCAACAGGAAAGGCGAGAGGAACTCCATGGTCGTACCACCATTCCACGAGTCCCCCAGATGTCTCAGTCCATTCCAGAGGAACCTCTTTGCCCTGCACTGGCTCATCTTTCACGCCGACGATCGACTCACACCACGGTGGCACGTGGGACAGCCCTGTGTGAAAGCCTCGAGGGAAAGCCTCGAGGGAAAACCACAGATCCTTTGATCCAGGCCACGGGAAGCGTGACATTGCTGCTACAGCCTGGAAGGAAAGCGCACGTGCATGCCCCCACTCGAGACGAGGCCTGACGGCCCTGGGGAGACTCCAGAAGTACCCAAAGATCCATGTCAGCCCCTGAGAGGAATCCTCGATTCCGGCCATGACTCCACACAAGGTTTTTGGCCCCGGTATCGACGGGAGAGGAATCCCGAGAGGCCCCCTAGCAACTCGCATGGGGACTGGCCTCTCCTGAGGCCACCAGGGCGGGTCCCTGAGGTCTCCGTCGTAACTCGAGAACACCTGTCGCAACTCGAGAAAATCCAGAAAGTTCTCCATTCCAGGCGAGAAGAATCCTATTTCCGATGAGGCGTTTGGAGACTAATGACACCTAAACTCTGGAACTTCGAAAGGGTCTTTCACACCCTTGCTGCGACTCAAGAAGTTCACCGCCATACCCGTCTCCACTCGTGAGGAAGCACGATGGTCCCGCCCACATCCAGAGGAGCCCCGTTTCCCCCTCGTAGCTCGAGATGAGGGATCCTTTCCCTGCGTTCAACGGGAAAGAATTCCCGGCGTTCCCATCGCATCTCAAGAGGAGGCACTCTCAACAGGAAAGGCGAGAGGAACTCCATGGTCGTACCACCATTCCACGAGTCCCCCAGATGTCTCAGTCCATTCCAGAGGAACCTCTTTGCCCTGCACTGGCTCATCTTTCACGCCGACGATCGACTCACACCACGGTGGCACGTGGGACAGCCCTGTGTGAAAGCCTCGAGGGAAAGCCTCGAGGGAAAACCACAGATCCTTTGATCCTGGCCACGGGAAGCATGACATTGCTGCTACAGCCTGGAAGGAAAGCGCACGTGCATGCCCCCACTCGAGACGAGGCCTGACGGCCCTGGGGAGACTCCAGAAGTACCCAAAGATCCATGTCAGCCCCTGAGAGGAATCCTCGATTCCGGCCCTGACTCCACACAAGGTTTCTGGCCCCGGTATCGACGGGAGAGGAATCCCGAGAGGCCCCCTAGCAACTCCCATGGGGACTGGCCGTTCCTGAGTCCACCAGGGCGGGTCCCTGAGGTCCCCGTCGTAACTCGAGAACACCTGCCACAACTCGAGAAAATCCAGGAAGTTCTCCCTTCCAGGCGAGATGAGGCCTATTTCTGATGAGGCGTCTGGAGACTAACGACACCTAACCTCTGGAACTTCGAAAGGGTCTTTCACACCCTTGCTGCAACTCAAGAAGTTCACCGCCATACCCGTGTCCACTCGAGAGGAAGCACGATGGTCACGCCCACATCCAGAGGAGCCTCGTTTCCCCCTCGTCGCTCGAGATGAGGGAACCTTTCCCTGCTTTCAACGGGAAAGAATTCCCGGCATTCCCGTCGCATCTCAAGAGGAGGCACTCTCAACAGGAAAGGCGAGAGGAACTCCATGGTCGTACCACCATTCCAAGAGTCCCCCAGATGTCTCAGTCCATTCCAGAGGAACCTCTTTGCCCTGCACTGGCTCATCTTTCACGCCGAGGATCGACTCACACCACGGTGGCACGTGGGACAACCCTGTGGGAAAGCATCGAGGCAAAGCCTCGAGGGAAAACCACAGATCCTTTGATCCAGGCCACGGGAAGAGTGACATTGCTGCTACAGCCTGGAAGGAAAGCGCACGTACCTGTCCCCACTCGAGACGAGGCCTGACTCCCCTGGGGAGACTCCAGAAGTACCCAAAGATCCATGTCAGCCCCAGAGAGGAAACCTCGGTTCCGGCCCTGACTCCACACAAGGTTTTTGGACCCGGTATCGACGGGAGAGGAATCCCAGAGTCCCTCAAGCAACTCGCATGGGGATTGGCCTTTCCTGAGGCCACCAGGGCTGGTACCTGAGGTCCCCGTCGTAACTCGAGAACACCTTCCGCAACTCGAGAAAATCCAGGAAGTTCTCCCTTCCAGGCGAGATGAGGCCTATTTCCGATGAGGCGTCTGGAGACTAATGACACCTAACCTCTGGAACTTCGAAAGGGTCTTTCACTCCCTTGCTGCAACTCAAGAAGTTCTCTGCCTTACCCGTCTCCACTCGAGAGGAAGCACGATGGTCCCGCCCACATCCAGAGGAGCCCCGTTTCGCCCTCGTAGCTCGAGATGAGGGATCCTTTCCCTGCTTTCAACGGGAAAGAATTCCCGGCGTTCCCGTCGCATCTCAAGAGGAGGCACTCTCAACAGGAAAGGCGAGAGGAACTCCATGGTCGTACCACCATTCCAAGAGTCCCCCAGATGTCTCAGTCCATTCCAGAGGAACCTCTTTGCCCTGCACTGGCTCATCTTTCACGCCGAGGATCGACTCACACCACGGTGGCACGTGGGACAGCCCTGTGGGAAAGCCTCGAGGGAAAGCCTTGAGGGAAAACCACAGATCCTTTGATCCACGCGACGGGAAGCGTGACATTGCTGCTACAGCCTGGAAGGAAAGCGCACGTGCATGCCCCCACTCGAGACGAGGCCTGACTCCCCTGGGGAGACTCCAGAAGTACCCAAAGATCCATATCAGCCCCTGAGAGGAATCCTCGGTTCCGGCCCTGACTCCACACAAGGTTTTTGGCCCCGGTATCGACGGGAGAGGAATCCCGAGAGGCCCCCTAGCAACTCGCATGGGGACTGGCCTCTCCTGAGGCCACCAGGGCGGGTCCCTGAGGTCCCCGTCGTAACTCGAGAACACCTGCCGCAACTCGAGAAAATCCAGGAAGTTCTCCCTTCCAGGCGAGATGAGGCCTATTTCCGATGAGGCGTCTGGAGACTAATGACACCTAACCTCTGGAACTTCGAAAGGGTCTTTCACACCCTTGCTGCAACTCAAGAAGTTCACCGCCATACCCGTCTCCACTCGAGAGGAAGCACGATGGTCCCGCCCACATCCAGAGGAGCCCAATTTCCCCCTCGTAGCTCGAGATGAGGGATCCTTTCCCTGCTTTCAACGGGAAAGAATTCCCGGCGTTCCCGTCGCATCTCAAAAGGAGGCACTCTCAACAGGAAAGGCGAGAGGAACTCCATGGTCGTACCACCATTCCAAGAGTCCCCCAGATGTCTCAGTCCATTCCAGAGCAACCTCTTTGCCCAGCACTGGCTCATCTTTCACGCCGAGGATCGACTCACACCACGGTGGCACGTGGGACAGCCCTGTGGGAAAGCCTCGAGGGAAAGCCTCGAGGGAAAACCACAGATCCTTTGATCCAGGCCACGGGAAGCGTGACATTGCTGCTACAGCCTGGAAGGAAAGCGCACGTGCATGCCCCCACTCGAGACGAGGCCTGACTCCCCTGGGGAGACTCCAGAAGTACCCAAAGATCCATGTCAGCCCCTGAGAGGAATCCTCGGTTCCGGCCCTGACTCCACACAAGGTTTTTGGCCCCGGTATCGACGGGAGGGGAATCCCAAGAGGCCCCCTAGCAACTCGCATGGGGACTAGCCTCTCCTGAGGCCACCAGGGCGGGTCCCTGAGGTCCCCATCGTAACTCGAGAACACCTGCCGCAACTCGAGAAAATCCAGGAAGTTCTCCCTTCCAGGCGAGATGAGGCCTATTTCCGATGAGGCGTCTGGAGACTAATGACACCTAACCTCTGGAACTTCGAAAGGGTCTTTCACTCCCTTGCTGCAACTCAAGAAGTTCACCGCCATACCCGGCTCAACTCGAGGGAAGCACGATGGTCCCGCCCACATCCAGAGGAGACCCGTTTCCCCCTCGGAGCTCGAGATGAGATATCCTTTCCCTGCTTTCAACGGGAAAGAATTCCCGGCGTTCCCGTCGCATCTCGAGGAGGCACTCTCAACAGGAAAGGCGAGAGGAACTCCATGGTCGTACCACCATTCCAAGAGTCCCCCAGATGTCTCAGTCCATTCCAGGGGAACCTCTTTGCCCTGCACTGGCTCATCTTTCACGCCGAGGATCGACTCACACCACGGTGGCACGTGGGACAGCCCTGTGGGAAAGCCTCGAGGGAAAGCCTCGAGGGAAAACCACAGATCCTTTGATCCAGGCCACGGGAAGCGTGACATTGCTGCTACAGCCTGGAAGGAAAGCGCACGTGCATGCCCCCACTCGAGACGAGGCCTGAATCCCCTGGGGAGACTCCAGAAGTATCCAAAGATCCATGTCAGCCCCTGAGAGGAATCCTCGGTTCCGGCCCTGACACCACACAGGTTTTTGGCCCCGGTATCGACGGGAGAGGAATCCCGAGAGGCCCCCTAGCAACTCGCATGGGGACTGGCCTCTCCTGAGGCCACCAGGGCGGGTCCCTGAGGTCCCCGTCGTAACTCGGGATAACCTGCCGCAACTCGAGAAAATCCAGGAAGTTCTCCCTTCCAGGCGAGATGAGGCCTATTTCCGATGAGGCGTCTGGAGGCTAATGACACCTAACCTCTGGAACTTCGAAAGGGTCTTTCACACCCTGGCTGCAACTCAAGAAGTTCACCGCCATACCCGTCTCCACTCGAGAGGAAGCACGATGGTCCCGCCCACATCCAGAGGAGCCCCGTTTCCCCCTCGTAGCTCGAGATGAGGGATCCTTTCCCTGCTTTCAACGGGAAAGAATTCCCGGCGTTCCCGTCGCATCTCAAGAGGAGGCACTCTCAACAGGAAAGGCGAGAGGAACTCCATGGTCGTACCACCATTCCAAGAGTCCCCCAGATGTCTCAGTCCATTCCAGAGGAACCTCTTTGCCCTGCACTGGCTCATCTTTCACGCCGAGGATCGACTCACACCACGGTGGCACGTGGGACAGCCCTGTGGGAAAGCCTCGAGGGAAAGCCTCGACTGAAAACCACAGATCCTTTGATCCACGCCACGGGAAGCGTGACATTGCTGCTACAGCCTGGAAGGAAAGCGCACGTGCATGCCCCCACTCGAGACGAGGCCTGACTCCCTTGGGGAGACTGCAGAAGTACCCAAAGATCCATGTCAGCCCCTGAGAGGAATCCGCGATTCCGGCCCTGACTCCACACAAGGTTTTTGGCCCTGGTATCAACGGGAGAGGAATCCCGAGAGGCCCCCTAGCAACTCGCATGGGGACTGGCCTCTCCTGAGGCCACCAGGGCGGGTCCGTGAGGTCCCCGTCGTAACTCGAGAACACCTGCCGCAACTCGAGAAAATCCAGGAAGTTCTCCCTTCCAGGCGAGATGAGGCCTATTTCCGATGAGGCGTCTGGAGACTAATGACACCTAACCTCTGGAACTTCGAAAGGGTCTTTCACACCCTTGCTGCAACTCAAGAAGTTCACCGCCATACCCGTCTCCACTCGAGAGGAAGCACGATGGACCCGCCAACATCCAGAGGAGCCCCGTTTCCCCCTCGAAGCTCGAGATGAGGGATCCTTTCCCTGCTTTCAACGGGAAAGAATTCCAGGCGTTCCCGTCGCATCTCAAGAGGAGGCACTCTCAACAGGAAAGGCGAGAGGAACTCCATGGTCGTACCACCATTCCAAGAGTCCCCCAGATGTCTCAGTCCATTCCAGAGGAACCTCTTTGCCCTGCACGGGCTCATCTTTCACGCCGAGGATCGACTCACACCACGGTGGCACGTGGGACAGCCCTGTGGGAAAGCCTCGAGGGAAAGCCTCGAGGGAAAACCACAGATCCTTTGATCCACGCCACGGGAAGCGTGACATTGCTGCTACAGCCTGGAAGGAAAGCGCACGTGCATGCCCCGACTCGAGACGAGGCCTGACTCCCTTGGGGACACTCCAGAAGTACCCAAAGGTCCATGTCAGACCCTGAGAGGAATCCTCGGTTCCGGCCCTGACGCCACACAAGGTTTTTGGCCCTAGTATCGACGGGAGAGGAATCCCGATAGGCCCCCTAGCAACTCGCATGGGGACTGGCCTCTCCTGAGGCCACCAGGGCGGGTCCCTGAGGTCCCCGTCGTAACTCGAGAACACCTGCCGCAACTCGAGAAAATCCAGGAAGTTCTCCCTTCCACGCGAGATGAGGCCTATTTCCGATAAGGCGTATGGAGACTAATGACACCTAACCTCTGGAACTTCGAAAGGGTCTTTCACACCCTTGCTGCAACTCAAGAAGTTCACCGCCATACCCGTCTCCACTCGAGAGGAAGCACGATGGTCCCGCCCACATCCAGAGGAGCCCCGTTTCCCCCTCGTAGCTCGAGATGAGGGATCCTTTCCCTGCTTTCAACGGGAAAGAATTCCCGGCGTTCCCGTCGCATCTCAAGAGGAGGCACTCTCAACAGGAACGGCGAGAGGAACTCCATGGTCGTACCACCATTCCAAGAGTCCCCCAGATGTCTCAGTCCAATCCAGAGGAACCTCCTTGCCCTGCACTGTCTCATCTTTCACGCCGAGAATCGACTCACACCACGGTGGCACGTGGGACAGCCCTGTGGGAAAGCCTCGAGGGAAAACCACAGATCCTTTGATCCACGCGACGGGAACCGAGACATTGCTGCTACAGCCTGGAAGGAAAGCGCACGTGCATGCCCCCACTCGAGACAAGGCCTGACTCCCCTGGGGAGACTCCAGAAGTACCCAAAGATCCATGTCAGCCACTGAGAGGAATCCTCGGTTCCGGCCCTGACTCCACACAAGTTTTTTGGCCCCGGAATCGACAGGAGAGGAATCCTGAGAGGCCCCCGAGCAACTCGCATGGGGATTGGCCTTTCCTGAGGCCACCAGGGCGGGTCCCTGAGGTCCCCGTCGTAACTCGAGAACACCTGCCGCAACTCGAGAAACTTCAGGAAGTTCTCCCTTCCAGGCGAGATGAGGCCTATTTCCGATGAGGCGTCTGGGGACTAATGACACGGAACCTCTGGAACTTCGAAAGGGTCTTTCACACCCTTGCTGCAACTCAAGAAGTTCACGGCCATATCCGTCTCCACTCGAGAGGAAACATGATGGTCCCGCCCACATCCAGAGTAGCCCCGTTTGCCCCTCGTAGCTCGAGATGAGGGATCCTTTCCCTGCTATCAACGGGAAAGTATTTTCGGCGTTCCCGTCGCATCTCAAGAGGAGGCACTCTCAACAGGAAAGACGAGAGGAACTCCATGGTCGTACCACCATTCCAAGAGTCCCCCAGATGTTTCAGTCCATTCCAGAGGAACCTCTTTGCCCTGCACTGACTCATCTTTCATGCCGAAGATCGACTCACACCACGGTGGCACGTGGGACAGCCCTGTGGGATAGCCTCGAGGGAAAGCCTAGAGGGAAAACCACAGATCCTTTGATCCACGCGACGGGAAGCGTGACATTGCTGCTACAGCCTGGAAGGAAAGCGCACGTGCATGCCCCCACTCGAGACGAGGCCTGACTCCCCTGGGGAGACTCCAGAAAGACCCAAAGATCCATGTCAGCCCCTTAGAGGAATCCTCCGTTCCGGCCCTGACTCCACACAAGGTTTTAGGCCCCGGTATCGACTGGAGAGGAATCCCGAGAGGCACCCTAGCAACTCGTATGGGGACTGGAGTTTCCTGAGGCCACCAGGGCTTGTCCCTCACGTCCCCGTCGTAACTCAAGAACACCTGCCGCAACTCGAGAAAATCCAGGAAGTTCTCCGTTCCAGGCGAGATGAGGCTTATTTCCGATAAGGCGTCTGGAGACTAATGACACGGAACCTCTGGAACTTCGAAAGGGTCTTTCACACCCTTGCTGCAACTCAAGAAGTTCACCCCCATACCCGTCTCCACTCGAGAGGAAGCACGATGGTCCCGCCCACATCCAGAGGAGCCCCGTTTGCCCCTCGTAGCTCGAGATGAGGGATCCTTTCCCTGCTATCAACGGGAAAGTATTTTCGGCGTTCCCGTCGCATCTCAAGAGGAGGCACTCTCAACAGGAAAGACGAGAGGAACTCCATGGTCGTACCACCATTCCAAGAGTCCCCCAGATGTCTCAGTCCATTCCAGAGGAACCTCTTTGCCCTGCACTGGCTCATCTTTCACGCCGAGGATCGACTCACACCATGGTGGCACGTGGGACAGCCCTGTGGGAAAGCCTCGAGGGTAAACCACAGATCCTTTGATCCACGCGACGGTAAGCGTGACATTGCTGCTACAGCCTGGAAGGAAAGCGCACGTGCATGCCCCCACTCGAGACGAGGCCTGACTCCCCTGGGGAGACTCCAGAAGTACCCAAAGGCCCATGTCAGCCCCTGAGAGGAATCCTCGGTTCCGGCCCTGACTCCACACAAAGTTTTTGGCCCCCGTATCGACGGGAGAGGAATCCCGAGAGGCCCCCGAGCAACTCGCATGGGGACTGGCCTTTCCTGAGGCCACCAGGGCGGGTCCCTGAGGTCCCCGACGTAACTCGAGAACACCTGCCGCAACTCGAGAAAATCCAGGAAGTTCTCCCTTCCAGGCGAGATGAGGCCTATTTCCGATGAGACGTCTGGAGACTAATGACACCGAACCTCTGGAACTTCGAAAGGGTCTTTCACACCCTTGCTGCAACTCTAGAAGTTCACCGCCATACCCGTCTCCATTCGAGAGGAAACACGATGGTCCCGCCCACATCCAGAGGAGCCCCGTTTCCCCCTCGGAGCTCGAGATGAGGGATTCTTTCCCTGCTATCAACGGGAAAGTATTTTGGTCGTTCCCGTCGCATCTCAAGAGGAGGCACTCTCAACAGGAAAGACGAGAGGAACTCCATGGTCGTACCACCATTCCAAGAGTCCCCGAGATTTC